>NC_004354.4:21907315-22260554 GCF_000001215.4 Drosophila melanogaster | reverse complement strand
GAATTCTCTATCCTCGCCAACAGAGGTTGGTTCGCTGCGAACGCGAAATTATATACTCAGTCTGCTATATCAAGAAATATTGGGGTATAAAATGGGAAACATTTTTCAAAATTGTTATGTGTTTCAATTTTTTGCAGCTAAAAGGGTGAATGATAACAGCTATGACGGTATTTTTATTGCTTCTCATTATTTCTCCCATTTTTAAAACAAAAATGGTTGCCAAAGAGGAGAGCGACTTTTCACTCTTTTCACTACGCAACCAAAAATTTAAGTTGCCTATCATCCTTTCTTCCATATTGCTACACAGAGAGGAGGAGTGGCTATTGCTCTCATCCCTATAACGACATCGTAAAATGAATGAGATGCAGCTATATAGTAGCATAATATGCTTCACATATTACGCTTACATAAGCATTGTACATACGATCTTGCACCGCACCAATTCACATTTTTGCTTACACCTAAGCGCATGATTTGTTGTGCAACCATATCGTTCTTTTTGTACACATATAAAAAAACCAAACCCCACAAATATGCTGACTAGACATTTCCGTTTCTCACGACTCACTTCGAGCCGAGCAAAACTCTGTACATTTAGTCTTAAGCTGACATTACTTTAATAAAGACGTTCACCGAAATTGTTCGTGTTTCGATTGAAAGTTGTTTCAGCGTTGATCTTTGTCTTCCTTATTGACGGATCATTTATTCGACTGACAAAATTAATAACTACGTAAGTATATATATATATGAGTTGCCTCACATATTCTGTGACGTGTATGGAGGATACGCAAATAATGTGTAAAAAATCTGTTAGGCTTTTTACTAACAATGTGGTTGGATAATTTTATTTTTAATTGTAAACAAATATGTGAGCCAACCACATTTATTAAACAACTAATATTTCCACGTCTCTGGTACTGAGTATATAAGTTAACCCAAGCAGTTCTCACGGAGTAAGCCATATCCGGTGGCCTGCACGCGCGGTCAGGAAAATTCTGGCTGTGCACTCCAGGGCCGACGGCCAGCAGCCCGTCCGGAGCACTCGCGGAGCGAGTGATCGGACCCGACGAAGAACTGCTGACCTGGCTCTTTGGCGGCAGCGCTGCAGTGGGCCGGAGCCCTCAAGCTGCAGCTAGATCATAATTTAGTTCAGTATTTTTTACTCCAGAGTGTAAGCTCTGAAATAACATATTCCAGAAATTACCATCACCCTAACGGGTGTGTGGAAATAAAGGGTCAATAATAAATAATCCACCAACTGAATTTTATAATTTATATATGCTCAGCAAAAAACATTTCTTTTGTGAAAAAATATAAGATTTCTTATTTTCATTAAATACAACATTTTTTTTTTACCCTTATTTTTGATTTTTAAGAAGAAAATACTTTTCCCTTTTTCAAAGAAAAGCTAACAAATAACGACCCGTTTCATTGAATATATAAAACCACAAAATGGGATGGTTTAGCGATTCTAGCGAGGCAAAAGATAATACTGCCAACGTAGTGAATAATGTCAAAATAATAGACCACAGGGACGACATAAATTCGTTGCGAAACTTATTGATCATAACAATGGTGTTAGTTTTACAATTTTTGCTTACAATTTATGTTAAGCACAATAAAATTATTAAAAGGCAATATATGAATAGAGCAAACAATTTAGATCACATTTAAAAAATACTAAAAAAGGTAAATAAGAAACTCCAATTCATAAATGGAATGGGGCGAAATAGCGAAACGTATAGACGAATTTCGCTACAAGTTTGATAAATCGTATAAATGCATAAATAAAGATGCAGTATTAAAAGCAGAAACGTAAAAAACCATACAGAGATACTAGTAGGAGAATATAAAATTACAGTTGCCTTAGTAAATAACTATAAAAATAGATTCACATCTGAGTTCTGTAACAAATGTTTAAGGGTAATAAAATCCCTAAACACAAGATTAACTAATATCAGAAAAAGAAGACATATTCTGATTACCGTGCGAGAAAGCCTACGTCAATTGGTGGGATTCGATCCCGACCAGACGAATCTATTCAATCAAGCGACGCTGAATGCGATAGTGACATTGAAACACTAGAAGGAAGCGATCGAATTGAATATAAACTAGAAACAATAACAATTTCTGAAATAGCACAGACATTGACAGAATTTATCAAGTAGCCACATGTCTGATACCAGAGTTTGATGGTATGCATGAAAATTTAAAAGGCACGCATGAGGCGACAGCGATAAGCCCTATAAAAACTAAACTTAAGGGCAATGCAAGGAATCTTATAAGTAATGAGCAGACAATTGCTGCAATCATTATCCAACTGTCAAGTGCAGTAAAAGGAGAATCAGTAGATTCTCCTGAATCCTACTACTACTACTGGTAGTATCAGTAGTAGCTTCTCAATTTACAACAAAAAAATAAAACGGCTAACCAATACACCCAAGAGGTGGAGAAACTGACAAAGGCCCTTGATGGCGCCTATATCAGTGAAGGTCTCAGCCAATCCATTAATAAGGTAAAACCTAAACAGTTGCACGGAGATAACAGGTCAAAGTAACATCATGCAAATAATCATTCCATCAATTATTGTCCTAATATAATCGTAACTTTCCATAATCACTCAACTGAAAATAAACTAACATTCCTCATAGATACTGGTGCAGATCTCATTTTTAAAAGTAAATTCTGATAACTTCAAAATAACAAAAAATAATAACCATCCAAGGCATAGGCCAAGGTGTAATAAAGTCTCAAAGAACGACCTCAATAGAACTTCAATCAACAAAATATATTATTGCACATGAATTTCATTTGGTATACTCAAATTTTTCAATACCATGTGAGGGAATAATAGGCATTGATTGATTTTATGGCAACAATACAGTTCTTCTGTAAGCCAGATCACACGTTTTTTGGAAAATAGGAGTTAATACCGTAAATGATTACATATTTGTTCATATAATACAATTACATAATGGAATTTATGTTGCAAATACAATAGCAGCATCCAAACATGTATAAATTCGACTTCTAAATACAACTAAATTCAACTGACGAATTGGTCAAATTAAACAAAATCCAATATGAAAACCTAAAAGATTTGACATTCATAACACCAATCCAAAAAATAGAAGCGAACAAGTGATTTCAAAACTAAAGAACAATTTTCCAGAGTATAGTGATGTGTTCGGACTGGAAACAATTTTTATAAACAAACATTTATACAAAAAAACTACAGAAGCCCGCATAGCCATATTGTAGAAATTCAAAAACAAGTAGGGAAATTAATTAACGACAAAATCGTAGAACCGTCTTTATCTGAGTACAACAGCCCACTCTTGTTAGTTCCGAAAAAATCATAACCGAATTCAGAACAAAGGAAATGGCGATTAGTAATTGACTATCGTCATATCAATAAAAAGCTACTTTCTGATAAATTTTCACTCCTAAGAATTGATGACATTTTGGATCACCTTGGTCGAGCTAAATACTTTTCATGTCTTGACTTGATGTCAGGCTTCCATCAAATAAAACTTGAAGAAAACTGAAGAAATATAACATATTTTTCAACGAGCAATGGCTCATATCGCTTCACGCGATTACCATTTGGTCTTAAAATAGCACCAAATTCATTACCGTGGAAGAACCACACAAGCGCAAAGGCCCAGTCCAATGCAAGAACTGTCAAAAAAGTGATCCCAATACTAAAAAGTGCGGAAGCTGTGGCGGTAACCACACAGCAAACTATAGAGGCTGTCCAATATACAAAGACCTAAAAAGCCGGCTTCACCCCCGAGTAACGCCTGTACGCCTCCATCACGCACACAATGCACTTAAACCAAAGAACTCTCAGAAATAAACCCAGACTTATTTTTCTCAACCTCAAAGAGATCCTCATTTGGCCCGGGGATCACCTCACAAAATGTGACTTTCGCAAACGTCCTGAAATCGGGACTTACTAAACCTAGCACTACGACAACCACTCTACATATTGCCCAAATTGATCCGACACCGAATGCTACTGTCGGAAACACATCTCACTGCTAAATATAACTTCCAAATAAGCGGCTTTTTGTTTTACGGAACAAATCATCCAGACGTAAAAGCACATGGCGGAACCGGTATCCTGATTAGAAATCGCATCAAACACCACCATTATAGGGAGTTTGCAACTAATTACATGCAGGCCACATCTATAAACGTACAAGGAAGCGGCAATCTTACCCTCACATATCGCGCTGAATCCAAATCTCAACTCTGACACCGATATTGAATCTGCAACAAATACTCTCGAGAGTGTCTTAGCTGCAGCTGCCCGCATCTCCACACCAAAAATTGAGAGTGCACCTCGCAGCCCTCGGATAACAAACCTTGCCATTGGGCGGCTCGTTCTTGAAAAACCACGGATGCGACGGGGGAGTGGCAGGTCCATAGATATCGCAATTCGCAAAGCAAAGACTAATAAATGCTTGACGTAAACTCTCCAATGCACTCAGGCAAGAAGGGAAAAACGCCCAACGTCGCTATATAGAACAACTATCAACATCCAGCGACCAGTAGTTCATTTTCAGTAGATACCTGCTGCTGAGTGTGATCCAACTAATCGTTGCTCGTCCCCTGGAATACCTGTTCCCCTGGTAATTTAAACCAAAAAATCTCAACATTTTACTTACATTTTTGTGGAAAGTTTTTGGATTTTCCGATTTCAGATACCAGGCGATGATAATCAGAAGGAGGTGTCTAATGAAAACCAACTAATCGTTGGTCGCCTCCTGGTAATTCGCCTGGTAATTTAAGAACAAATGTTCAATTGATCTAAAAAAAAGTCAAAAATTTGATATTCTTCAAACAACAGAATAATGCGAACCATTTAAATGTGATGTCTAAATACTTTTGCCATCGCCCAAATCGTTGTCTGTCTAGCTTTCTTATCAGCGTGTAACTGTTATTGCACTCCTTGTTTTATCATCAATAGTTTACTTATTTATATGACTGTACTATGGAAAAGCATAGCCCGGCAGTGTCTAAATACTTATGCCCACTAGGGTATATAGAAAGAACAGTTGTTTGATAATAACCCCAGGAAATAAAATCCCTCTTTTGACGAGAGCTTCATTAAACGTCAACCCGTTACTCGGCGCCGAACACCCAGACGGCACATAGAAAATTTTGAATTCCCTTCTTAAATAGAATATCCGTGGAGACGGCCGTCAAGGCTGAAATCCGCACAGACGCATCTGTACCCGATCTATACTAAAAGTTACCCGTACCCATTCAATATGCGCGGAGAAGTCGAACGTCAAATCGACGAACTGCTGCAGAACGGCATAATTTTACCTTCTTATAGCCTTTACAATTCCCTTATCCCGAAAAAACCTAAATCAAATGGGGAAAAACAATATCGTATGGTAGTCGATTTCAAACGGTTAACGGTTACCGTCACCATATCCGACACTTACCCCATCCCAGATATAAATGCTTCACTAGCCAGCCTTGGGAATGCCAAATATTTTACCACCTTAGATTTGACTTCTGGATTCCATCAAATCCACATGAAGGATAGCGACATTCCCAAGACAGCTTTCTCTACTTTAAATGGAAAGTACGAGTTCCTCCGTCTACCATTCGGTTTAAGAATTGCACCTGCAATCTTCCAAAGAATGATCGATGATGTTTTGCGCGAGCATATTGCCAAGATTTGTTACGTTTATATTGATGATATCATCGTCTTCACGGGGGGTTATGATACACACTGGAAAAATCTCCGATTGGTATTTGAAAGCTTGTCAAAGGCAAACCTCCAAGTAAACCTTGAGAAGTCGTATTTCTTGAATACACAGGTAGAATTTTTGGGATATATTGTCACGGCCGATGGCATTAAGCCAGATCTGAAAAAGGTCAGAGCGATTAGCGAAATGCCTCCCGCGACTTCTGTTAAAGAGTTAAAAAGATTTCTTGGAATGACCTCATACTACAGGAAGTTTATTCAGGACTATGCGATGGTAGCGAAGCCCCTCGCGAACTTGACGCGTGGACTGTATGCCTATATAAAATCTTCGCAATCGAGCAAGGTCCCAATTACGTTGGTCGAAACGGCTTTAGAGTCTTTTAATGATTTAAAGTCAATTCTCTTTTCTTCTGAGATACTGTCGTTTCCATGCTTTACTAAGCCATTTCATCTAACAACGGACGCTTCTAATTATGCCATCGGAGCTGTCCTCTCACAAGACGTCCAGGGTAGAGATAGGCCGATAGCGCATATTTCCAGTTCACTAAATAAAACAGAGTAAATTTACGCTACTATTGAAAAATAAATGCTCGCGATAGTTTGGACGTTGGACAACCTTCGGGCTTACTTATATGGTGCTGGTATTATTAAAGTATACACTGACCATCAACCTCTAATGTTTGCCTTGGGCAACAGAAATTTCAATGCGAAACTAAAACGCTGGAAGGCTCGTATAGAGGAGTATAACTGCGAACTCATCTACATACTTGGGAAATCTAACGTGGTGGTTGACATGCTTTCACGCATTCCGCCTCAGCTTAACCAGTTGAGTACCGACTTAAATGCCGACCCAGATGATGATATGCAGTCTTTGGCTACTGCCCATAGCGCTTCACTTGACAGTTCGCAATTGATTCCCCACGTTGAATCTCCAATCAACGTTTTTAGGAACCAACTCATTTTTGACACGACCAAGTCAGAGTACTTATGCGAACACCCGTACCCAGGTTATACTCGCCATCTGATTCCTCTTTTAAACGGATCACTTGCCGATTTACCCAACTCGGGTATGACAACAGTCATTTCTTCGACCCGTAATAATAAACGGCGTCAAAATCCCAGGAACGTGTTTGCAACTTTTCCAATCCATCTGCTTAGCGATTTTTTTTGTATACAAAATTCGGATAACGCAGCGCCTGGTGGCGGACGTGGCCGACGCAGAGGAAATTTGTGAAATGATCGAAAAAGAGCACCGGAGAGCACATAGGGGCCCTACGGAGATTCGCCTTCAACATTACTTCACTCCCCCTAAAGTCTTGGTTTCAGATAACGAGCGAGAGTTACTGTGCCCGACAGTGCTCAATTATCTTCGGTCCCATTAACCTTTAATATGCTCCAACCCAGAAGAGTGAAGTAAATGGACAAGTCGAGAGATTCCATTCTACGTTCCTAGAAATCTATCGTTGTCCTAAAAATGAGCTCCCGACCTTCAAACCCGTCGAACTGGTACGATAGCCGTGGACTTCTATAACACGTCTGTCCAGTCAGTAACGAATCGGAAAGCCGATGTTTTTTTTTTTACCGCTCGTCGAAGATTTCCGGCGACAGATTTAAGAAGATATAAGGGGCTTAATCGAGCATAAGCAAGCTAGAACTATCATCTCTCGGAATAAAAATAAGAATGAGCCCAAGTCTTATGGCTCGGGGGATGAAATTTTTGTTGCAAATAAGCAAATAAAAACAAAAGAAAAGAAAAAGATGCGAAAAGGTACAGGAAGACAACAAGGTAACAGTTAAAACCAGATCAGGAAAAACTTTCCACAAATCTGATCTAAGGAATTGAGACGTGGTTTTCACTAATAAAGAAGCAAAAAAAATAAAAAATAATTTGTGGGAAATTAATGAAATACTCCACCCATTCATACACTTTATTTATAAAACCATCAAACACAAAAACACATCAAACTAAGAACAACACTAACAATATTAAGATTATATAAAAAAGAATATATATATATATATAGTAACATGTCCATTCTACACCCACAACTTCCCAACCACACACTATTGTAAACAATCACAGACACACATTAATGTCTAAGTGCGAAATGTAATCAACGGTCGAGAGCCCTTCGATTAAGCTCATTGCTCATTTACGCAGAGCAAAGTGCAAAAGTCCGAAGTCCAAAATCCAGACTCTGTGGCGAGCCAACGTCCACGTCCCCTAAACATCCGATTTTTACGACTTTATTCTCTTAAACTTCGCTCTTAAGCTATCCCAGTCTGCCTATATAAACCCAAACATGTCCCCATATAGTAATTCAGTTCTGAGTACGTTATCAATCGCGATAACCCTGCTAAGCCCACTTCAACTTCGAAGTCCATTATCTAACCTAGTGATAATCCAAAGGGGAAAACGTTTAATAATACATAAAAAACCACATTCTGATCTACTTAATTTAAGTATATTTGCAGTCTGGTTAATATTAGATGTTAGAGTCTAGCGCTAACTCAAGAAGTCTGTCAGCCAGAACCTTCATGGCTTTCTTGACTTCCTTGGCCTCCTTCGCCTTCTTCTTGAGGAACTCGAGATGGTTCTGGGAGTTGGTGACCTGCACGAAGTTCATGAGCTCGGCTAGACGGGCCCACTTGAAGCGCGGCAGGTACTCCATGCTCCACAGTGAGTAATAGAATGGGGAATTATTGCGCGTGGATATCTGCTTATTGTTCAGCAGTAGAACGAGCTGTTTGGCCACATGTTTCGACTTGAATTCCACCCAACCCTCGGCGAAGAGGATATTATGATGCTTACCTAAAGTAATTGAGATTAAGGTATATACTGGGTAATCAGTGGGTCTTATATGTATGCCACTTGGTCTACTCACTTGACTGCGACCGCAGGAAAGCTCTGCCGATGCCGCCGTACTCGCCCAAGATTTCCCGCAGGTGGGTCAAGGTCATGTGCTTGGGTATGTTGGATATGTAAATGATGCCCTTCTTGATTTTCTTCGCGGGATCCGAGGAACTGCAGGCGGCTTTGAAGCTGGCCAGCTCCATTTCATCGCCTTCATCCGAGGGATTTGCCTCCCCATTCGCAGACTCACCATCCTCTGGCTGTGGTTTATCCGAGGTCTCAATCTCCTCCACTTCCATGCGAGTGGGCTTGCGTTTTGGCTTTGATTTCCTTTTTATTTCCTTCATTGTAGTTTACGTTCTCGTGGGTCAAATAAATTTTGTAGTGCACGCTATAGGGATGACAGTTGACAGGTGATGTCTGTCTACGTTTTTATCGAAGAGCTATCGATATGTTGCTGCCTTTTAATTAGGAAGCATAACGCTTAAAAGCACTTTGTAATAGATCATTTGATTTATTCAGTTCTATTTTAATAAAGAAATCGTGCGTTACAAGAATCCTAACCATTTTTTTTTGACAATAACATCAATTGACCACGGAGTAAACTATTTTTTGCCTTAGTAAATGAGATCAGATATGATATAAAAAAGCTATTTACTTTTCATTTCGGCCACACAAAATTTCCCCGTTTACAAATCGAAAAATTCTTACAATTTCGAAATCGAGAACACACATTTTTCGATTTCAATTCGCAATTGTAAAATTCTTACGAATCGAGTAATCGAGTACCGGAGTACCGGAGCATGCCCGAATATTTTTTAAAATGGTATAAAAAGAGGCGCTTGAATGTTAATTAGTTATTATTTAATTTTGGTGCTGTAAATAAGTGTTAGCAACCCCTAATTAAATTTAGGACGCTTGGGCGGAATTTGTTAAAATTTATGTATGTTGTACCTCGTTCTTTTTGGGTCAAAAATCCAGACAGCAGCATTCTTTGCGTGTTTCCTGCTTGCCCTTTATCATTGTCCTGCTAGCGTTTTCCTTCCTTTTTGCCCATTTCCTTCGTGCCTTGCCACATTCAATTGGATATAATAAATACCAAAATGCGATAAAGTATAAGAAATAGCGGACTAAAGAAATTAAAGATGCAAAGCAATGAAAAGCTCTCAGAACATAGATTGCAATCAATGCTCTTGTTTATAGTTCGTATCCAATACTGTCAGAACTTTGGAATTTTAACTAAAAAGCTTGTCAATGAATTTTCTAGATTCTGGCATACTCCAGTGCTTCGTTCGTATATATTTTATCAAAATGTACTTAAAAGTGTTTCGATAAGGCTTCGTCATCATGTTCACAAAATTCAAGTTGCTAAAACTAGATTTTGCTAGATCTTCGTCATCTCTGGCTTGAAATATATGTATAAGTTAACAAACAATCAAGGTCATATTCCCTTAGCAACTAAGTAGCCTCGCATAAACAATGCTGACGCGCCATAATAGAGTTCAGCGCTCTGTGCTGAGACCGTTCGGCGGTGGAAATCCGACACTTCCCATTTCGAGTGTTGCGCTGCGCCGCTCATGTCTTGGTGGCGCGATGCATTGTCGCGTATGGTAAACTAAGCAAAGAATATTGTCTGTACTTTTAGTTCTTACAAAGCTGCTCAAGAAACCACAGCTCCACTCTGGCACATAGCCGTAAAAATAACCTTGTTCTTAATTACACTACATTGCTACGCCATAAGGCTAGCAATATAACTAAGGGGGGGAAGTCAAGCCCTCCAACATAATCAACCTAAATTCAGTATTAAAAGAGGCGTACCTCTACCGAAGAAGGAAGACCCCCTTGACACCGAATAGGAGATCTCTATAACAGGCGCCCAACTTCACCAAGAACCACAGTCTAGTTGATAAAGTAGTTGGGTAGGGTTTGACAAGTTGTTTCCACGGCATCCCATCAAGTAGTCTCTGCCTAGCCTTCGTTGCATACGGACGTTCGCGATTGCCTAGTCTTTTTGTAGTGAAACATCAACTACTCTTCCAATCTTACAGTACACGAGTTACCACATCAGCAATTTCTACGCCAACTCCCCCACCCCTCAAAACCTCCACGGCTGAGCTGTTAGTTCGTCGCAGCATAGTGCAACATTGTGGGCGGAAACAGCTCAGCAAAATGTAAACAAAGACAGTCCCCAAATCTGCCGGGTCAGCAGATTCACAGAAAATAAAACACTTCTCACTCTGTTAGTTTTTCATTTTTAAGCGAACTGTCAAACTGTACAGACAAATTTGTAATCAAATAAAGAGCATTTTCGAAATAAGCCCTTGTTAATAGAGAGCCAACATTTTTCTCCTCCAACACGCAGGTAGCTCCATCTGCATTATATTCTCTTGTAACTGCACGATCTCTCATCAGACCACACCCCTCTCCTGGCTGATCAGCAAGCCATGCCACTAAAGAAGCCTCTACGCTCCCGTTTCCTAGCTCCTGGTACTCATGTCGAGACCTTCAAGGATCACCTGTCTGAACTAATCGACTTCAACATGGAAATTCAAGGGACAGAAGGTATTGACAACGCCATAAGCTTATTTATGGAAAAACTGAAAGAAGCAGCAGTACGTGCTGCTCCGAGTGCTCCACGCAATACGCAAGCCTTTGTGCAGTCACTCCTACCTCGTGCAATAGTTGACCTCCTTCGCCTCAAACGGAAAGTCAGAAAGGAATTTGCAAGAACAGGAGATGTCCGAATCCAGCAGATCTACAGAAGGTTATCAAATCGGCTCCATAAAGTGCTGACCCAAAGGAAACTGCAACAGATAGACAACCTATTGGAGAACATGGGCACCGATACCTCTTCACAATTCTCCTTGTGGAGAATCACGAAAAGGTTCAAGTTTCAGGCATCTCAGAAATCCGCTATAAGAAGCCCATCTGGCGGTTGGTGCCGCACATCACATGATAAAGCAGAAGTGTTTGCAAGCAGCTTGGAGCAAAGATTTAAGCCGCTCGCACTTGCCGATGCGAATCATTGCCGTGTGGTTGCGGAGTCTCTTGAAACGCCATTTCAAATGACACGGCCCCCGGATCCTGTCACTCTCGAAGAACTGAAACAACTTGTTTGTTAACTTGCTTGTTAAAAATATCAAATTGGAATATAAAAAAAAAAACTGAAAAACAACTGAATCTAATGTGCATTTTAAATAATAAAATTATTATAACTACTGTAATTTAAAACATAAATTTATCAAAAAGAACAACATTGAGAAATAAATATTTCATAAAAATATGAAAAGTGTCTATTGCAAAAATCATATCTTAAGGCACGAAGTGCGGACACAACCTCTCAACAATCATTGCCTAGTTAATTTCACACGTCGCACGCTGAATACTCTAATGACAAATATTTTAATATAAAGTCATTTTTGAATTTTTTTTCGTGATATAATGATTCGTCTATTACTATTTCTAAGCTTTGTTTAAATAATAATAACGTTAAAGCAATGCAAAACAAGAATTTTTCGCATGGTGCCAATTGATCAAAAATAATATAGATTTAAAGTCTAAGAACTTTTAAGGTGAAGGGAATATTTTGTCAAATGCATGAGCATACGTGTGCACACATACCATTCTGATTTTGAAAAAAAATATGTAGAGCCTAATGTAATCACAACTTGGAACCTTCCCAAGGCTATCCTAAGCCAGAACTGTATCAATAGAGAAACTATAATAGAAGGCAATAACATTATAAAAGCATTCAATTGTTCTGTCCAATAAGAAGAAGTATTAATTACCAACTCATTTTAGACTATACTCAAGCTATCTATCTAAACAATAATGTATAATAACTTGAACCACTAATACATTCAGACAAAAGAAATAATCGAACAACACAATCAGACGAATAATATCTTTCATATAATAACATTTACAACATTAATCATAGTAGTTATTATTGTAATATTGTACTTTATCAATAAATATAAGACTGTACCCCAAGTTAAAGTTAAAGTTAATTGTAAAATTTAAAAATCAAACCCTAAAAAATGAAAATATTATAAGTCCTAATATTGTATTGTACCCTAATCTAAACGCCTGAGGACAGGCCTTTTTCTTAAGGATGGGGAAGTAGCATATCCATTCTAAACCCACAACTCCTCAATCACACACACTATTGTAAACAATAACACACACAATAATGCCTAAGTGCGAAATGTAATCAACGGTCGAGAGCCCTTCGATTAAGCTCATTGCTCATTTACGCAGAGCAAAGTGCAAAAGTCCGAAGTCCAAAATCCAGACTCTGTGGCGAGCCAACGTCCACGTCCCCTAAACATCCGATTTTTACGACTTTATTCTCTTAAACTTCGCTCTTAAGCTATCCCAATCTGCCTATATAAACCCAAACATGTCCCCATATAGTAGTTCAGTTCTGAGTACGTTATCAATCGCGATAACCCTGCTAAGCCCACTTCAACTTCGAAGTCCATTATCTAACCTAGTGATAATCCAAAGGCTCTAGCTCTTCCTTTATTGGAATTAAAAAGAAAACGTTTAATAATACATAAAAAACCACATTCTGATCTACTTAATTTAAGTATATTTGCAGTCTGGTTAATATTAGATGTTAGAGTCTAGCGCTAACTCAAGAAGTCTGTCAGCCAGAACCTTCATGGCTTTCTTGACTTCCTTGGCCTCCTTCGCCTTCTTCTTGAGGAACTCGAGATGGTTCTGGGAGTTGGTGACCTGCACGAAGTTCATGAGCTCGGCTAGACGGGCCCACTTGAAGCGCGGCAGGTACTCCATGCTCCACAGTGAGTAATAGAATGGGGAATTATTGCGCGTGGATATCTGCTTATTGTTCAGCAGTAGAACGAGCTGTTTGGCCACATGTTTCGACTTGAATTCCACCCAACCCTCGGCGAAGAGGATATTATGATGCTTACCTAAAGTAATTGAGATTAAGGTATATACTGGGTAATCAGTGGGTCTTATATGTATGCCACTTGGTCTACTCACTTGACTGCGACCGCAGGAAAGCTCTGCCGATGCCGCCGTACTCGCCCAAGATTTCCCGCAGGTGGGTCAAGGTCATGTGCTTGGGTATGTTGGATATGTAAATGATGCCCTTCTTGATTTTCTTCGCGGGATCCGAGGAACTGCAGGCGGCTTTGAAGCTGGCCAGCTCCATTTCATCGCCTTCATCCGAGGGATTTGCCTCCCCATTCGCAGACTCACCATCCTCTGGCTGTGGTTTATCCGAGGTCTCAATCTCCTCCACTTCCATGCGAGTGGGCTTGCGTTTTGGCTTTGATTTCCTTTTTATTTCCTTCATTGTAGTTTACGTTCTCGTGGGTCAAATAAATTTTGTAGTGCACGCTATAGGGATGACAGTTGACAGGTGATGTTTGTCTACGTTTTTATCGAAGAGCTATCGATATGTTGCCATGTTGCCTTTTAATTAGGAAGCATAACGCTTAAAAGCATTTTGTAATAGATCATTTGATTTATTCAGTTCTATTTTAATAAAGAAATCGTGCGTTACAAGAATCCTAACCATTTTTTTTGACAATAACATCAATTGACCACGGAGTAAACTATTTTTTGCCTTAGTAAATGAGATCAGATATGATATAAAAAAGCTATTTACTTTTCATTTCGGCCACACAAAATTTCCCCGTTTACAAATCGAAAAATTCTTACAATTTCGAAATCGAGAACACCCATTTTTCGATTTCAATTCGCAATTGTAAAATTCTTACGAATCGAGTAATCGAGTACCGGAGTACCGGAGCATGCCCGAATATTTTTTAAAATGGTATAAAAAGAGGCGCTTGAATGTTAATTAGTTATTATTTAATTTTGGTGCTGTAAATAAGTGTTAGCAACCCCTAATTAAATTTAGGACGCTTGGGCGGAATTTGTTAAAATTTATGTATGTTGTACCTCGTTCTTCTTGGGTCAAAAATCCAGACAGCAGCATTCTTTGCGTGTTTCCTGCTTGCCCTTTATCATTGTCCTGCTAGCGTTTTCCTTCCTTTTTGCCCATTTCCTTCGTGCCTTGCCACATTCAATTGGATATAATAAATACCAAAATGCGATAAAGTATAAGAAATAGCGGACTAAAGAAATTAAAGATGCAAAGCAATGAAAAGCTCTCAGAACATAGATTGCAATCTATGCTCTTGTTTATAGTTCGTATCCAATACTGTCAGAACTTTGGAATTTTAACTAAAAAGCTTGTCAATGAATTTTCTAGATTCTGGCATACTCCAGTGCTTCGTTCGTATATATTTTATCAAAATGTACTTAAAAGTGTTTCGATAAGGCTTCGTCATCATGTTCACAAAATTCAAGTTGCTAAAACTAGATTTTGCTAGATGTTCGTCATCTCTGGCTTAGAATATATGTATAAGTTAACAAACAATCAAGGTCATATTCCCTTAGCAACTAAGTAGCCTCGCATAAACAATGCTGACGCGCCATAATAGAGTTCAGCGCTCTGTGCTGAGACCGTTCGGCGGTGGAAATCCGACACTTCCCATTTCGAGTGTTGCGCTGCGCCTCAAGAAATGCTGAGTCGGCTTGCCGCTCATGTCTTGGTGGCGCGATGCATTGTCGCGTATGGTAAACTAAGCAAAGAATATTGTCTGTACTTTTAGTTCTTACAAAGCTGCTCAAGAAACCACAGCTCCACTCTGGCACATAGCCGTAAAAATAACCTTGTTCTTAATTACACTACATTGCTACGCCACAAGGCTAGCAATATAACTAAGGGGGGGAAGTCAAGCCCTCCAACATAATCAACCTAAATTCAGTATTAAAAGAGGCGTACCTCTACCGAAGAAGGAAGACCCCCTTGACACCGAATAGGAGATCTCTATAACAGGCGCCCAACTTCACCAAGAACCACAGTCTAGTTGATAAAGTAGTTGGGTAGGGTTTGACAAGTTGTTTCCACGGCATCCCATCAAGTAGTCTCTGCCTAGCCTTCGTTGCATACGGACGTTCGCGATTGCCTAGTCTTTTTGTAGTGAAACATCAACTACTCTTCCAATCTTACAGTACACGAGTTACCACATCAGCAATTTCTACGCCAACTCCCCCACCCCTCAAAACCTCCACGGCTGAGCTGTTAGTTCGTCGCAGCATAGTGCAACATTGTGGGCGGAAACAGCTCAGCAAAATGTAAACAAAGACAGTCCCCAAATCTGCCGGGTCAGCAGATTCACAGACAATAAAACACTTCTCACTCTGTTAGTTTTTCATTTTTAAGCGAACTGTCAAACTGTACAGACAAATTTGTAATCAAATAAAGAGCATTTTCGAAATAAACCCTTGTTAATAGAGAGCCAACATTTTTCTCCTCCAACACGCAGGTAGCTCCATCTGCATTATATTCTCTTGTAACTGCACGATCTCTCATCAGACCACACCCCTCTCCTGGCTGATCAGCAAGCCATGCCACTAAAGAAGCCTCTACGCTCCCGTTTCCTAGCTCCTGGTACTCATGTCGAGACCTTCAAGGATCACCTGTCTGAACTAATCGACTTCAACATGGAAATTCAAGGGACAGAAGGTATTGACAACGCCATAAGCTTATTTATGGAAAAACTGAAAGAAGCACGCAATATGCAAGCCTTTGTGCAGTCACTCCTACCTCGTGCAATAGTTGACCTCCTTCGCCTCAAACGGAAAGTCAGAAAGGAATTTGCAAGAACAGGAGATGTCCGAATCCAGCAGATCTACAGAAGGTTATCAAATCGGCTCCATAAAGTGCTGACCCAAAGGAAACTGCAACAGATAGACAACCTATTGGAGAACATGGGCACCGATACCTCTTCACAATTCTCCTTGTGGAGAATCACGAAAAGGTTCAAGTTTCAGGCATCTCAGAAATCCGCTATAAGAAGCCCATCTGGCGGTTGGTGCCGCACATCACATGATAAAGCAGAAGTGTTTGCAAGCAGCTTGGAGCAAAGATTTAAGCCGCTCGCACTTGCCGATGCGAATCATTGCCGTGTGGTTGCGGAGTCTCTTGAAACGCCATTTCAAATGACACGGCCCGCGGATCCTGTCACTCTCGAAGAACTGAAACAACTTGTTTGTTAACTTGCTTGTTAAAAATATCAAATTGGAATATAAAAAAAAAAACTGAAAAACAACTGAATCTAATGTGCATTTTAAATAATAAAATTATTATAACTACTGTAATTTAAAACATAAATTTATCAAAAAGAACAACATTGAGAAATAAATATTTCATAAAAATAATACGTAGTAGAAAATAAAAATTTATAAAATAAATAGAAATATGAAAAGTGTCTATTGCAAAAGTCATATCTTAAGGCACGAAGTGCGGACACAACCTCTCAACAATCATTGCCTAGTTAATTTCACACGTCGCACGCTGAATACTCTAATGACAAATATTTTAATATAAAGTCATTTTTGAATTTTTTTTCGTGATATAATGATTCGTCTATTACTATTTCTAAGCTTTGTTTAAATAATAATAACGTTAAGGCAATGCAAAACAAGAATTTTTCGCATGGTGCCAATTGATCAAAAATAATATAGATTTAAAGTCTAAGAACATTTAAGGTGAAGGGAATATTTTGTCAAATGCATGAGCATACGTGTGCACACATACCATTCTGATTTTGAAAAAAAATATGTAGAGCCTAATGTAATCACAACTTAGAACCTTCCCAAGGCTATCCTAAACCAGAACTGTATCAATAGAGAAACTATAATAGAAGGCAATAACATTATAAAAGCATTCAATTGTTCTGTCCAATAAGAAGAAGTATTAATTACCAACTCATTTTAGACTATACTCAAGCTATCTATCTAAACAATAATGTATCAAAACTTGAACCACTCGAATACATTCAGACAAAAGAAATAATCGAACAACACAATCAGACGAATAATATCTTTCATATAATAACATTTACAACATTAATCATAGTAGTTATTATTGTAATATTGTACTTTATCAATAAATATAAGACTGTACCCCAAGTTAAAGTTAAAGTTAATTGTAAAATTTAAAAATCAAACCCTAAAAAATGAAAATATTATAAGTCCTAATATTGTATTGTACCCTAATCTAAACGCCTGAGGACAGGCCTTTTTCTTAAGGATGGGGAAGTAGCATATCCATTCTAAACCCACAACTCCTCAATCACACACACTATTGTAAACAATAACACACACAATAATGCCTAAGTGCGAAATGTAATCAACGGTCGAGAGCCCTTCGATTAAGCTCATTGCTCATTTACGCAGAGCAAAGTGCAAAAGTCCGAAGTCCAAAATCCAGACTCTGTGGCGAGCCAACGTCCACGTCCCCTAAACATCCGATTTTTACGACTTTATTCTCTTAAACTTCGCTCTTAAGCTATCCCAATCTGCCTATATAAACCCAAACATGTCCCCATATAGTAGTTCCGTTCTGAGTACGTTATCAATCGCGATAACCCTGCTAAGCCCGCTTCAACTTCGAAGTCCATTATCTTACCTAGTAATAATCCAAAGGCTCTAGCTCTTCCTTTATTGGAATTAAAAAGAAAACGTTTAATAATACATAAAAAACCACATTCTGATCTACTTAATTTAAGTATATTTGCAGTCTGGTTAATATTAGATGTTAGAGTCTAGCGCTAACTCAAGAAGTATGTCAGCCAGAGCCTTCTTGGCTTTCTTGACTTCCTTGGCCTCCTTCGCCTTCTTCTTGAGGAACTCGAGATGGTTCTGGGAGTTGGTGACCTGCACGAAGTTCATGAGCTCGGCTAGACGGGCCCACTTGAAGCGCGGCAGGTACTCCATGCTCCACAGTGAGTAATAGAATGGGGAATTATTGCGCGTGGATATCTGCTTATTGTTCAGCAGTAGAACGAGCTGTTTGGCCACATGTTTCGACTTGAATTCCACCCAACCCTCGGCGAAGAGGATATTATGATGCTTACCTAAAGTAATTGAGATTAAGGTATATACTGGGTAATCAGTGGGTCTTATATGTATGCCACTTGGTCTACTCACTTGACTGCGACCGCAGGAAAGCTCTGCCGATGCCGCCGTACTCGCCCAAGATTTCCCGCAGGTGGGTCAAGGTCATGTGCTTGGGTATGTTGGATATGTAAATGATGCCCTTCTTGATTTTCTTCGCGGGATCCGAGGAACTGCAGGCGGCTTTGAAGCTGGCCAGCTCCATTTCATCGCCTTCATCCGAGGGATTTGCCTCCCCATTCGCAGACTCACCATCCTCTGGCTGTGGTTTATCCGAGGTCTCAATCTCCTCCACTTCCATGCGAGTGGGCTTGCGTTTTGGCTTTGATTTCCTTTTTATTTCCTTCATTGTAGTTTACGTTCTCGTGGGTCAAATAAATTTTGTAGTGCACGCTATAGGGATGACAGTTGACAGGTGATGTCTGTCTACGTTTTTATCGAAGAGCTATCGATATGTTGCTGCCTTTTAATTAGGAAGCATAACGCTTAAAAGCACTTTGTAATAGATCATTTGATTTATTCAGTTCTATTTTAATAAAGAAATCGTGCGTTACAAGAATCCTAACCATTTTTTTTGACAATAACATCAATTGACCACGGAGTAAACTATTTTTTGCCTTAGTAAATGAGATCAGATATGATATAAAAAAGCTATTTACTTTTCATTTCGGCCACACAAAATTTCCCCGTTTACAAATCGAAAAATTCTTACAATTTCGAAATCGAGAACACCCATTTTTCGATTTCAATTCGCAATTGTAAAATTCTTACGAATCGAGTAATCGAGTACCGGAGTACCGGAGCATGCCCGAATATTTTTTAAAATGGTATAAAAAGAGGCGCTTGAATGTTAATTAGTTATTATTTAATTTTGGTGCTGTAAATAAGTGTTAGCAACCCCTAATTAAATTTAGGACGCTTGGGCGGAATTTGTTAAAATTTATGTATGTTGTACCTCGTTCTTCTTGGGTCAAAAATCCAGACAGCAGCATTCTTTGCGTGTTTCCTGCTTGCCCTTTATCATTGTCCTGCTAGCGTTTTCCTTCCTTTTTGCCCATTTCCTTCGTGCCTTGCCACATTCAATTGGATATAATAAATACCAAAATGCGATAAAGTATAAGAAATAGCGGACTAAAGAAATTAAAGATGCAAAGCAATGAAAAGCTCTCAGAACATAGATTGCAATCTATGCTCTTGTTTATAGTTCGTATCCAATACTGTCAGAACTTTGGAATTTTAACTAAAAAGCTTGTCAATGAATTTTCTAGATTCTGGCATACTCCAGTGCTTCGTTCGTATATATTTTATCAAAATGTACTTAAAAGTGTTTCGATAAGGCTTCGTCATCATGTACACAAAATTCAAGTTGCTAAAACTAGATTTTGCTAGATGTTCGTCATCTCTGGCTTAGAATATATGTATAAGTTAACAAACAATCAAGGTCATATTCCCTTAGCAACTAAGTAGCCTCGCATAAACAATGCTGACGCGCCATAATAGAGTTCAGCGCTCTGTGCTGAGACCGTTCGGCGGTGGAAATCCGACACTTCCCATTTCGAGTGTTGCGCTGCGCCGCAAGAAATGCTGAGTCGGCTTGCCGCTCATGTCTTGGTGGCGCGATGCATTGTCGCGTATGGTAAACTAAGCAAAGAATATTGTCTGTACTTTTAGTTCTTACAAAGCTGCTCAAGAAACCACAGCTCCACTCTGGCACATAGCCGTAAAAATAACCTTGTTCTTAATTACACTACATTGCTACGCCATAAGGCTAGCAATATAACTAAGGGGGGGAAGTCAAGCCCTCCAACATAATCAACCTAAATTCAGTATTAAAAGAGGCGTACCTCTACCGAAGAAGGAAGACCCCCTTGACACCGAATAGGAGATCTCTATAACAGGCGCCCAACTTCACCAAGAACCACAGTCTAGTTGATAAAGTAGTTGGGTAGGGTTTGACAAGTTGTTTCCACGGCATCCCATCAAGTAGTCTCTGCCTAGCCTTCGTTGCATACGGACGTTCGCGATTGCCTAGTCTTTTTGTAGTGAAACATCAACTACTCTTCCAATCTTACAGTACACGAGTTACCACATCAGCAATTTCTACGCCAACTCCCCCACCCCTCAAAACCTCCACGGCTGAGCTGTTAGTTCGTCGCAGCATAGTGCAACATTGTGGGCGGAAACAGCTCAGCAAAATGTAAACAAAGACAGTCCCCAAATCTGCCGGGTCAGCAGATTCACAGAAAATAAAACACTTCTCACTCTGTTAGTTTTTCATTTTTAAGCGAACTGTCAAACTGTACAGACAAATTTGTAATCAAATAAAGAGCATTTTCGAAATAAACCCTTGTTAATAGAGAGCCAACATTTTTCTCCTCCAACACGCAGGTAGCTCCATCTGCATTATATTCTCTTGTAACTGCACGATCTCTCATCAGACCACACCCCTCTCCTGGCTGATCAGCAAGCCATGCCACTAAAGAAGCCTCTACGCTCCCGTTTCCTAGCTCCTGGTACTCATGTCGAGACCTTCAAGGATCACCTGTCTGAACTAATCGACTTAAACATGGAAATTCAAGGGACAGAAGGTATTGACAACGCCATAAGCTTATTTATGGAAAAACTGAAAGAAGCAGCAGTACGTGCTGCTCCGAGTGCTCCACGCAATACGCAAGCCTTTGTGCAGTCACTCCTACCTCGTGCAATAGTTGACCTCCTTCGCCTCAAACGGAAAGTCAGAAAGGAATTTGCAAGAACAGGAGATGTCCGAATCCAGCAGATCTACAGAAGGTTATCAAATCGGCTCCATAAAGTGCTGACCCAAAGGAAACTGCAACAGATAGACAACCTATTGGAGAACATGGGCACCGATACCTCTTCACAATTCTCCTTGTGGAGAATCACGAAAAGGTTCAAGTTTCAGGCATCTCAGAAATCCGCTATAAGAAGCCCATCTGGCGGTTGGTGCCGCACATCACATGATAAAGCAGAAGTGTTTGCAAGCAGCTTGGAGCAAAGATTTAAGCCGCTCGCACTTGCCGATGCGAATCATTGCCGTGTGGTTGCGGAGTCTCTTGAAACGCCATTTCAAATGACACGGCCCGCGGATCCTGTCACTCTCGAAGAACTGAAACAACTTGTTTGTTAACTTGCTTGTTAAAAATATCAAATTGGAATATAAAAAACAAAAACTGAAAAACAACTGAATCTAATGTGCATTTTAAATAATAAAATTATTATAACTACTGTAATTTAAAACATAAATTTATCAAAAAGAACAACATTGAGAAATAAATATTTCATAAAAATATGAAAAGTGTCTATTGCAAAAGTCATATCTTAAGGCACGAAGTGCGGACACAACCTCTCAACAATCATTGCCTAGTTAATTTCACACGTCGCACGCTGAATACTCTAATGACAAATATTTTAATATAAAGTAATTTTTGATTTTTTTTTCGTGATATAATGATTCGTCTATTACTATTTCTAAGCTTTGTTTAAATAATAATAACGTTAAGGCAATGCAAAACAAGAATTTTTCGCATGGTGCCAATTGATCAAAAATAATATAGATTTAAAGTCTAAGAACATTTAAGGTGAAGGGAATATTTTGTCAAATGCATGAGCATACGTGTGCACACATACCATTCTGATTTTGAAAAAAAATATGTAGAGCCTAATGTAATCACAACTTGGAACCTTCCCATGGCTATCCTAAACCAGAACTGTATCAATAGAGAAACTATAATAGAAGGCAATAACATTATAAAAGCATTCAATTGTTCTGTCTAATAAGAAGAAGTATTAATTACCAACTCATTTTAGACTATACTCAAGCTATCTATCTAAACAATAATGTATCAAAACTTGAACCACTAATACATTCAGACAAAAGAAATAATCGAACAACACAATCGGACGAATAATATCTTTCATATAATAACATTTACAACATTAATCATAGTAGTTATTATTGTAATATTGTACTTTATCAATAAATATAAGACTGTACCCCAAGTTAAAGTTAAAGTTAATTGTAAAATTTAAAAATCAAACCCTAAAAAATGAAAATATTATAAGTCCTAATATTGTATTGTACCCTAATCTAAACGCCTGAGGACAGGCCTTTTTCTTAAGGATGGGGAAGTAGCATATCCATTCTAAACCCACAACTCCTCAATCACACACACTATTGTAAACAATAACACACACAATAATGTCTAAGTGCGAAATGTAATCAACGGTCGAGAGCCCTTCGATTAAGCTCATTGCTCATTTACGCAGAGCAAAGTGCAAAAGTCCGAAGTCCAAAATCCAGACTCTGTGGCGAGCCAACGTCCACGTCCCCTAAACATCCGATTTTTACGACTTTATTCTCTTAAACTTCGCTCTTAAGCTATCCCAATCTGCCTATATAAACCCAAACATGTCCCCATATAGTAGTTCAGTTCTGAGTACGTTATCAATCGCGATAACCCTGCTAAGCCCACTTCAACTTCGAAGTCCATTATCTAACCTAGTGATAATCCAAAGGCTCTAGCTCTTCCTTTATTGGAATTAAAAAGAAAACGTTTAATAATACATAAAAAACCACATTCTGATCTACTTAATTTAAGTATATTTGCAGTCTGGTTAATATTAGATGTTAGAGTCTAGCGCTAACTCAAGAAGTCTGTCAGCCAGAACCTTCATGGCTTTCTTGACTTCCTTGGCCTCCTTCGCCTTCTTCTTGAGGAACTCGAGATGGTTCTGGGAGTTGGTGACCTGCACGAAGTTCATGAGCTCGGCTAGACGGGCCCACTTGAAGCGCGGCAGGTACTCCATGCTCCACAGTGAGTAATAGAATGGGGAATTATTGCGCGTGGATATCTGCTTATTGTTCAGCAGTAGAACGAGCTGTTTGGCCACATGTTTCGACTTGAATTCCACCCAACCCTCGGCGAAGAGGATATTATGATGCTTACCTAAAGTAATTGAGATTAAGGTATATACTGGGTAATCAGTGGGTCTTATATGTATGCCACTTGGTCTACTCACTTGACTGCGACCGCAGGAAAGCTCTGCCGATGCCGCCGTACTCGCCCAAGATTTCCCGCAGGTGGGTCAAGGTCATGTGCTTGGGTATGTTGGATATGTAAATGATGCCCTTCTTGATTTTCTTCGCGGGATCCGAGGAACTGCAGGCGGCTTTGAAGCTGGCCAGCTCCATTTCATCGCCTTCATCCGAGGGATTTGCCTCCCCATTCGCAGACTCACCATCCTCTGGCTGTGGTTTATCCGAGGTCTCAATCTCCTCCACTTCCATGCGAGTGGGCTTGCGTTTTGGCTTTGATTTCCTTTTTATTTCCTTCATTGTAGTTTACGTTCTCGTGGGTCAAATAAATTTTGTAGTGCACGCTATAGGGATGACAGTTGACAGGTGATGTCTGTCTACGTTTTTATCGAAGAGCTATCGATATGTTGCTGCCTTTTAATTAGGAAGCATAACGCTTAAAAGCACTTTGTAATAGATCATTTGATTTATTCAGTTCTATTTTAATAAAGAAATCGTGCGTTACAAGAATCCTAACCATTTTTTTTGACAATAACATCAATTGACCACGGAGTAAACTATTTTTTGCCTTAGTAAATGAGATCAGATATGATATAAAAAAGCTATTTACTTTTCATTTCGGCCACACAAAATTTCCCCGTTTACAAATCGAAAAATTCTTACAATTTCGAAATCGAGAACACCCATTTTTCGATTTTAATTCGCAATTGTAAAATTCTTACGAATCGAGTAATCGAGTACCGGAGTACCGGAGCATGCCCGAATATTTTTTAAAATAGTATAAAAAGAGGCGCTTGAATGTTAATTAGTTATTATTTAATTTTGGTGCTGTAAATAAGTGTTAGCAACCCCTAATTAAATTTAGGACGCTTGGGCGGAATTTGTTAAAATTTATGTATGTTGTACCTCGTTCTTCTTGGGTCAAAAATCCAGACAGCAGCATTCTTTGCGTGTTTCCTGCTTGCCCTTTATCATTGTCCTGCTAGCGTTTTCCTTCCTTTTTGCCCATTTCCTTCGTGCCTTGCCACATTCAATTGGATATAATAAATACCAAAATGCGATAAAGTATAAGAAATAGCGGACTAAAGAAATTAAAGATGCAAAGCAATGAAAAGCTCTCAGAACATAGATTGCAATCTATGCTCTTGTTTATAGTTCGTATCCAATACTGTCAGAACTTTGGAATTTTAACTAAAAAGCTTGTCAATGAATTTTCTAGATTCTGGCATACTCCAGTGCTTCGTTCGTATATATTTTATCAAAATGTACTTAAAAGTGTTTCGATAAGGCTTCGTCATCATGTTCACAAAATTCAAGTTGCTAAAACTAGATGTTGCTAGATGTTCGTCATCTCTGGCTTAGAATATATGTATAAGTTAACAAACAATCAAGGTCATATTCCCTTAGCAACTAAGTAGCCTCGCATAAACAATGCTGACGCGCCATAATAGAGTTCAGCGCTCTGTGCTGAGACCGTTCGGCGGTGGAAATCCGACACTTCCCATTTCGAGTGTTGCGCTGCGCCGCAAGAAATGCTGAGTCGGCTTGCCGCTCATGTCTTGGTGGCGCGATGCATTGTCGCGTATGGTAAACTAAGCAAAGAATATTGTCTGTACTTTTAGTTCTTACAAAGCTGCTCAAGAAACCACAGCTCCAGTCTGGCACATAGCCGTAAAAATAACCTTGTTCTTAATTACACTACATTGCTACGCCACAAGGCTAGCAATATAACTAAGGGGGGGAAGTCAAGCCCTCCAACATAATCAACCTAAATTCAGTATTAAAAGAGGCGTACCTCTACCGAAGAAGGAAGACCCCCTTGACACCGAATAGGAGATCTCTATAACAGGCGCCCAACTTCACCAAGAACCACAGTCTAGTTGATAAAGTAGTTGGGTAGGGTTTGACAAGTTGTTTCCACGGCATCCCATCAAGTAGTCTCTGCCTAGCCTTCGTTGCATACGGACGTTCGCGATTGCCTAGTCTTTTTGTAGTGAAACATCAACTACTCTTCCAATCTTACAGTACACGAGTTACAACATCAGCAATTTCTACGCCAACTCCCCCACCCCTCAAAACCTCCACGGCTGAGCTGTTAGTTCGTCGCAGCATAGTGCAACATTGTGGGCGGAAACAGCTCAGCAAAATGTAAACAAAGACAGTCCCCAAATATGCCGGGTCAGCAGATTCACAGACAATAAAACACTTCTCACTCTGTTAGTTTTTCATTTTTAAGCGAACTGTCAAACTGTACAGACAAATTTGTAATCAAATAAAGAGCATTTTCGAAATAAACCCTTGTTAATAGAGAGCCAACATTTTTCTCCTCCAACACGCAGGTAGCTCCATCTGCATTATATTCTTTTGTAACTGCACGATCTCTCATCAGACCACACCCCTCTCCTGGCTGATCAGCAAGCCATGCCACTAAAGAAGCCGTTTCCTAGCTCCTGGTACTCATGTCGAGACCTTCAAGGATCACCTGTCTGAACTAATCGACTTAAACATGGAAATTCAAGGGACAGAAGGTATTGACAACGCCATAAGCTTATTTATGGAAAAACTGAAAGAAGCAGCAGTACGTGCTGCTCCGAGTGCTCCACGCAATACGCAAGCCTTTGTGCAGTCACTCCTACCTCGTGCAATAGTTGACCTCCTTCGCCTCAAACGGAAAGTCAGAAAGGAATTTGCAAGAACAGGAGATGTCCGAATCCAGCAGATCTACAGAAGGTTATCAAATCGGCTCCATAAAGTGCTGACCCAAAGGAAACTGCAACAGATAGACAACCTATTGGAGAACATGGGCACCGATACCTCTTCACAATTCTCCTTGTGGAGAATCACGAAAAGGTTCAAGTTTCAGGCATCTCAGAAATCCGCTATAAGAAGCCCATCTGGCGGTTGGTGCCGCACATCACATGATAAAGCAGAAGTGTTTGCAAGCAGCTTGGAGCAAAGATTTAAGCCGCTCGCACTTGCCGATGCGAATCATTGCCGTGTGGTTGCGGAGTCTCTTGAAACGCCATTTCAAATGACACGGCCCGCGGATCCTGTCACTCTCGAAGAACTGAAACAACTTGTTTGTTAACTTGCTTGTTAAAAATATCAAATTGGAATATAAAAAAAAAAACTGAAAAACAACTGAATCTAATGTGCATTTTAAATAATAAAATTATTATAACTACTGTAATTTAAAACATAAATTTATCAAAAAGAACAACATTGAGAAATAAATATTTCATAAAAATATGAAAAGTGTCTATTGCAAAAATCATATCTTAAGGCACGAAGTGCGGACACAACCTCTCAACAATCATTGCCTAGTTAATTTCACACGTCGCACGCTGAATACTCTAATGACAAATATTTTAATATAAAGTCATTTTTGAATTTTTTTTCGTGATATAATGATTCGTCTATTACTATTTCTAAGCTTTGTTTAAATAATAATAACGTTAAAGCAATGCAAAACAAGAATTTTTCGCATGGTGCCAATTGATCAAAAATAATATAGATTTAAAGTCTAAGAACATTTAAGGTGAAGGGAATATTTTGTCAAATGCATGAGCATACGTGTGCACACATACCATTCTGATTTTGAAAAAAAATATGTAGAGCCTAATGTAATCACAACTTGGAACCTTCCCATGGCTATCCTAAACCAGAACTGTATCAATAGAGAAACTATAATAGAAGGCAATAACATTATAAAAGCATTCAATTGTTCTGTCTAATAAGAAGAAGTATTAATTACCAACTCATTTTAGACTATACTCAAGCTATCTATCTAAACAATAATGTATCAAAACTTGAACCACTAATACATTCAGACAAAAGAAATAATCGAACAACACAATCGGACGAATAATATCTTTCATATAATAACATTTACAACATTAATCATAGTAGTTATTATTGTAATATTGTACTTTATCAATAAATATAAGACTGTACCCCAAGTTAAAGTTAAAGTTAATTGTAAAATTTAAAAATCAAACCCTAAAAAATGAAAATATTATAAGTCCTAATATTGTATTGTACCCTAATCTAAACGCCTGAGGACAGGCCTTTTTCTTAAGGATGGGGAAGTAGCATATCCATTCTAAACCCACAACTCCTCAATCACACACACTATTGTAAACAATAACACACACAATAATGTCTAAGTGCGAAATGTAATCAACGGTCGAGAGCCCTTCGATTAAGCTCATTGCTCATTTACGCAGAGCAAAGTGCAAAAGTCCGAAGTCCAAAATCCAGACTCTGTGGCGAGCCAACGTCCACGTCCCCTAAACATCCGATTTTTACGACTTTATTCTCTTAAACTTCGCTCTTAAGCTATCCCAATCTGCCTATATAAACCCAAACATGTCCCCATATAGTAGTTCAGTTCTGAGTACGTTATCAATCGCGATAACCCTGCTAAGCCCACTTCAACTTCGAAGTCCATTATCTAACCTAGTGATAATCCAAAGGCTCTAGCTCTTCCTTTATTGGAATTAAAAAGAAAACGTTTAATAATACATAAAAAACCACATTCTGATCTACTTAATTTAAGTATATTTGCAGTCTGGTTAATATTAGATGTTAGAGTCTAGCGCTAACTCAAGAAGTCTGTCAGCCAGAACCTTCATGGCTTTCTTGACTTCCTTGGCCTCCTTCGCCTTCTTCTTGAGGAACTCGAGATGGTTCTGGGAGTTGGTGACCTGCACGAAGTTCATGAGCTCGGCTAGACGGGCCCACTTGAAGCGCGGCAGGTACTCCATGCTCCACAGTGAGTAATAGAATGGGGAATTATTGCGCGTGGATATCTGCTTATTGTTCAGCAGTAGAACGAGCTGTTTGGCCACATGTTTCGACTTGAATTCCACCCAACCCTCGGCGAAGAGGATATTATGATGCTTACCTAAAGTAATTGAGATTAAAGTATATTCTGGGTAATCAGTGGGTCTTATATGTATGCCACTTGGTCCACTCACTTGACTGCGACCGCAGGAAAGCTCTGCCGATGCCGCCGTACTCGCCCAAGATTTCCCGCAGGCGGGTCAAGGTCATGTGCTTGGGTATGTTGGATATGTAGATGATGCCTTTCTTGATTTTCTTCGCGGGATCCGAGGAACTGCAGGCGGCTTTGAAGCTGGCCAGCTCCATTTCATCGCCTTCATCCGAGGGATTTGCCTCCCCATTCGCAGACTCACCATCCTCTGGCTGTGGTTTATCCGAGGTCTCAATCTCCTCCACTTCCATGCGAGTGGGCTTGCGTTTTGGCTTTGATTTCCTTTTTATTTCCTTCATTGTAGTTTACGTTCTCGTGGGTCAAATAAATTTTGTAGTGCACGCTATAGGGATGACAGTTGACAGGTGATGTCTGTCTACGTTTTTATCGAAGAGCTATCGATATGTTGCTGCCTTTTAATTAGGAAGCATAACGCTTAAAAGCACTTTGTAATAGATCATTTGATTTATTCAGTTCTATTTTAATAAAGAAATCGTGCGTTACAAGAATCCTAACCATTTTTTTTGACAATAACATCAATTGACCACGGAGTAAACTATTTTTTGCCTTAGTAAATGAGATCAGATATGATATAAAAAAGCTATTTACTTTTCATTTCGGCCACACAAAATTTCCCCGTTTACAAATCGAAAAATTCTTACAATTTCGAAATCGAGAACACCCATTTTTCGATTTTAATTCGCAATTGTAAAATTCTTACGAATCGAGTAATCGAGTACCGGAGTACCGGAGCATGCCCGAATATTTTTTAAAATAGTATAAAAAGAGGCGCTTGAATGTTAATTAGTTATTATTTAATTTTGGTGCTGTAAATAAGTGTTAGCAACCCCTAATTAAATTTAGGACGCTTGGGCGGAATTTGTTAAAATTTATGTATGTTGTACCTCGTTCTTCTTGGGTCAAAAATCCAGACAGCAGCATTCTTTGCGTGTTTCCTGCTTGCCCTTTATCATTGTCCTGCTAGCGTTTTCCTTCCTTTTTGCCCATTTCCTTCGTGCCTTGCCACATTCAATTGGATATAATAAATACCAAAATGCGATAAAGTATAAGAAATAGCGGACTAAAGAAATTAAAGATGCAAAGCAATGAAAAGCTCTCAGAACATAGATTGCAATCTATGCTCTTGTTTATAGTTCGTATCCAATACTGTCAGAACTTTGGAATTTTAACTAAAAAGCTTGTCAATGAATTTTCTAGATTCTGGCATACTCCAGTGCTTCGTTCGTATATATTTTATCAAAATGTACTTAAAAGTGTTTCGATAAGGCTTCGTCATCATGTTCACAAAATTCAAGTTGCTAAAACTAGATGTTGCTAGATGTTCGTCATCTCTGGCTTAGAATATATGTATAAGTTAACAAACAATCAAGGTCATATTCCCTTAGCAACTAAGTAGCCTCGCATAAACAATGCTGACGCGCCATAATAGAGTTCAGCGCTCTGTGCTGAGACCGTTCGGCGGTGGAAATCCGACACTTCCCATTTCGAGTGTTGCGCTGCGCCGCAAGAAATGCTGAGTCGGCTTGCCGCTCATGTCTTGGTGGCGCGATGCATTGTCGCGTATGGTAAACTAAGCAAAGAATATTGTCTGTACTTTTAGTTCTTACAAAGCTGCTCAAGAAACCACAGCTCCAGTCTGGCACATAGCCGTAAAAATAACCTTGTTCTTAATTACACTACATTGCTACGCCACAAGGCTAGCAATATAACTAAGGGGGGGAAGTCAAGCCCTCCAACATAATCAACCTAAATTCAGTATTAAAAGAGGCGTACCTCTACCGAAGAAGGAAGACCCCCTTGACACCGAATAGGAGATCTCTATAACAGGCGCCCAACTTCACCAAGAACCACAGTCTAGTTGATAAAGTAGTTGGGTAGGGTTTGACAAGTTGTTTCCACGGCATCCCATCAAGTAGTCTCTGCCTAGCCTTCGTTGCATACGGACGTTCGCGATTGCCTAGTCTTTTTGTAGTGAAACATCAACTACTCTTCCAATCTTACAGTACACGAGTTACAACATCAGCAATTTCTACGCCAACTCCCCCACCCCTCAAAACCTCCACGGCTGAGCTGTTAGTTCGTCGCAGCATAGTGCAACATTGTGGGCGGAAACAGCTCAGCAAAATGTAAACAAAGACAGTCCCCAAATCTGCCGGGTCAGCAGATTCACAGACAATAAAACACTTCTCACTCTGTTAGTTTTTCATTTTTAAGCGAACTGTCAAACTGTACAGACAAATTTGTAATCAAATAAAGAGCATTTTCGAAATAAACCCTTGTTAATAGAGAGCCAACATTTTTCTCCTCCAACACGCAGGTAGCTCCATCTGCATTATATTCTTTTGTAACTGCACGATCTCTCATCAGACCACACCCCTCTCCTGGCTGATCAGCAAGCCATGCCACTAAAGAAGCCGTTTCCTAGCTCCTGGTACTCATGTCGAGACCTTCAAGGATCACCTGTCTGAACTAATCGACTTAAACATGGAAATTCAAGGGACAGAAGGTATTGACAACGCCATAAGCTTATTTATGGAAAAACTGAAAGAAGCAGCAGTACGTGCTGCTCCGAGTGCTCCACGCAATACGCAAGCCTTTGTGCAGTCACTCCTACCTCGTGCAATAGTTGACCTCCTTCGCCTCAAACGGAAAGTCAGAAAGGAATTTGCAAGAACAGGAGATGTCCGAATCCAGCAGATCTACAGAAGGTTATCAAATCGGCTCCATAAAGTGCTGACCCAAAGGAAACTGCAACAGATAGACAACCTATTGGAGAACATGGGCACCGATACCTCTTCACAATTCTCCTTGTGGAGAATCACGAAAAGGTTCAAGTTTCAGGCATCTCAGAAATCCGCTATAAGAAGCCCATCTGGCGGTTGGTGCCGCACATCACATGATAAAGCAGAAGTGTTTGCAAGCAGCTTGGAGCAAAGATTTAAGCCGCTCGCACTTGCCGATGCGAATCATTGCCGTGTGGTTGCGGAGTCTCTTGAAACGCCATTTCAAATGACACGGCCCGCGGATCCTGTCACTCTCGAAGAACTGAAACAACTTGTTTGTTAACTTGCTTGTTAAAAATATCAAATTGGAATATAAAAAAAAAAACTGAAAAACAACTGAATCTAATGTGCATTTTAAATAATAAAATTATTATAACTACTGTAATTTAAAACATAAATTTATCAAAAAGAACAACATTGAGAAATAAATATTTCATAAAAATATGAAAAGTGTCTATTGCAAAAATCATATCTTAAGGCACGAAGTGCGGACACAACCTCTCAACAATCATTGCCTAGTTAATTTCACACGTCGCACGCTGAATACTCTAATGACAAATATTTTAATATAAAGTCATTTTTGAATTTTTTTTCGTGATATAATGATTCGTCTATTACTATTTCTAAGCTTTGTTTAAATAATAATAACGTTAAGGCAATGCAAAACAAGAATTTTTCGCATGGTGCCAATTGATCAAAAATAATATAGATTTAAAGTCTAAGAACTTTTAAGGTGAAGGGAATATTTTGTCAAATGCATGAGCATACGTGTGCACACATACCATTCTGATTTTGAAAAAAAATATGTAGAGCCTAATGTAATCACAACTTGGAACCTTCCCAAGGCTATCCTAAACCAGAACTGTATCAATAGAGAAACTATAATAGAAGGCAATAACATTATAAAAGCATTCAATTGTTCTGTCCAATAAGAAGAAGTATTAATTACCAACTCATTTTAGACTATACTCAAGCTATCTATCTAAACAATAATGTATCAAAACTTGAACCACTAATACATTCAGACAAAAGAAATAATCGAACAACACAATCAGACGAATAATATCTTTCATATAATAACATTTACAACATTAATCATAGTAGTTATTATTGTAATATTGTACTTTATCAATAAATATAAGACTGTACCCCAAGTTAAAGTTAAAGTTAATTGTAAAATTTAAAAATCAAACCCTAAAAAATGAAAATATTATAAGTCCTAATATTGTATTGTACCCTAATCTAAACGCCTAAGGACAGGCCTTTTTCTTAAGGATGGGGAAGTAGCATATCCATTCTAAACCCACAACTCCTCAAGCACACACACACTATTGTAAACAATAACACACACAATAATGTCTAAGTGCGAAATGTAATCAACGGTCGAGAGCCCTTCGATTAAGCTCATTGCTCATTTACGCAGAGCAAAGTGCAAAAGTCCGAAGTCCAAAATCCAGACTCTGTGGCGAGCCAACGTCCACGTCCCCTAAACATCCGATTTTTACGACTTTATTCTCTTAAACTTCGCTCTTAAGCTATCCCAATCTGCCTATATAAACCCAAACATGTCCCCATATAGTAGTTCAGTTCTGAGTACGTTATCAATCGCGATAACCCTGCTAAGCCCACTTCAACTTCGAAGTCCATTATCTAACCTAGTGATAATCCAAAGGCTCTAGCTCTTCCTTTATTGGAATTAAAAAGAAAACGTTTAATAATACATAAAAAACCACATTCTGATCTACTTAATTTAAGTATATTTGCAGTCTGGTTAATATTAGATGTTAGAGTCTAGCGCTAACTCAAGAAGTCTGTCAGCCAGAACCTTCATGGCTTTCTTGACTTCCTTGGCCTCCTTCGCCTTCTTCTTGAGGAACTCGAGATGGTTCTGGGAGTTGGTGACCTGCACGAAGTTCATGAGCTCGGCTAGACGGGCCCACTTGAAGCGCGGCAGGTACTCCATGCTCCACAGTGAGTAATAGAATGGGGAATTATTGCGCGTGGATATCTGCTTATTGTTCAGCAGTAGAACGAGCTGTTTGGCCACATGTTTCGACTTGAATTCCACCCAACCCTCGGCGAAGAGGATATTATGATGCTTACCTAAAGTAATTGAGATTAAAGTATATACTGGGTAATCAGTGGGTCTTATATGTATGCCACTTGGTCCACTCACTTGACTGCGACCGCAGGAAAGCTCTGCCGATGCCGCCGTACTCGCCCAAGATTTCCCGCAGGTGGGTCAAGGTCATGTGCTTGGGTATGTTGGATATGTAGATGATGCCCTTCTTGATTTTCTTCGCGGGATCCGAGGAACTGCAGGCGGCTTTGAAGCTGGCCAGCTCCATTTCATCGCCTTCATCCGAGGGATTTGCCTCCCCATTCGCAGACTCACCATCCTCTGGCTGTGGTTTATCCGAGGTCTCAATCTCCTCCACTTCCATGCGAGTGGGCTTGCGTTTTGGCTTTGATTTCCTTTTTATTTCCTTCATTGTAGTTTACGTTCTCGTGGGTCAAATAAATTTTGTAGTGCACGCTATAGGGATGACAGTTGACAGGTGATGTCTGTCTACGTTTTTATCGAAGAGCTATCGATATGTTGCTGCCTTTTAATTAGGAAGCATAACGCTTAAAAGCACTTTGTAATAGATCATTTGATTTATTCAGTTCTATTTTAATAAAGAAATCGTGCGTTACAAGAATCCTAACCATTTTTTTTGACAATAACATCAATTGACCACGGAGTAAACTATTTTTTGCCTTAGTAAATGAGATCAGATATGATATAAAAAAGCTATTTACTTTTCATTTCGGCCACACAAAATTTCCCCGTTTACAAATCGAAAAATTCTTACAATTTCGAAATCGAGAACACCCATTTTTCGATTTCAATTCGCAATTGTAAAATTCTTACGAATCGAGTAATCGAATACCGGAGTACCGGAGCATGCCCGAATATTTTTTAAAATGGTATAAAAAGAGGCGCTTGAATGTTAATTAGTTATTATTTAATTTTGGTGCTGTAAATAAGTGTTAGCAACCCCTAATTAAATTTAGGACGCTTGGGCGGAATTTGTTAAAATTTATGTATGTTGTACCTCGTTCTTCTTGGGTCAAAAATCCAGACAGCAGCATTCTTTGCGTGTTTCCTGCTTGCCCTTTATCATTGTCCTGCTAGCGTTTTCCTTCCTTTTTGCCCATTTCCTTCGTGCCTTGCCACATTCAATTGGATATAATAAATACCAAAATGCGATAAAGTATAAGAAATAGCGGACTAAAGAAATTAAAGATGCAAAGCAATGAAAAGCTCTCAGAACATAGATTGCAATCTATGCTCTTGTTTATAGTTCGTATCCAATACTGTCAGAACTTTGGAATTTTAACTAAAAAGCTTGTCAATGAATTTTCTAGATTCTGGCATACTCCAGTGCTTCGTTCGTATATATTTTATCAAAATGTACTTAAAAGTGTTTCGATAAGGCTTCGTCATCATGTTCACAAAATTCAAGTTGCTAAAACTAGATGTTGCTAGATGTTCGTCATCTCTGGCTTAGAATATATGTATAAGTTAACAAACAATCAAGGTCATATTCCCTTAGCAACTAAGTAGCCTCGCATAAACAATGCTGACGCGCCATAATAGAGTTCAGCGCTCTGTGCTGAGACCGTTCGGCGGTGGAAATCCGACACTTCCCATTTCGAGTGTTGCGCTGCGCCTCAAGAAATGCTGAGTCGGCTTGCCGCTCATGTCTTGGTGGCGCGATGCATTGTCGCGTATGGTAAACTAAGCAAAGAATATTGTCTGTACTTTTAGTTCTTACAAAGCTGCTCAAGAAACCACAGCTCCACTCTGGCACATAGCCGTAAAAATAACCTTGTTCTTAATTACACTACATTGCTACGCCACAAGGCTAGCAATATAACTAAGGGGGGAAGTCAAGCCCTCCAACATAATCAACCTAAATTCAGTATTAAAAGAGGCGTACCTCTACCGAAGAAGGAAGACCCCCTTGACACCGAATAGGAGATCTCTATAACAGGCGCCCAACTTCACCAAGAACCACAGTCTAGTTGATAAAGTAGTTGGGTAGGGTTTGACAAGTTGTTTCCACGGCATCCCATCAAGTAGTCTCTGCCTAGCCTTCGTTGCATACGGACGTTCGCGATTGCCTAGTCTTTTTGTAGTGAAACATCAACTACTCTTCCAATCTTACAGTACACGACTTACCACATCAGCAATTTCTACGCCAACTCCCCCACCCCTCAAAACCTCCACGGCTGAGCTGTTAGTTCGTCGCAGCATAGTGCAACATTGTGGGCGGAAACAGCTCAGCAAAATGTAAACAAAGACAGTCCCCAAATCTGCCGGGTCAGCAGATTCACAGACAATAAAACACTTCTCACTCTGTTAGTTTTTCATTTTTAAGCGAACTGCCAAACTGTACAGACAAATTTGTAATCAAATAAAGAGCATTTTCGAAATAAGCCCTTGTTAATAGAGAGCCAACATTTTTCTCCTCCAACACGCAGGTAGCTCCATCTGCATTATATTCTCTTGTAACTGCACGATCTCTCATCAGACCACACCCCTCTCCTGGCTGATCAGCAAGCCATGCCACTAAAGAAGCCACTACGCTCCCGTTTCCTAGCTCCTGGTACTCATGTCGAGACCTTCAAGGATCACCTGTCTGAACTAATCGACTTAAACATGGAAATTCAAGGGACAGAAGGTATTGACAACGCCATAAGCTTATTTATGGAAAAACTGAAAGAAGCAGCAGTACGTGCTGCTCCGAGTGCTCCACGCAATACGCAAGCCTTTGTGCAGTCACTCCTACCTCGTGCAATAGTTGACCTCCTTCGCCTCAAACGGAAAGTCAGAACGGAATTTGCAAGAACAGGAGATGTCCGAATCCAGCAGATCTACAGAAGGTTATCAAATCGGCTCCATAAAGTGCTGACCCAAAGGAAACTGCAACAGATAGACAACCTATTGGAGAACATGGGCACCGATACCTCTTCACAATTCTCCTTGTGGAGAATTACGAAAAGGTTGAAGTTTCAGGCATCTCAGAAATCCGCTATAAGAAGCCCATCTGGCGGTTGGTGCCGCACATCACATGATAAAGCAGAAGTGTTTGCAAGCAGCTTGGAGCAAAGATTTAAGCCGCTCGCACTTGCCGATGCGAATCATTGCCGTGTGGTTGCGGAGTCTCTTGAAACGCCATTTCAAATGACACGGCCCGCGGATCCTGTCACTCTCGAAGAACTGAAACAACTTGTTTGTTAACTTGCTTGTTAAAAATATCAAATTGGAATATAAAAAAAAAACTGAAAAACAACTGAATCTAATGTGCATTTTAAATAATAAAATTATTATAACTACTGTAATTTAAAACATAAATTTATCAAAAAGAACAACATTGAGAAATAAATATTTCATAAAAATAATACGTAGTAGAAAATAAAAATTTATAAAATAAATAGAAATATGAAAAGTGTCTATTGCAAAAGTCATATCTTAAGGCACGAAGTGCGGACACAACCTCTCAACAATCATTGCCTAGTTAATTTCACACGTCGCACGCTGAATACTCTAATGACAAATATTTTAATATAAAGTCATTTTTGAATTTTTTTTCGTGATATAATGATTCGTCTATTACTATTTCTAAGCTTTGTCTAAATAATAATAACGTTAAGGCAATGCAAAACAAGAATTTTTCGCATGGTGCCAATTGATCAAAAATAATACAGATTTAAAGTCTAAGAACTTTTAAGGTGAAGGGAATATTTTGTCAATTGCATGAGCATACGTGTGCACACATACCATTCTGATTTTGAAAAAAAATATGTAGAGCCTAATGTAATCACAACTTGGAACCTTCCCAAGGCTATCCTAAACCAGAACTGTATCAATAGAGAAACTATAATAGAAGGCAATAACATTATAAAAGCATTCAATTGTTCTGTCCAATAAGAAGAAGTATGTCTTCGACTAGCTCTTGTCGAACGCGGATGTAAAATCTTCTATTCTCTCTGAGAACATTTTGGTGTACATTAAATATTTTCTGTTTTCTTCTTTAATTGTGATATTCGCAAAAAACTACAATCAAACGTTCAAGTGATGCAATTGGCGATGCTGAAGCATCTGCCGTTGAAAAAATGCGTACTAAAAGGAATAAACCACTAGTGGAGCGCCAGAACGAACGGGGCTCCAAGCAATTTACAAATTATTTTCGTCCACTACAAACTTTAGACGATGATAATGATGATAAACCTATTGAAACGGACACACTTGATGAAATAATAATCAAACCACCTCCTATAACATTAATTAAACAAAATACAAAATTTGTACACGAGCTAATGGCTAAAATTAAAACTGATGATTACTTTATTAAAACCATCTCAATTGGAATTAAAATATTTTTACCAAATATGGACTGTTTCAATGCAGCTTGTAACCAACTCAAGGAACATAACTGTGAGTTCTACACGTACGATACTAGATCAAACAAGCCATACAAAGCCATTTTATCCGGGCTGGATAAACTACCAATTGAAACTGTCAAATCCATGCTACAAAACCTAGGATTACAATGCACCGAAGTCAAAATTGTGGAAAAGAAAACTAAGTCTGATCATGAATTATTACTGTACATTGTTTATTTCGTAAACAAAAGTATCACAGTAAAGGAACTGCGCAAAAACTTTATGTATGTCAACCACACTAAAGTACGCTGGGAGTATAAAGTGAAATTGCAGAATAAAATTACTCAATGCTACAATTGCCAACTATTTGGACATGGATCAAATAATTGTTCAGTTAAAACATCATGTGCCCATTGTGCTGGATCACACCAGACTGCCGTATGTATGGACGTAAACAACAAAAAATGCGCTAACTGTAAAGGCGACCATCCATCGACAGAACTGACATGCCCATGCCGAATTTCTTATCTCAATTTACTTTCCAAACGCTCATCACAACGCATTGGAAGAAATAACTTGGAAGCTCATGGAATGAGGAATTCTAAGCAACACATCGCTCCATCTGCTCTCTTTGGAAATCAACCCCAGATCTCATTGCCTACTCAAACTAAGAGAGTGCAACAACTCAACTTTGGTAGCTATAGTAATGCACTCACCAATATTCATACTTTGCCTAATCCCAAAGCAAATATCACAAATGAAACTAATCTCTTTTCATGTGAAGAGATAAATTCTCTTTTGTCTGAATTAATAACAAGATTTAATGAATGCTCCAATAAGGGAGAGCAATTTCAAGTAATTTCTCAGTTAGCGATTAAGTATGTTTACACAAACAAATAATTTTATTGATAATTTGAATATTATGGCATGGAATGCTCGTGCCGTTAGAAACAAACGTATAGAACTGATCAAGTTCTTAGAAAATAATCACATTCACATAGCACTTATAAATGAAACGTGGCTGACTCATAGTGACCGTTTTAATATACCCGAATACACTATATACAGAAATGACAGGAAGGAAAGTAGGGGAGGCGGCGTTGCCATTGCAGTTAGTAACACATTGATACATGAACAAATACCCTGCATTAAAAGTCATGTTATTGAAAATGTAGGTATACAAATCAACACTGACTCTAATTCCAGTCTAAAAATTTACTCTATTTACTTTGCTGGAAATACTTCAAAATGTATTCCTAGTTCATGTGATTTATCTTGGGACCATAATCATTTAAAAAGTTTGTATAGATCTGATCTCCTTAAGATCTCACAAATAAATGGAAATTTTCTAATTTGCGGGGACTTCAACTCGCGCCACAGAGCATGGAAGTGTACCCGAGCCAATGGTTGGGGCAAAATTCTCAATGAACTTTCAGATCTGGGAAAATTCAGTATTTTGTACCCTACGCAACCCACATATATTCCGCATAACCATAAAGCAAAAGCATCAACATTGGACCTATGCCTCACTAATATCCCTAACCAGCTGGCTAATCCAGCAGTAATGCAAGAGCTTTCCTCTGATCACCTACCAGTGGTTATTAAATACTCTACAAATTTTATGCGCAATGTAAAAACATATCCGATTTTGGGAAGGGCAAATTGGGCGCTTTTTAAGAGAATTATAAATGAAAGGCTGATGGTTGAAGAGGTGGTTGTCAACTGCTCACAGATATCGACTCTGGATATTGATAATTTAATCGGCTCTTTCACTAGAGTAATCAATTATGCCTTTCTTAAAGCAGTCCCTCATAAACCTATACATCACTCCAAGCTTACACTCCCTGTACATATAACTGAATTATTTAAAACAAGAAATATTATCCAAAGACAATGGTTTAGGTCACGTCATCCATTATTAAAATCAAGATGTGATCATTTAAATTACATCATACGAAAAGAGCTTTTCATTTATAATAATGCAAAATGGAACAATAAACTTCAAAAGCTGGATAAATGCAGCAAACCCTTTTGGAATATAACCAAAGCAATTAAAAAAAGAAAACAAATTGTTCCGTGTCTAAGTAAAGCTGATGAAATATACGCTTCTGGAAAAGAAAAAGCGAATATTCTTGCTGATGTCTTTCAACTGAAGCATAATCTGACACATTCATATTCAAACCAAAATACAATTGACCAAGTCAAAATATCTTTACAATCTATAGCTGAAACCCCAAACAACATCGCAGAAATTTGTAGAGTCACTTATCCAGAGGTTTTTTCAATTGTAAAAGCTCTCCATACTAGAAAATCTCCTGGAATTGATGGAATACCTAATATATCCTTGAAAAACCTTCCTACAAGCGCCATTAATCATATTGTTAACATTGCCAATCACTGTCTTCAGGCAGGCTATTTCCCACGGGATTGGAAGATAGCAAAAATAGTTCCAATTCTCAAACCAGGAAAACCTCCTGATAACCCTGAAAGCTACCGACCAATAAGCCTATTAAGCGGATTGTCCAAGATTCTGGAAAAATTAATTAAATTGAGATTGGTGAAATTTTTGGACATACACAACACACTACCAACGGTACAGTATGGTTTTAGAAATGGTCTAAATACCATACTGCCGACCTTAAAACTAAGAAATTATATTAAAGAAAGTATCCAATCCAAACAATCTGTAGGGCTGGTTACACTTGATATTGAGGCTGCATTTGATACTGTATGGCATGACGGACTGTTGCACAAACTAAAGATGATTGGAACTCCCATATACCTCATTAAAATAGTTCAAAATTTTTTGACACATCGATACTTTAGCGTTAATTTGAACAGTAGTCAATCTGCTAGACGAATTTTAAATGCAGGTGTGCCACAGGGTTCTGTCTTAGGACCTACATTGTTTAATATTTTTACACACGATATTCCACAAGCTACAAACTGTGTACTTTCACTGTTTGCTGACGACGCCGCTGTCTACAGTGCTGGTTTCTCGTACAGCGAGATAAATCAATCCATGCAGAGTTACTTAAATGAATTAGACATATATTACAAAAAATGGAAAATTAAAATTAACCCTAATAAAACGAATGCTATATTTTTTACAAAAAGAAGGAAACCTCGTTATCTTCCTGATAGACAGTTGCGAATACTAGACTCTCCAATACAATGGGTTGACAACATTTGATATTTGGGTATAATTTTTGATAAAAAACTAACATTTAAATACCACATCAACAACACAATTATGAAAGTTAATAAAATTATTTGCACACTGTACCCTCTAATAAATCGTAAATCTAAATTATCAATATCCAATAAGATCATAATTTTTAAAACAATTTTTAATCCAATATTAATGTATGGGTCACCTGTTTGGGGTAGATGTGCTCAAACTCATATCAAAAAACTTCAAATATGCCAAAACAAGCTGTTAAAATTAATAATGAACTTACCTTATTACACAAACACTAAGTACCTACATATAAAAGCAGGTGTACAAAAAGTTCAACAAAAAATACAATATTAACAATCTTTTGTTTCAAGTCTTAGTTTTTAAGTTAGTTGTAAGTCAATTAAGGTTTTTCTTCTCCCTTGTTTTCCTTAATAAATAATAAATATTGTTATACAAAAAAAAACTAAAAACAGGTCAACTAGACATAATTAATAAATATTTCAGATGAAAGCCTTAGCTAAACACTGTAAATACCTAATTATACCATTAGCTTTAATGAAATGTACATATATATATAAGGGATAAAGCACAAATAAATTAAATTAAAAAAAAATAAGAAGAAGTATTAATTACCAACTCATTTTAGACTATACTCAAGCTATCTATCTAAACAATAATGTATCAAAACTTGAACCACTAATACATTCAGACAAAAGAAATAATCGAACAACACAATCAGACGAATAATATCTTTCATATAATAACATTTACAACATTAATCATAGTAGTTATTATTGTAATATTGTACTTTATCAATAAATATAAGACTGTACCCCAAGTTAAAGTTAAAGTTAATTGTAAAATTTAAAAATCAAACCCTAAAAAATTAAAATATTATAAGTCCTAATATTGTGTTGTACCCTAATCTAAACGCCTTAGGACAGGCCTTTTTCTTAAGGATGGGGAAGTAGCATATCCATTCTAAACCCACAACTCCTCAAGCACACACACTATTGTAAACAATAACACACACAATAATGTCTAAGTGCGAAATGTAATCAACGGTCGAGAGCCCTTCGATTAAGCTCATTGCTCATTTACGCACAGCAAAGTGCAAAAGTCCGAAGTCCAAAATCCAGACTCTGTGGCGAGCCAACGTCCACGTCCCCTAAACATCCGATTTTTACGACTTTATTCTCTTAAACTTCGCTCTTAAGCTATCCCAATCTGCCTATAGTGATAATCCAAAGGCTCTAGCTCTTCCTTTATTGGAATTAAAAAGAAAACGTTTAATAATACATAAAAAACCACATTCTGATCTACTTAATTTAAGTATATTTGCAGTCTGGTTAATATTAGATGTTAGAGTCTAGCGCTAACTCAAGAAGTCTGTCAGCCAGAACCTTCATGGCTTTCTTGACTTCCTTGGCCTCCTTCGCCTTCTTCTTGAGGAACTCGAGATGGTTCTGGGAGTTGGTGACCTGCACGAAGTTCATGAGCTCGGCTAGACGGGCCCACTTGAAGCGCGGCAGGTACTCCATGCTCCACAGTGAGTAATAGAATGGGGAATTATTGCGCGTGGATATCTGCTTATTGTTCAGCAGTAGAACGAGCTGTTTGGCCACATGTTTCGACTTGAATTCCACCCAACCCTCGGCGAAGAGGATATTATGATGCTTACCTAAAGTAATTTAGATTAAGGTATATACTGGGTAATCAGTGGGTCTTATATGTATGCCACTTGGTCCACTCACTTGACTGCGACCGCAGGAAAGCTCTGCCGATGCCGCCGTACTCGCCCAAGATTTCCCGCAGGCGGGTCAAGGTCATGTGCTTGGGTATGTTGGATATGTAGATGATGCCCTTCTTGATTTTCTTCGCGGGATCCGAGGAACTGCAGGCGGCTTTGAAGCTGGCCAGCTCCATTTCATCGCCTTCATCCGAGGGATTTGCCTCCCCATTCGCAGACTCACCATCCTCTGGCTGTGGTTTATCCGAGGTCTCAATCTCCTCCACTTCCATGCGAGTGGGCTTGCGTTTTGGCTTTGATTTCCTTTTTATTTCCTTCATTGTAGTTTACGTTCTCGTGGGTCAAAAAAATTTTGTAGTGCACGCTATAGGGATGACAGTTGACAGGTGATGTCTGTCTACGTTTTTATCGAAGAGCTATCGATATGTTGCCATGTTGCCTTTTAATTAGGAAGCATAACGCTTAAAAGCACTTTGTAATAGATCATTTGATTTATTCAGTTCTATTTTAATAAAGAAATCGTGCGTTACAAGAATCCTAACCATTTTTTTTGACAATAACATCAATTGACCACGGAGTAAACTATTTTTTGCCTTAGTAAATGAGATCAGATATGATATAAAAAAGCTATTTACTTTTCATTTCGGCCACACAAAATTTCCCCGTTTACAAATCGAAAAATTCTTACAATTTCGAAATCGAGAACACCCATTTTTCGATTTTAATTCGCAATTGTAAAATTCTTACGAATCGAGTAATCGAGTACCGGAGTACCGGAGCATGCCCGAATATTTTTTAAAATAGTATAAAAAGAGGCGCTTGAATGTTAATTAGTTATTATTTAATTTTGGTGCTGTAAATAAGTGTTAGCAACCCCTAATTAAATTTAGGACGCTTGGGCGGAATTTGTTAAAATTTATGTATGTTGTACCTCGTTCTTCTTGGGTCAAAAATCCAGACAGCAGCATTCTTTGCGTGTTTCCTGCTTGCCCTTTATCATTGTCCTGCTAGCGTTTTCCTTCCTTTTTGCCCATTTCCTTCGTGCCTTGCCACATTCAATTGGATATAATAAATACCAAAATGCGATAAAGTATAAGAAATAGCGGACTAAAGAAATTAAAGATGCAAAGCAATGAAAAGCTCTCAGAACATAGATTGCAATCTATGCTCTTGTTTATAGTTCGTATCCAATACTGTCAGAACTTTGGAATTTTAACTAAAAAGCTTGTCAATGAATTTTCTAGATTCTGGCATACTCCAGTGCTTCGTTCGTATATATTTTATCAAAATGTACTTAAAAGTGTTTCGATAAGGCTTCGTCATCATGTTCACAAAATTCAAGTTGCTAAAACTAGATGTTGCTAGATGTTCGTCATCTCTGGCTTAGAATATATGTATAAGTTAACAAACAATCAAGGTCATATTCCCTTAGCAACTAAGTAGCCTCGCATAAACAATGCTGACGCGCCATAATAGAGTTCAGCGCTCTGTGCTGAGACCGTTCGGCGGTGGAAATCCGACACTTCCCATTTCGAGTGTTGCGCTGCGCCTCAAGAAATGCTGAGTCGGCTTGCCGCTCATGTCTTGGTGGCGCGATGCATTGTCGCGTATGGTAAACTAAGCAAAGAATATTGTCTGTACTTTTAGTTCTTACAAAGCTGCTCAAGAAACCACAGCTCCACTCTGGCACATAGCCGTAAAAATAACCTTGTTCTTAATTACACTACATTGCTACGCCACAAGGCTAGCAATATAACTAAGGGGGGAAGTCAAGCCCTCCAACATAATCAACCTAAATTCAGTATTAAAAGAGGCGTACCTCTACCGAAGAAGGAAGACCCCCTTGACACCGAATAGGAGATCTCTATAACAGGCGCCCAACTTCACCAAGAACCACAGTCTAGTTGATAAAGTAGTTGGGTAGGGTTTGACAAGTTGTTTCCACGGCATCCCATCAAGTAGTCTCTGCCTAGCCTTCGTTGCATACGGACGTTCGCGATTGCCTAGTCTTTTTGTAGTGAAACATCAACTACTCTTCCAATCTTACAGTACACGACTTACCACATCAGCAATTTCTACGCCAACTCCCCCACCCCTCAAAACCTCCACGGCTGAGCTGTTAGTTCGTCGCAGCATAGTGCAACATTGTGGGCGGAAACAGCTCAGCAAAATGTAAACAAAGACAGTCCCCAAATCTGCCGGGTCAGCAGATTCACAGACAATAAAACACTTCTCACTCTGTTAGTTTTTCATTTTTAAGCGAACTGCCAAACTGTACAGACAAATTTGTAATCAAATAAAGAGCATTTTCGAAATAAGCCCTTGTTAATAGAGAGCCAACATTTTTCTCCTCCAACACGCAGGTAGCTCCATCTGCATTATATTCTCTTGTAACTGCACGATCTCTCATCAGACCACACCCCTCTCCTGGCTGATCAGCAAGCCATGCCACTAAAGAAGCCACTACGCTCCCGTTTCCTAGCTCCTGGTACTCATGTCGAGACCTTCAAGGATCACCTGTCTGAACTAATCGACTTAAACATGGAAATTCAAGGGACAGAAGGTATTGACAACGCCATAAGCTTATTTATGGAAAAACTGAAAGAAGCAGCAGTACGTGCTGCTCCGAGTGCTCCACGCAATACGCAAGCCTTTGTGCAGTCACTCCTACCTCGTGCAATAGTTGACCTCCTTCGCCTCAAACGGAAAGTCAGAAAGGAATTTGCAAGAACAGGAGATGTCCGAATCCAGCAGATGTACAGAAGGTTATCAAATCGGCTCCATAAAGTGCTGACCCAAAGGAAACTGCAACAGATAGACAACCTATTGGAGAACATGGGCACCGATACCTCTTCACAATTCTCCTTGTGGAGAATTACGAAAAGGTTGAAGTTTCAGGCATCTCAGAAATCCGCTATAAGAAGCCCATCTGGCGGTTGGTGCCGCACATCACATGATAAAGCAGAAGTGTTTGCAAGCAGCTTGGAGCAAAGATTTAAGCCGCTCGCACTTGCCGATGCGAATCATTGCCGTCTGGTTGCGGAGTCTCTTGAAACGCCATTTCAAATGACACGGCCCGCGGATCCTGTCACTCTCGAAGAACTGAAACAACTTGTTTGTTAACTTGCTTGTTAAAAATATCAAATTGGAATATAAAAAAAAAACTGAAAAACAACTGAATCTAATGTGCATTTTAAATAATAAAATTATTATAACTACTGTAATTTAAAACATAAATTTATCAAAAAGAACAACATTGAGAAATAAATATTTCATAAAAATAATACGTAGTAGAAAATAAAAATTTATAAAATAAATAGAAATATGAAAAGTGTCTATTGCAAAAGCCATATCTTAAGGCACGAAGTGCGGACACAACCTCTCAACAATCATTGCCTAGTTAATTTCACACGTCGCACGCTGAATACTCTAATGACAAATATTTTAATATAAAGTCATTTTTGAATTTTTTTTCGTGATATAATGATTCGTCTATTACTATTTCTAAGCTTTGTCTAAATAATAATAACGTTAAGGCAATGCAAAACAAGAATTTTTCGCATGGTGCCAATTGATCAAAAATAATACAGATTTAAAGTCTAAGAACTTTTAAGGTGAAGGGAATATTTTGTCAATTGCATGAGCATACGTGTGCACACATACCATTCTGATTTTGAAAAAAAATATGTAGAGCCTAATGTAATCACAACTTGGAACCTTCCCAAGGCTATCCTAAACCAGAACTGTATCAATAGAGAAACTATAATAGAAGGCAATAACATTATAAAAGCATTCAATTGTTCTGTCCAATAAGAAGAAGTATTAATTACCAACTCATTTTAGACTATACTCAAGCTATCTATCTAAACAATAATGTATCAAAACTTGAACCACTAATACATTCAGACAAAAGAAATAATCGAACAACACAATCAGACGAATAATATCTTTCATATAATAACATTTACAACATTAATCATAGTAGTTATTATTGTAATATTGTACTTTATCAATAAATATAAGACTGTACCCCAAGTTAAAGTTAAAGTTAATTGTAAAATTTAAAAATCAAACCCTAAAAAATTAAAATATTATAAGTCCTAATATTGTGTTGTACCCTAATCTAAACGCCTTAGGACAGGCCTTTTTCTTAAGGATGGGGAAGTAGCATATCCATTCTAAACCCACAACTCCTCAAGCACACACACTATTGTAAACAATAACACACACAATAATGTCTAAGTGCGAAATGTAATCAACGGTCGAGAGCCCTTCGATTAAGCTCATTGCTCATTTACGCACAGCAAAGTGCAAAAGTCCGAAGTCCAAAATCCAGACTCTGTGGCGAGCCAACGTCCACGTCCCCTAAACATCCGATTTTTACGACTTTATTCTCTTAAACTTCGCTCTTAAGCTATCCCAATCTGCCTATATAAACCCAAACATGTCCCCATATAGTAGTTCAGTTCTGAGTACGTTATCAATCGCGATAACCCTGCTAAGCCCGCTTCAACTTCGAAGTCCATTATCTAACCTAGTGATAATCCAAAGGCTCTAGCTCTTCCTTTATTGGAATTAAAAAGAAAACGTTTAATAATACATAAAAAACCACATTCTGATCTACTTAATTTAAGTATATTTGCAGTCTGGTTAATATTAGATGTTAGAGTCTAGCGCTAACTCAAGAAGTCTGTCAGCCAGAACCTTCATGGCTTTCTTGACTTCCTTGGCCTCCTTCGCCTTCTTCTTGAGGAACTCGAGATGGTTCTGGGAGTTGGTGACCTGCACGAAGTTCATGAGCTCGGCTAGACGGGCCCACTTGAAGCGCGGCAGGTACTCCATGCTCCACAGTGAGTAATAGAATGGGGAATTATTGCGCGTGGATATCTGCTTATTGTTCAGCAGTAGAACGAGCTGTTTGGCCACATGTTTCGACTTGAATTCCACCCAACCCTCGGCGAAGAGGATATTATGATGCTTACCTAAAGTAATTGAGATTAAGGTATATACTGGGTAATCAGTGGGTCTTATATGTATGCCACTTGGTCCACTCACTTGACTGCGACCGCAGGAAAGCTCTGCCGATGCCGCCGTACTCGCCCAAGATTTCCCGCAGGTGGGTCAAGGTCATGTGCTTGGGTATGTTGGATATGTAGATGATGCCCTTCTTGATTTTCTTCGCGGGATCCGAGGAACTGCAGGCGGCTTTGAAGCTGGCCAGCTCCATTTCATCGCCTTCATCCGAGGGATTTGCCTCCCCATTCGCAGACTCACCATCCTCTGGCTGTGGTTTATCCGAGGTCTCAATCTCCTCCACTTCCATGCGAGTGGGCTTGCGTTTTGGCTTTGATTTCCTTTTTATTTCCTTCATTGTAGTTTACGTTCTCGTGGGTCAAATAAATTTTGTAGTGCACGCTATAGGGATGACAGTTGACAGGTGATGTCTGTCTACGTTTTTATCGAAGAGCTATCGATATGTTGCCATGTTGCCTTTTAATTAGGAAGCATAACGCTTAAAAGCACTTTGTAATAGATCATTTGATTTATTCAGTTCTATTTTAATAAAGAAATCGTGCGTTACAAGAATCCTAACCATTTTTTTTGACAATAACATCAATTGACCACGGAGTAAACTATTTTTTGCCTTAGTAAATGAGATCAGATATGATATAAAAAAGCTATTTACTTTTCATTTCGGCCACACAAAATTTCCCCGTTTACAAATCGAAAAATTCTTACAATTTCGAAATCGAGAACACCCATTTTTCGATTTCAATTCGCAATTGTAAAATTCTTACGAATCGAGTAATCGAGTACCGGAGTACCGGAGCATGCCCGAATATTTTTTAAAATGGTATAAAAAGAGGCGCTTGAATGTTAATTAGTTATTATTTAATTTTGGTGCTGTAAATAAGTGTTAGCAACCCCTAATTAAATTTAGGACGCTTGGGCGGAATTTGTTAAAATTTATGTATGTTGTACCTCGTTCTTTTTGGGTCAAAAATCCAGACAGCAGCATTCTTTGCGTGTTTCCTGCTTGCCCTTTATCATTGTCCTGCTAGCGTTTTCCTTCCTTTTTGCCCATTTCCTTCGTGCCTTGCCACATTCAATTGGATATAATAAATACCAAAATGCAATAAAGTATAAGAAATAGCGGACTAAAGAAATTAAAGATGCAAAGCAATGAAAAGCTCTCAGAACATAGATTGCAATCTATGCTCTTGTTTATAGTTCGTATCCAATACTGTCAGAACTTTGGAATTTTAACTAAAAAGCTTGTCAATGAATTTTCTAGATTCTGGCATACTCCAGTGCTTCGTTCGTATATATTTTATCAAAATGTACTTAAAAGTGTTTCGATAAGGCTTCGTCATCATGTTCACAAAATTCAAGTTGCTAAAACTAGATGTTGCTAGATGTTCGTCATCTCTGGCTTAGAATATATGTATAAGTTAACAAACAATCAAGGTCATATTCCCTTAGCAACTAAGTAGCCTCGCATAAACAATGCTGACGCGCCATAATAGAGTTCAGCGCTCTGTGCTGAGACCGTTCGGCGGTGGAAATCCGACACTTCCCATTTCGAGTGTTGCGCTGCGCCGCAAGAAATGCTGAGTCGGCTTGCCGCTCATGTCTTGGTGGCGCGATGCATTGTCGCGTATGGTAAACTAAGCAAAGAATATTGTCTGTACTTTTAGTTCTTACAAAGCTGCTCAAGAAACCACAGCTCCACTCTGGCACATAGCCGTAAAAATAACCTTGTTCTTAATTACACTACATTGCTACGCCACAAGGCTAGCAATATAACTAAGGGGGGAAGTCAAGCCCTCCAACATAATCAACCTAAATTCAGTATTAAAAGAGGCGTACCTCTACCGAAGAAGGAAGACCCCCTTGACACCGAATAGGAGATCTCTATAACAGGCGCCCAACTTCACCAAGAACCACAGTCTAGTTGATAAAGTAGTTGGGTAGGGTTTGACAAGTTGTTTCCACGGCATCCCATCAAGTAGTCTCTGCCTAGCCTTCGTTGCATACGGACGTTCGCGATTGCCTAGTCTTTTTGTAGTGAAACATCAACTACTCTTCCAATCTTACAGTACACGACTTACCACATCAGCAATTTCTACGCCAACTCCCCCACCCCTCAAAACCTCCACGGCTGAGCTGTTAGTTCGTCGCAGCATAGTGCAACATTGTGGGCGGAAACAGCTCAGCAAAATGTAAACAAAGACAGTCCCCAAATCTGCCGGGTCAGCAGATTCACAGACAATAAAACACTTCTCACTCTGTTAGTTTTTCATTTTTAAGCGAACTGTCAAACTGTACAGACAAATTTGTAATCAAATAAAGAGCATTTTCGAAATAAACCCTTGTTAATAGAGAGCCAACATTTTTCTCCTCCAACACGCAGGTAGCTCCATCTGCATTATATTCTCTTGTAACTGCACGATCTCTCATCTCTCCTTCGCCTCAAACGGAAAGTCAGAAAGGAATTTGCAAGAACAGGAGATGTCCGAATCCAGCAGATCTACAGAAGGTTATCAAATCGGCTCCATAAAGTGCTGACCCAAAGGAAACTGCAACAGATAGACAACCTATTGGAGAACATGGGAACCGATACCTCTTCACAATTCTCCTTGTGGAGAATCACGAAAAGGTTCAAGTTTCAGGCATCTCAGAAATCCGCTATAAGAAGCCCATCTGGCGGTTGGTGCCGCACATCACATGATAAAGCAGAAGTGTTTGCAAGCAGCTTGGAGCAAAGATTTAAGCCGCTCGCACTTGCCGATGCGAATCATTGCCGTGTGGTTGCGGAGTCTCTTGAAACGCCATTTCAAATGACACGGCCCGCGGATCCTGTCACTCTCGAAGAACTGAAACAACTTGTTTGTTAACTTGCTTGTTAAAAATATCAAATTGGAATATAAAAAAAAAACTGAAAAACAACTGAATCTAATGTGCATTTTAAATAATAAAATTATTATAACTACTGTAATTTAAAACATAAATTTATCAAAAAGAACAACATTGAGAAATAAATATTTCATAAAAATAATACGTAGTAGAAAATAAAAATTTATAAAATAAATAGAAATATGAAAAGTGTCTATTGCAAAAGTCATATCTTAAGGCACGAAGTGCGGACACAACCTCTCAACAATCATTGCCTAGTTAATTTCACACGTCGCACGCTGAATACTCTAATGACAAATATTTTAATAAAAAGTAATTTTTGATTTTTTTTTCGTGATATAATGATTTGTCTATTACTATTTCTAAGCTTTGTCTAAATAATAATAACGTTAAGGCAATGCAAAACAAGAATTTTTCGCATGGTGCCAATTGATCAAAAATAATATAGATTTAAAGTCTAAGAACTTTTAAGGTGAAGGGAATATTTTGTCAAATGCATGAGCATACGTGTGCACACATACCATTCTGATTTTGAAAAAAAATATGTAGAGCCTAATGTAATCACAACTTGGAACCTTCCCATGGCTATCCTAAACCAGAACTGTATCAATAGAGAAACTATAATAGAAGGCAATAACATTATAAAAGCATTCAATTGTTCTGTCCAATAAGAAGAAGTATTAATTACCCAGTCACCGACTATCTCTCTTCGAGTGCGGACGTCTGTGTCTTTCCAATTGTGTGAGCTTTGCTTATCGCGTAATTACCATCGCCGTTACATTGATATTTATCATCTTATCTTCTTGATCTTCTTATCAACGCGTACGTGCAAATCAAAAACATTCAATATCCATAAATTTATTAACCATGGCCCCCGGGCCACTCAATTTGGGGGATAATCGCTTTGCCAGTCTCAGCGCTACCCCCAAAGCTAAGAAAAAAAGACCCTTTCAAAAATTACAAGTTGATTTCCCAGACCTCCCTGAAACGCAGTGCAAAAATCCGAGATATTTAGTGGTCTCATCAAAAAACTCTCCGAAAACCATATCCGACTACAACTGCTTTGCTGTCCATAGAGCCCTTAAGTATATCAGCAAAGACATTACATCCATCTCTAATCTTCGGGATGGTAACCTTCTCTTGCTGGTTAACTCCAGGGAAATTAGTGACAAATTTATCAAAGTGACTTCTTTACCTGGCTTATGCGATATCGAGTGCAAGCTCCACAACACACTTAACTTTGTCAAAGGCACCATTTACGCTCCCTGTCTTATTAACATTCCAGAAAACGAAATTGTTGAGGAACTAAAATCACAAAATGTACACAGCGTATTTAAATTTACCAAAATGATCGACGGCACCCCCAAACCTTTTGGAAAAGTTCTCGTAACATTCGACCGTTTCACTCTTCCCAGTAAACTAACGGTTTCCTGGCACACAGTTAAGGTGTCAGAATATATACCCAACCCGATGAGATGTAAGTCTTGTCAATTATTAGGCCACACATCAAAGCACTGCAAAAACCCACCTGCCTGTGTATCATGCAATCTCGCTCCCCACCTTCCCGTGCCATGCACTCGCATTTTCTGTGCAAACTGCACCGGCCAACATCCAGCCTCCTCACCCGAATGCCCACAATACCAAACACAAAAACAACTGCTCCACATCAAAACAAGCAAAAAATGCAGTTTCCATGAAGCTCGCACTATACTAAAACAACAACAAAACACAACAAATAACCCCACGCTTACCTACTCGACCGTCGCAAACCAAAGCACAGCATCCGTGATGCTTGTCAAAAAATCCCGAAACCCTAACACGATTACAAACACCGACTTGCCCACCAGCTCGACAAAAGTACCAGCTCCGCTCTCACCAACGTATCCCACTTCTCGGACGAACTCTTTGAATCTCGAAGAGAATCTTACTTCCTCCCCAAGCACCTCTGACAAAACTGATTTCTCTTACCTAAAAAAAACATGCATCGAACGATCTCGCTCCCTTAGGGCGGAAGCAAACGCTCTATTAGGACAAACCTACAACGACGACAACAATACGTTAATGACCTCAAGATCCAACTCAAACGAATCAATTGCTTCACAAACCTCAAATCTACAAACAAAAATCAACACAACAGACTCAGACACTATGGACGATCCCGATTCCTAGTCCTGATCCTCTCACCCTTACCTTCATATACACACACCACAAATTAATAACAGTCCAACAAAAAACAATAAATAAAAAAAAAATTTTTAATCATGACAATTACTATATTACAATGGAACATCCACGGCATTTTTAATAATTACAACGAACTGACACTACTCATAAAAGACCATGCACCCGATATTGTATTTTTGCAGGAAACCAAACTTCCATGTAATTCTACAAATTTTATTTGCCCCAAAGAATATAGTGGTTACTTCCACAATTTTTCTTATAACACCTCAGCCAAACAAGGCATTGGTGTTCTTATTAAAAGGAATGTCCCACATACATACCGTAACATTAACTCCAGCATACTCTGCTCCGCACTGCAGCTTAATTTTGAACAGGTCATTAATATTGTTAATGCGTACATCCCACCAAGTCAAATTTTTTCATCTTCTGACATATCAGAAATTCTTCAAAATCTTAACGGATCCACAATACTCCTGGGTGATCTTAACTCATGGAGTCCTTTATGGGGTTCACCTCGCACAAATACAAGGGGTAAAAAAATTGAAACCGTAATTCTTGAAAACAGCCTAATTGTTCTTAACGACGGTTCCCCGACTCACCTTTCAACTCACAATACGTTCACCTCATCTCACTGATATCTCCACAGATAGCCCATATGTGCAGCTGGTCTATATCAGATAATCTCCATGGAAGTGACCACTTTCCCATAACCATCCACATAAACACACCTACCCGTCCCGATAACACTTTACCCCTGCCTAAATACAAGACAGACCAAGCGAACTGGAAACGCTTTAACGAAAGTTGCGAAAAATCAGCAGCATATTGGACGGTCGGTTGCCTAAATCAGCAAGTCGCACAAATGACGAAAGTCATAGGTTCAGCTGCAAACTATAGCATTCCCCAAACGAAAAGGGTGATCCACAAAGCCAAGGTGCCATGGTGGAACGCTAACCTTCAACAGCTTAGGGACCAAAAGCAACGCTTGTTCTCGTCCTACAAAGCCAATACGAATGATACAAACCTTATCCGATACAAAAAAGCAAACGCGCTTTTCAAAAAAGCTGTACTTTCGGCCAAGCGTAACTCCCTTGAAAAATTTACTTCCAAAATCTCCCCAGTATCCTCCACAAAAAAGGTCTGGTCAGATATAAAACGCCTAGCCGGCATCCCTCCCACTCCGTTCAAATATATCAAATCCAACTCGGGTACTCTAACTGGATCATTTGATATCGCCGAAGAGTTTGCCTTATCTTGGTCTAAATACTCTTCTGACCAAAATTTTTCAGCAGAATATATACGAGTAAAAAATCGGTATCTTTTAGAGCCCTATGCCATCGACTCACTTTCCCCATCGGCTACATCCTTAGATTCCAATTTCACATTGCTCGAAATAGAAAATTCAGTAGCAAAAGCAAAAGGGAAAAGCCCTGGGGCTGACAGAGTATCATACCCTATGCTCAAAAACCTATCTCCCCACCTAAAAACAAAACTTTTAGACATTTTTAATCAAATATTAACCACTGGAAAATACCCACATACATGGAGATCGGCTATCATTATCCCTATATCAAAACCTAACAAACCCCCTTCCGATATTAACAGCTACCGTCCAATCTCTCTGTTATCCTGTCTGGGAAAAACACTAGAAAAAATAATAGCACAAAGACTTACCTGGTTCATTAAACGCCACAACCTAATTTCCCATAATCAAGTTGCCTTTAAAAGTAATCATAGCACGATGGACGCGTTATTGCGTATCCAACACTTCGCGTCGAACGCTCTTTCGACCAAAAATCACGTCTCTATCTTGGCGACGGATTTTGAAAGAGCCTTCGATCGCGTGGGGATTCACGCCGTACTTTGCAGACTCGAGCGCTGGGGCATTGGTCCTAGGCTTTATAACCTTATTAAAGCCTTCATGACCAATCGGTCCTTCAGGGTTCGAATAAACAATGTCACATCGAACTCCCACATTTTACACAATGGAATCCCGCAGGGTTCGCCACTTTCGGTGGTTTTATTTATGATAGCTATTGAAGACATAAATGACATTGTAACTCGGCATAAAGATATTTACATCTCACTATACGCAGACGACGCAATAATCTTTACTAAAATAAAAAATATTAACACAGTTAGAGAAAAATTCTTAGAAATATTGCAAGAAATTAACTCGTGGGGAGCAACCTCTGGGGCCTCTCTTGCCATTGAAAAATGCCAAACTTTACATATCTGTCGGAAACAACGTTGCAACCTTTCCGACATTGTCTTTAACAGCCGCACAATAAAAGATGTAAATTTTTTAAAAATCCTGGGGATAACCTTCGACTCCAAACTACTTTTTAAACAGCACTGTCAGACTCTAAGAAAACAACTGGAAACTAGATTTAACATTATTAAATTTCTATCATCTAAATATTCTTACATACATATTAAGACTCTCATAGATATTACGCGCGCTTTAATGCTATCTAAAATTGACTACGGACTGCCAATCTTCGGTTGGTGTGCTAAATCACACTTAAAAAAGCTACAAGTCCCATATCACGGAGCGGTCCGTCGCGCCATTCACGCATTTCCCACATCTCCAGTAGCGTGCACATTGGCAGAATCGGGTCTCCCGAGTATCCAATCACGCGTAGAAGAAACTACATTGATGCTTATCCCGAAGCTGTACACCACGTCAAACTGCCTGCTAACCAAAGACTTCGGAGCCATATTTAAACAAAAACGGAAATTCAAGTGCATATCCACCCTAAGACGTTGCGCCAACTACATCAAGCTACTTGACCTTCCCCTGCCTAAGCCCAGGAGGCCCTTCAAATCGCCAGCACTTTGGGGTTCCAAACAGCCTAACATAAACCTTCAAATATACAATGCTGCCAAAAAGGATACAGGTCGCCTAGAATACCAAAAACGTTTTATGAGCGCACAAGAAGATCTTGGTGTGAAAAACTGGATCTACACCGATGGTTCTAAAGTCACCGGCGCAACTACTTTTGCGGTTGTTGACTCTAACCGTAAAATAATTGCAGGAGGTAGGCTTCCGTCCTACAACTCCATATTTACAGCCGAAGCTTTCGCCATTCTCAAAGCATGCCAATTCGCTTCCAAAAACGCTGGAAAATCTGTTATCTGCACAGACAGCCTCTCCTCTCTTTCCGCTATACGCAACTGGAACCATAATGACCCCACAACACAAGAAGTTAGGCACATTCTAAGTTCTCACCCAAAAAAAATCACCTTACTCTGGGTTCCCAGTCATAAAGGTATTCATGGGAATGAACGTGCTGACAAAGCCGCCCAAGAGATGAGGCTTACACCATCAATCCTGTTCACTCCGTTTAACTCCAAGGACCTAAAAAGTCGAATCAAGTTATACCTCAAAGAAAAGAAACTCTCCGAATGGGCACTCTTCATGCACAGGTACCAGTCTATCAATCCGAATTGCATCATGTTCAAGCCACCAACGAACGTACATAAACGGGAATGCGCGACCTTTATCCGTCTACGCATCGGGCACACCCAATCCACACATCAACACTTACTGATGAGATCGGCGCGACCAACATGCCAACTATGCGGGGACGAGCTCACCGTTGACCATATTCTCAACGCCTGCAGTCAATTGCACTCAATTAGGTCTCACTTATTTGGTACGCATAGTCTCTCGAATTGTTTAAGTATCCCATCCTGTAAAAATATCTCAAAAATTTACAAATTTGTCCAAAAAGCTAAGTTTATTATATAAAGCAATTAACCCATAAGTCTCGAGTCGAAGGCCCCCGTAGCTAGTACTCATTAAATTTAATTAGGTTTAGTATTGTATACTATATTTAATTTTGTTAAATAAATAAATAAAATTAATTACCAACTCATTTTAGACTATACTCAAGCTATCTATCTAAACAATAATGTATAATAACTTGAACCACTAATACATTCAGACAAAAGAAATAATCGAACAACACAATCAGACGAATAATATCTTTCATATAATAACATTTACAACATTAATCATAGTAGTTATTATTGTAATATTGTACTTTATCAATAAATATAAGACTGTACCCCAAGTTAAAGTTAAAGTTAATTGTAAAATTTAAAAATCAAACCCTAAAAAATGAAAATATTATAAGTCCTAATATTGTATTGTACCCTAATCTAAACGCCTGAGGACAGGCCTTTTTCTTAAGGATGGGGAAGTAGCATATCCATTCTAAACCCACAACTCCTCAATCACACACACTATTGTAAACAATAACACACACAATAATGCCTAAGTGCGAAATGTAATCAACGGTCGAGAGCCCTTCGATTAAGCTCATTGCTTATTTACGCAGAGCAAAGTGCAAAAGTCCGAAGTCCAAAATCCAGACTCTGTGGCGAGCCAACGTCCACGTCCCCTAAACATCCGATTTTTACGACTTTATTCTCTTAAACTTCGCTCTTAAGCTATCCCAATCTGCCTATATAAACCCAAACATGTCCCCATATAGTAGTTCAGTTCTGAGTACGTTATCAATCGCGATAACCCTGCTAAGCCCACTTCAACTTCGAAGTCCATTATCTAACCTAGTGATAATCCAAAGGCTCTAGCTCTTCCTTTATTGGAATTAAAAAGAAAACGTTTAATAATACATAAAAAACCACATTCTGATCTACTTAATTTAAGTATATTTGCAGTCTGGTTAATATTAGATGTTAGAGTCTAGCGCTAACTCAAGAAGTCTGTCAGCCAGAACCTTCATGGCTTTCTTGACTTCCTTGGCCTCCTTCGCCTTCTTCTTGAGGAACTCGAGATGGTTCTGGGAGTTGGTGACCTGCACGAAGTTCATGAGCTCGGCTAGACGGGCCCACTTGAAGCGCGGCAGGTACTCCATGCTCCACAGTGAGTAATAGAATGGGGAATTATTGCGCGTGGATATCTGCTTATTGTTCAGCAGTAGAACGAGCTGTTTGGCCACATGTTTCGACTTGAATTCCACCCAACCCTCGGCGAAGAGGATATTATGATGCTTACCTAAAGTAATTGAGATTAAGGTATATACTGGGTAATCAGTGGGTCTTATATGTATGCCACTTGGTCCACTCACTTGACTGCGACCGCAGGAAAGCTCTGCCGATGCCGCCGTACTCGCCCAAGATTTCCCGCAGGTGGGTCAAGGTCATGTGCTTGGGTATGTTGGATATGTAGATGATGCCCTTCTTGATTTTCTTCGCGGGATCCGAGGAACTGCAGGCGGCTTTGAAGCTGGCCAGCTCCATTTCATCGCCTTCATCCGAGGGATTTGCCTCCCCATTCGCAGACTCACCATCCTCTGGCTGTGGTTTATCCGAGGTCTCAATCTCCTCCACTTCCATGCGAGTGGGCTTGCGTTTTGGCTTTGATTTCCTTTTTATTTCCTTCATTGTAGTTTACGTTCTCGTGGGTCAAATAAATTTTGTAGTGCACGCTATAGGGATGACAGTTGACAGGTGATGTCTGTCTACGTTTTTATCGAAGAGCTATCGATATGTTGCCATGTTGCCTTTTAATTAGGAAGCATAACGCTTAAAAGCACTTTGTAATAGATCATTTGATTTATTCAGTTCTATTTTAATAAAGAAATCGTGCGTTACAAGAATCCTAACCATTTTTTTTGACAATAACATCAATTGACCACGGAGTAAACTATTTTTTGCCTTAGTAAATGAGATCAGATATGATATAAAAAAGCTATTTACTTTTCATTTCGGCCACACAAAATTTCCCCGTTTACAAATCGAAAAATTCTTACAATTTCGAAATCGAGAACACCCATTTTTCGATTTCAATTCGCAATTGTAAAATTCTTACGAATAGAGTAATCGAGTACAGGAGTACCGGAGCATGCCCGAATATTTTTTAAAATGGTATAAAAAGAGGCGCTTGAATGTTAATTAGTTATTATTTAATTTTGGTGCTGTAAATAAGTGTTAGCAACCCCTAATTAAATTTAGGACGCTTGGGCGGAATTTGTTAAAATTTATGTATGTTGTACCTCGTTCTTCTTGGGTCAAAAATCCAGACAGCAGCATTCTTTGCGTGTTTCCTGCTTGCCCTTTATCATTGTCCGGCTAGCGTTTTCCTTCCTTTTTGCCCATTTCCTTCGTGCCTTGCCACATTCAATTGGATATAATAAATACCAAAATGCGATAAAGTATAAGAAATAGCGGACTAAAGAAATTAAAGATGCAAAGCAATGAAAAGCTCTCAGAACATAGATTGCAATCTATGCTCTTGTTTATAGTTCGTATCCAATACTGTCAGAACTTTGGAATTTTAACTAAAAAGCTTGTCAATGAATTTTCTAGATTCTGGCATACTCCAGTGCTTCGTTCGTATATATTTTATCAAAATGTACTTAAAAGTGTTTCGATAAGGCTTCGTCATCATGTTCACAAAATTCAAGTTGCTAAAACTAGATGTTGCTAGATGTTCGTCATCTCTGGCTTAGAATATATGTATAAGTTAACAAACAATCAAGGTCATATTCCCTTAGCAACTAAGTAGCCTCGCATAAACAATGCTGACGCGCCATAATAGAGTTCAGCGCTCTGTGCTGAGACCGTTCGGCGGTGGAAATCCGACACTTCCCATTTCGAGTGTTGCGCTGCGCCGCAAGAAATGCTGAGTCGGCTTGCCGCTCATGTCTTGGTGGCGCGATGCATTGTCGCGTATGGTAAACTAAGCAAAGAATATTGTCTGTACTTTTAGTTCTTACAAAGCTGCTCAAGAAACCACAGCTCCACTCTGGCACATAGCCGTAAAAATAACCTTGTTCTTAATTACACTACATTGCTACGCCATAAGGCTAGCAATATAACTTAGGGGGGGAAGTCAAGCCCTCCAACATAATCAACCTAAATTCAGTATTAAAAGAGGCGTACCTCTACCGAAGAAGGAAGACCCCCTTGACACCGAATAGGAGATCTCTATAACTGGCGCCCAACTTCACCAAGAACCACAGTCTAGTTGATAAAGTAGTTGGGTAGGGTTTGACAAGTTGTTTCCACGGCATCCCATCAAGTAGTCTCTGCCTAGCCTTCGTTGCATACGGACGTTCGCGATTGCCTAGTCTTTTTGTAGTGAAACATCAACTACTCTTCCAATCTTACAGTACACGAGTTACCACATCAGCAATTTCTACGCCAACTCCCCCACCCCTCAAAACCTCCACGGCTGAGCTGTTAGTTCGTCGCAGCATAGTGCAACATTGTGGGCGGAAACAGCTCAGCAAAATGTAAACAAAGACAGTCCCCAAATCTGCCGGGTCAGCAGATTCACAGACAATAAAACACTTCTCACTCTGTTAGTTTTTCATTTTTAAGCGAACTGCCAAACTGTACAGACAAATTTGTAATCAAATAAAGAGCATTTTCGAAATAAACCCTTGTTAATAGAGAGCCAACATTTTTCTCCTCCAACACGCAGGTAGCTCCATCTGCATTATATTCTCTTGTAACTGCACGATCTCTCATCAGACCACACCCCTCTCCTGGCTGATCAGCAAGCCATGCCACTAAAGAAGCCACTACGCTCCCGTTTCCTAGCTCCTGGTACTCATGTCGAGACCTTCAAGGATCACCTGTCTGAACTAATCGACTTAAACATGGAAATTCAAGGGACAGAAGGTATTGACAACGCCATAAGCTTATTTATGGAAAAACTGAAAGAAGCAGCAGTACGTGCTGCTCCGAGTGCTCCACGCAATACGCAAGCCTTTGTGCAGTCACTCCTACCTCGTGCAATAGTTGACCTCCTTCGCCTCAAACGGAAAGTCAGAAAGGAATTTGCAAGAACAGGAGATGTCCGAATCCATCAGATCTACAGAAGGTTAACAAATCGGCTCCATAAAGTGCTGACCCAAAGGAAACTGCAACAGATAGACAACCTATTGGAGAACATGGGCACCGATACCTCTTCACAATTCTCCTTGTGGAGAATTACGAAAAGGTTGAAGTTTCAGGCATCTCAGAAATCCGCTATAAGAAGCCCATCTGGCGGTTGGTGCCGCACATCACATGATAAAGCAGAAGTGTTTGCAAGCAGCTTGGAGCAAAGATTTAAGCCGCTCGCACTTGCCGATGCGAATCATTGCCGTGTGGTTGCGGAGTCTCTTGAAACGCCATTTCAAATGACACGGCCCGCGGATCCTGTCACTCTCGAAGAACTGAAACAACTTGTTTGTTAACTTGCTTGTTAAAAATATCAAATTGGAATATAAAAAAAAAAACTGAAAAACAACTGAATCTAATGTGCATTTTAAATAATAAAATTATTATAACTACTTTAATTTAAAACATAAATTTATCAAAAAGAACAACATTGAGAAATAAATATTTCATAAATATGAAAAGTGTCTATTGCAAAAATCATATCTTAAGGCACGAAGTGCGGACACAACCTCTCAACAATCATTGCCTAGTTAATTTCACACGTCGCACGCTGAATACTCTAATGACAAATATTTTAATATAAAGTAATTTTTGATTTTTTTTTCGTGATATAATGATTCGTCTATTACTATTTCTAAGCTTTGTTTAAATAATAATAACGTTAAGGCAATGCAAAACAAGAATTTTTCGCATGGTGCCAATTGATCAAAAATAATATAGATTTAAAGTCTAAGAACTTTTAAGGTGAAGGGAATATTTTGTCAAATGCATGAGCATACGTGTGCACACATACCATTCTGATTTTGAAAAAAAATATGTAGAGCCTAATGTAATCACAACTTGGAACCTTCCCAAGGCTATCCTAAACCAGAACTGTATCAATAGAGAAACTATAATAGAAGGCAATAACATTATAAAAGCATTCAATTGTTCTGTCCAATAAGAAGAAGTATTAATTACCAACTCATTTTAGACTATACTCAAGCTATCTATCTAAACAATAATGTATCAAAACTTGAACCACTAATACATTCAGACAAAAGAAATAATCGAACAACACAATCGGACGAATAATATCTTTCATATAATAACATTTACAACATTAATCATAGTAGTTATTATTGTAATATTGTACTTTATCAATAAATATAAGACTGTACCCCAAGTTAAAGTTAAAGTTAATTGTAAAATTTAAAAATCAAACCCTAAAAAATGAAAATATTATAAGTCCTAATATTGTATTGTACCCTAATCTAAACGCCTGAGGACAGGCCTTTTTCTTAAGGATGGGGAAGTAGCATATCCATTCTAAACCCACAACTCCTCAATCACACACACTATTGTAAACAATAACACACACAATAATGTCTAAGTGCGAAATGTAATCAACGGTCGAGAGCCCTTCGATTAAGCTCATTGCTCATTTACGCAGAGCAAAGTGCAAAAGTCCGAAGTCCAAAATCCAGACTCTGTGGCGAGCCAACGTCCACGTCCCCTAAACATCCGATTTTTACGACTTTATTCTCTTAAACTTCGCTCTTAAGCTATCCCAATCTGCCTATATAAACCCAAACATGTCCCCATATAGTAGTTCAGTTCTGAGTACGTTATCAATCGCGATAACCCTGCTAAGCCCGCTTTAACTTCGAAGTCCATTATCTAACCTAGTGATAATCCAAAGGCTCTAGCTCTTCCTTTATTGGAATTAAAAAGAAAACGTTTAATAATACATAAAAAACCACATTCTGATCTATTTAATTTAAGTATATTTGCAGTCTGGTTAATATTAGATGTTAGAGTCTAGCGCTAACTCAAGAAGTCTGTCAGCCAGAACCTTCATGGCTTTCTTGACTTCCTTGGCCTCCTTCGCCTTCTTCTTGAGGAACTCGAGATGGTTCTGGGAGTTGGTGACCTGCACGAAGTTCATGAGCTCGGCTAGACGGGCCCACTTGAAGCGCGGCAGGTACTCCATGCTCCACAGTGAGTAATAGAATGGGGAATTATTGCGCGTGGATATCTGCTTATTGTTCAGCAGTAGAACGAGCTGTTTGGCCACATGTTTCGACTTGAATTCCACCCAACCCTCGGCGAAGAGGATATTATGATGCTTACCTAAAGTAATTGAGATTAAGGTATATACTGGGTAATCAGTGGGTCTTATATGTATGCCACTTGGTCCACTCACTTGACTGCGACCGCAGGAAAGCTCTGCCGATGCCGCCGTACTCGCCCAAGATTTCCCGCAGGTGGGTCAAGGTCATGTGCTTGGGTATGTTGGATATGTAGATGATGCCCTTCTTGATTTTCTTCGCGGGATCCGAGGAACTGCAGGCGGCTTTGAAGCTGGCCAGCTCCATTTCATCGCCTTCATCCGAGGGATTTGCCTCCCCATTCGCAGACTCACCATCCTCTGGCTGTGGTTTATCCGAGGTCTCAATCTCCTCCACTTCCATGCGAGTGGGCTTGCGTTTTGGCTTTGATTTCCTTTTTATTTCCTTCATTGTAGTTTACGTTCTCGTGGGTCAAATAAATTTTGTAGTGCACGCTATAGGGATGACAGTTGACAGGTGATGTCTGTCTACGTTTTTATCGAAGAGCTATCGATATGTTGCTGCCTTTTAATTAGGAAGCATAACGCTTAAAAGCACTTTGTAATAGATCATTTGATTTATTCAGTTCTATTTTAATAAAGAAATCGTGCGTTACAAGAATCCTAACCATTTTTTTTGACAATAACATCAATTGACCACGGAGTAAACTATTTTTTGCCTTAGTAAATGAGATCAGATATGATATAAAAAAGCTATTTACTTTTCATTTCGGCCACACAAAATTTCCCCGTTTACAAATCGAAAAATTCTTACAATTTCGAAATCGAGAACACCCATTTTTCGATTTCAATTCGCAATTGTAAAATTCTTACGAATCGAGTAATCGAGTACCGGAGTACCGGAGCATGCCCGAATATTTTTTAAAATGGTATAAAAAGAGGCGCTTGAATGTTAATTAGTTATTATTTAATTTTGGTGCTGTAAATAAGTGTTAGCAACCCCTAATTAAATTTAGGACGCTTGGGCGGAATTTGTTAAAATTTATGTATGTTGTACCTCGTTCTTTTTGGGTCAAAAATCCAGACAGCAGCATTCTTTGCGTGTTTCATGCTTGCCTTTTATCATTGTCCTGCTAGCGTTTTCCTTCCTTTTTGCCCATTTCCTTCGTGCCTTGCCACATTCAATTGGATATAATAAATACCAAAATGCGATAAAGTATAAGAAATAGCGGACTAAAGAAATTAAAGATGCAAAGCAATAAAAAGCTCTCAGAACATAGATTGCAATCTATGCTCTTGTTTATAGTTCGTATCCAATACTGTCAGAACTTTGGAATTTTAACTAAAAAGCTTGTCAATGAATTTTCTAGATTCTGGCATACTCCAGTGCTTCGTTCGTATATATTTTATCAAAATGTACTTAAAAGTGTTTCGATAAGGCTTCGTCATCATGTTCACAAAATTCAAGTTGCTAAAACTAGATGTTGCTAGATGTTCGTCATCTCTGGCTTAGAATATATGTATAAGTTAACAAACAATCAAGGTCATATTCCCTTAGCAACTAAGTAGCCTCGCATAAACAATGCTGACGCGCCATAATAGAGTTCAGCGCTCTGTGCTGAGACCGTTCGGCGGTGGAAATCCGACACTTCCCATTTCGAGTGTTGCGCTGCGCCGCAAGAAATGCTGAGTCGGCTTGCCGCTCATGTCTTGGTGGCGCGATGCATTGTCGCGTATGGTAAACTAAGCAAAGAATATTGTCTGTACTTTTAGTTCTTACAAAGCTGCTCAAGAAACCACAGCTCCACTCTGGCACATAGCCGTAAAAATAACCTTGTTCTTAATTACACTACATTGCTACGCCACAAGGCTAGCAATATAACTAAGGGGGGAAGTCAAGCCCTCCAACATAATCAACCTAAATTCAGTATTAAAAGAGGCGTACCTCTACCGAAGAAGGAAGACCCCCTTGACACCGAATAGGAGATCTCTATAACAGGCGCCCAACTTCACCAAGAACCACAGTCTAGTTGATAAAGTAGTTGGGTAGGGTTTGACAAGTTGTTTCCACGGCATCCCATCAAGTAGTCTCTGCCTAGCCTTCGTTGCATACGGACGTTCGCGATTGCCTAGTCTTTTTGTAGTGAAACATCAACTACTCTTCCAATCTTACAGTACACGAGTTACCACATCAGCAATTTCTACGCCAACTCCCCCACCCCTCAAAACCTCCACGGCTGAGCTGTTAGTTCGTCGCAGCATAGTGCAACATTGTGGGCGGAAACAGCTCAGCAAAATGTAAACAAAGACAGTCCCCAAATCTGCCGGGTCAGCAGATTCACAGACAATAAAACACTTCTCACTCTGTTAGTTTTTCATTTTTAAGCGAACTGTCAAACTGTACAGACAAATTTGTAATCAAATAAAGAGCATTTTCGAAATAAGCCCTTGTTAATAGAGAGCCAACATTTTTCTCCTCCAACACGCAGGTAGCTCCATCTGCATTATATTCTCTTGCAACTGCACGATCTCTCATTAGACCACACCCCTCTCCTGGCTGATCAGCAAGCCATGCCACTAAAGAAGCCTCTACGCTCCCGTTTCCTAGCTCCTGGTACTCATGTCGAGACCTTCAAGGATCACCTGTCTGAACTAATCGACTTCAACATGGAAATTCAAGGGACAGAAGGTATTGACAACGCCATAAGCTTATTTATGGAAAAACTGAAAGAAGCAGCAGTACGTGCTGCTCCGAGTGCTCCACGCAATACGCAAGCCTTTGTGCAGTCACTCCTACCTCGTGCAATAGTTGACCTCCTTCGCCTCAAACGGAAAGTCAGAAAGGAATTTGCAAGAACAGGAGATGTCCGAATCCAGCAGATCTACAGAAGGTTATCAAATCGGCTCCATAAAGTGCTGACCCAAAGGAAACTGCAACAGATAGACAACCTATTGGAGAACATGGGCACCGATACCTCTTCACAATTCTCCTTGTGGAGAATCACGAAAAGGTTCAAGTTTCAGGCATCTCAGAAATCCGCTATAAGAAGCCCATCTGGCGGTTGGTGCCGCACATCACATGATAAAGCAGAAGTGTTTGCAAGCAGCTTGGAGCAAAGATTTAAGCCGCTCGCACTTGCCGATGCGAATCATTGCCGTCTGGTTGCGGAGTCTCTTGAAACGCCATTTCAAATGACACGGCCCGCGGATCCTGTCACTCTCGAAGAACTGAAACAACTTGTTTGTTAACTTGCTTGTTAAAAATATTAAATTGGAATATAAAAAAAAAACTGAAAAACATCTGAATCTAATGTGCATTTTAAATAATAAAATTATTATAACTACTGTAATTTAAAACATAAATTTATCAAAAAGAACAACATTGAGAAATAAATATTTCATAAAAATATGAAAAGTGTCTATTGCAAAAATCATATCTTAAGGCACGAAGTGCGGACACAACCTCTCAACAATCATTGCCTAGTTAATTTCACACGTCGCACGCTGAATACTCTAATGACAAATATTTTAATATAAAGTCATTTTTGAATTTTTTTTTCGTGATATAATGATTCGTCTATTACTATTTCTAAGCTTTGTTTAAATAATAATAACGTTAAGGCAATGCAAAACAAGAATTTTTCGCATGGTGCCAATTGATCAAAAATAATATAGATTTAAAGTCTAAGAACTTTTAAGGTGAAGGGAATATTTTGTCAAATGCATGAGCATACGTGTGCACACATACCATTCTGATTTTGAAAAAAAATATGTAGAGCCTAATGTAATCACAACTTGGAACCTTCCCAAGGCTATCCTAAACCAGAACTGTATCAATAGAGAAACTATAATAGAAGGCAATAACATTATAAAAGCATTCAATTGTTCTGTCCAATAAGAAGAAGTATTAATTACCAACTCATTTTAGACTATACTCAAGCTATCTATCTAAACAATAATGTATCAAAACTTGAACCACTAATACATTCAGACAAAAGAAATAATCGAACAACACAATCAGACGAATAATATCTTTCATATAATAACATTTACAACATTAATCATAGTAGTTATTATTGTAATATTGTACTTTATCAATAAATATAAGACTGTACCCCAAGTTAAAGTTAAAGTTAATTGTAAAATTTAAAAATCAAACCCTAAAAAATGAAAATATTATAAGTCCTAATATTGTATTGTACCCTAATCTAAACGCCTGAGGACAGGCCTTTTTCTTAAGGATGGGGAAGTAGCATATCCATTCTAAACCCACAACTCCTCAAGCACACACACTATTGTAAACAATAACACACACAATAATGTCTAAGTGCGAAATGTAATCAACGGTCGAGAGCCCGTCGATTAAGCTCATTGCTCATTTACGCAGAGCAAAGTGCAAAAGTCCGAAGTCCAAAATCCAGACTCTGTGGCGAGCCAACGTCCACGTCCCCTAAACATCCGATTTTTACGACTTTATTCTCTTAAACTTCGCTCTTAAGCTATCCCAATCTGCCTATAGTGATAATCCAAAGGCTCTAGCTCTTCCTTTATTGGAATTAAAAAGAAAACGTTTAATAATACATAAAAAACCACATTCTGATCTACTTAATTTAAGTATATTTGCAGTCTGGTTAATATTAGATGTTAGAGTCTAGCGCTAACTCAAGAAGTCTGTCAGCCAGAACCTTCATGGCTTTCTTGACTTCCTTGGCCTCCTTCGCCTTCTTCTTGAGGAACTCGAGATGGTTCTGGGAGTTGGTGACCTGCACGAAGTTCATGAGCTCGGCTAGACGGGCCCACTTGAAGCGCGGCAGGTACTCCATGCTCCACAGTGAGTAATAGAATGGGGAATTATTGCGCGTGGATATCTGCTTATTGTTCAGCAGTAGAACGAGCTGTTTGGCCACATGTTTCGACTTGAATTCCACCCAACCCTCGGCGAAGAGGATATTATGATGCTTACCTAAAGTAATTGAGATTAAAGTATATACTGGGTAATCAGTGGGTCTTATATGTATGCCACTTGGTCCACTCACTTGACTGCGACCGCAGGAAAGCTCTGCCGATGCCGCCGTACTCGCCCAAGATTTCCCGCAGGCGGGTCAAGGTCATGTGCTTGGGTATGTTGGATATGTAGATGATGCCCTTCTTGATTTTCTTCGCGGGATCCGAGGAACTGCAGGCGGCTTTGAAGCTGGCCAGCTCCATTTCATCGCCTTCATCCGAGGGATTTGCCTCCCCATTCGCAGACTCACCATCCTCTGGCTGTGGTTTATCCGAGGTCTCAATCTCCTCCACTTCCATGCGAGTGGGCTTGCGTTTTGGCTTTGATTTCCTTTTTATTTCCTTCATTGTAGTTTACGTTCTCGTGGGTCAAATAAATTTTGTAGTGCACGCTATAGGGATGACAGTTGACAGGTGATGTCTGTCTACGTTTTTATCGAAGAGCTATCGATATGTTGCCATGGTGCCATTTAATTAGGAAGCATAACGCTTAAAAGCACTTTGTAATAGATCATTTGATTTATTCAGTTCTATTTTAATAAAGAAGTGCGTTACAAGAATCCTAACCATTTTTTTTGACAATAACATCAATTGACCACGGAGTAAACTATTTTTTGCCTTAGTAAATGAGATCAGATATGATATAAAAAAGCTATTTACTTTTCATTTCGGCCACACAAAATTTCCCCGTTTACAAATCGAAAAATTCTTACAATTTCGAAATCGAGAACACCCATTTTTCGATTTCAATTCGCAATTGTAAAATTCTTACGAATCGAGTATTCGAGTACCGGAGTACCGGAGCATGCCCGAATATTTTTTAAAATGGTATAAAAAGAGGCGCTTGAATGTTAATTATTTATTATTTAATTTTGGTGCTGTAAATAAGTGTTAGCAACCCCTAATTAAATTTAGGACGCTTGGGCGGAATTTGTTAAAATTTATGTATGTTGTACCTCGTTCTTTTTGGGTCAAAAATCCAGACAGCAGCATTCTTTGCGTGTTTCCTGCTTGCCCTTTATCATTGTCCTGCTAGCGTTTTCCTTCCTTTTTGCCCATTTCCTTCGTGCCTTGCCACATTCAATTGGATATAATAAATACCAAAATGCGATAAAGTATAAGAAATAGCGGACTAAAGAAATTAAAGATGCAAAGCAATGAAAAGCTCTCAGAACATAGATTGCAATCTATGCTCTTGTTTATAGTTCGTATCCAATACTGTCAGAACTTTGGAATTTTAACTAAAAAGCTTGTCAATGAATTTTCTAGATTCTGGCATACTCCAGTGCTTCGTTCGTATATATTTTATCAAAATGTACTTAAAAGTGTTTCGATAAGGCTTCGTCATCATGTTCACAAAATTCAAGTTGCTAAAACTAGATTTTGCTAGATGTTCGTCATCTCTGGCTTAGAATATATGTATAAGTTAACAAACAATCAAGGTCATATTCCCTTAGCAACTAAGTAGCCTCGCATAAACAATGCTGACGCGCCATAATAGAGTTCAGCGCTCTGTGCTGAGACCGTTCGGCGGTGGAAATCCGACACTTCCCATTTCGAGTGTTGCGCTGCGCCGCAAGAAATGCTGAGTCGGCTTGCCGCTCATGTCTTGGTGGCGCGATGCATTGTCGCGTATGGTAAACTAAGCAAAGAATATTGTCTGTACTTTTAGTTCTTACAAAGCTGCTCAAGAAACCACAGCTCCACTCTGGCACATAGCCGTAAAAATAACCTTGTTCTTAATTACACTACATTGCTACGCCACAAGGCTAGCAATATAACTAAGGGGGGGAAGTCAAGCCCTCCAACATAATCAACCTAAATTCAGTATTAAAAGAGGCGTACCTCTACCGAAGAAGGAAGACCCCCTTGACACCGAATAGGAGATCTCTATAACTGGCGCCCAACTTCACCAAGAACCACAGTCTAGTTGATAGGGTAGTTGGGTAGGGTTTGACAAGTTGTTTCCACGGCATCCCATCAAGTAGTCTCTGCCTAGCCTTCGTTGCATACGGACGTTCGCGATTGCCTAGTCTTTTTGTAGTGAAACATCAACTACTCTTCCAATCTTACAGTACACGAGTTACCACATCAGCAATTTCTACGCCAACTCCCCCACCCCTCAAAACCTCCACGGCTGAGCTGTTAGTTCGTCGCAGCATAGTGCAACATTGTGGGCGGAAACAGCTCAGCAAAATGTAAACAAAGACAGTCCCCAAATCTGCCGGGTCAGCAGATTCACAGACAATAAAACACTTCTCACTCTGTTAGTTTTTCATTTTTAAGCGAACTGTCAAACTGTACAGACAAATTTGTAATCAAATAAAGAGCATTTTCGAAATAAACCCTTGTTAATAGAGAGCCAACATTTTTCTCCTCCAACACGCAGGTAGCTCCATCTGCATTATATTCTCTTGCAACTGCACGATCTCTCATTAGACCACACCCCTCTCCTGGCTGATCAGCAAGCCATGCCACTAAAGAAGCCTCTACGCTCCCGTTTCCTAGCTCCTGGTACTCATGTCGAGACCTTCAAGGATCACCTGTCTGAACTAATCGACTTAAACATGGAAATTCAAGGGACAGAAGGTATTGACAACGCCATAAGCTTATTTATGGAAAAACTGAAAGAAGCAGCAGTACGTGCTGCTCCGAGTGCTCCACGCAATACGCAAGCCTTTGTGCAGTCACTCCTACCTCGTGCAATAGTTGACCTCCTTCGCCTCAAACGGAAAGTCAGAAAGGAATTTGCAAGAACAGGAGATGTCCGAATCCAGCAGATCTACAGAAGGTTATCAAATCGGCTCCATAAAGTGCTGACCCAAAGGAAACTGCAACAGATAGACAACCTATTGGAGAACATGGGCACCGATACCTCTTCACAATTCTCCTTGTGGAGAATCACGAAAAGGTTCAAGTTTCAGGCATCTCAGAAATCCGCTATAAGAAGCCCATCTGGCGGTTGGTGCCGCACATCACATGATAAAGCAGAAGTGTTTGCAAGCAGCTTGGAGCAAAGATTTAAGCCGCTCGCACTTGCCGATGCGAATCATTGCCGTCTGGTTGCGGAGTCTCTTGAAACGCCATTTCAAATGACACGGCCCGCGGATCCTGTCACTCTCGAAGAACTGAAACAACTTGTTTGTTAACTTGCTTGTTAAAAATATCAAATTGGAATATAAAAAAAAAACTGAAAAACAACTGAATCTAATGTGCATTTTAAATAATAAAATTATTATAACTACTTTAATTTAAAACATAAATTTATCAAAAAGAACAACATTGAGAAATAAATATTTCATAAATATGAAAAGTGTCTATTGCAAAAATCATATCTTAAGGCACGAAGTGCGGACACAACCTCTCAACAATCATTGCCTAGTTAATTTCACACGTCGCACGCTGAATACTCTAATGACAAATATTTTAATATAAAGTCATTTTTGAATTTTTTTTCGTGATATAATGATTCGTCTATTACTATTTCTAAGCTTTGTTTAAATAATAATAACGTTAAGGCAATGCAAAACAAGAATTTTTCGCATGGTGCCATTTGATCAAAAATAATATAGATTTAAAGTCTAAGAACTTTTAAGGTGAAGGGAATATTTTGTCAAATGCATGAGCATACGTGTGCACACATACCATTCTGATTTTGAAAAAAAATATGTAGAGCCTAATGTAATCACAACTTGGAACCTTCCCAAGGCTATCCTAAACCAGAACTGTATCAATAGAGAAACTATAATAGAAGGCAATAACATTATAAAAGCATTCAATTGTTCTGTCCAATAAGAAGAAGTATTAATTACCAACTCATTTTAGACTATACTCAAGCTATCTATCTAAACAATAATGTATCAAAACTTGAACCACTCGAATACATTCAGACAAAAGAAATAATCGAACAACACAATCAGACGAATAATATCTTTCATATAATAACATTTACAACATTAATCATAGTAGTTATTATTGTAATATTGTACTTTATCAATAAATATAAGACTGTACCCCAAGTTAAAGTTAAAGTTAATTGTAAAATTTAAAAATCAAACCGTAAAAAATGAAAATATTATAAGTCCTAATATTGTATTGTACCCTAATCTAAACGCCTGAGGACAGGCCTTTTTCTTAAGGATGGGGAAGTAGCATATCCATTCTAAACCCACAACTCCTCAAGCACACACACTATTGTAAACAATAACACACACAATAATGTCTAAGTGCGAAATGTAATCAACGGTCGAGAGCCCTTCGATTAAGCTCATTGCTCATTTACGCAGAGCAAAGTGCAAAAGTCCGAAGTCCAAAATCCAGACTCTGTGGCGAGCCAACGTCCACGTCCCCTAAACATCCGATTTTTACGACTTTATTCTCTTAAACTTCGCTCTTAAGCTATCCCAATCTGCCTATAGTGATAATCCAAAGGCTCTAGCTCTTCCTTTATTGGAATTAAAAAGAAAACGTTTAATAATACATAAAAAACCACATTCTGATCTACTTAATTTAAGTATATTTGCAGTCTGGTTAATATTAGATGTTAGAGTCTAGCGCTAACTCAAGAAGTCTGTCAGCCAGAACCTTCATGGCTTTCTTGACTTCCTTGGCCTCCTTCGCCTTCTTCTTGAGGAACTCGAGATGGTTCTGGGAGTTGGTGACCTGCACGAAGTTCATGAGCTCGGCTAGACGGGCCCACTTGAAGCGCGGCAGGTACTCCATGCTCCACAGTGAGTAATAGAATGGGGAATTATTGCGCGTGGATATCTGCTTATTGTTCAGCAGTAGAACGAGCTGTTTGGCCACATGTTTCGACTTGAATTCCACCCAACCCTCGGCGAAGAGGATATTATGATGCTTACCTAAAGTAATTGAGATTAAGGTATATACTGGGTAATCAGTGGGTCTTATATGTATGCCACTTGGTCCACTCACTTGACTGCGACCGCAGGAAAGCTCTGCCGATGCCGCCGTACTCGCCCAAGATTTCCCGCAGGCGGGTCAAGGTCATGTGCTTGGGTATGTTGGATATGTAGATGATGCCCTTCTTGATTTTCTTCGCGGGATCCGAGGAACTGCAGGCGGCTTTGAAGCTGGCCAGCTCCATTTCATCGCCTTCATCCGAGGGATTTGCCTCCCCATTCGCAGACTCACCATCCTCTGGCTGTGGTTTATCCGAGGTCTCAATCTCCTCCACTTCCATGCGAGTGAGCTTGCGTTTTGGCTTTGCTTTCCTTTTTATTTCCTTCATTGTAGTTTACGTTCTCGTGGGTCAAATAAATTTTGTAGTGCACGCTATAGGGATGACAGTTGACAGGTGATGTCTGTCTACGTTTTTATCGAAGAGCTATCGATATGTTGCCATGTTGCCATTTAATTAGGAAGCATAACACTTAAAAGCACTTTGTAATAGATCATTTGATTTATTCAGTTCTATTTTAATAAAGAAATCGTGCGTTACAAGAATCCTAACCATTTTTTTTGACAATAACATCAATTGACCACGGAGTAAACTATTTTTTGCCTTAGTAAATGAGATCAGATATGATATAAAAAAGCTATTTACTTTTCATTTCGGCCACACAAAATTTCCCCGTTTACAAATCGAAAAATTCTTACAATTTCGAAATCGAGAACACCCATTTTTCGATTTCAATTCGCAATTGTAAAATTCTTACGAATCGAGTATTCGAGTACCGGAGTACCGGAGCATGCCCGAATATTTTTTAAAATGGTATAAAAAGAGGCGCTTGAATGTTAATTATTTATTATTTAATTTTGGTGCTGTAAATAAGTGTTAGCAACCCCTAATTAAATTTAGGACGCTTGGGCGGAATTTGTTAAAATTTATGTATGTTGTACCTCGTTCTTTTTGGGTCAAAAATCCAGACAGCAGCATTCTTTGCGTGTTTCCTGCTTGCCCTTTATCATTGTCCTGCTAGCGTTTTCCTTCCTTTTTGCCCATTTCCTTCGTGCCTTGCCACATTCAATTGGATATAATAAATACCAAAATGCGATAAAGTATAAGAAATAGCGGACTAAAGAAATTAAAGATGCAAAGCAATGAAAAGCTCTCAGAACATAGATTGCAATCTATGCTCTTGTTTATAGTTCGTATCCAATACTGTCAGAACTTTGGAATTTTAACTAAAAAGCTTGTCAATGAATTTTCTAGATTCTGGCATACTCCAGTGCTTCGTTCGTATATATTTTATCAAAATGTACTTAAAAGTGTTTCGATAAGGCTTCGTCATCATGTTCACAAAATTCAAGTTGCTAAAACTAGATGTTGCTAGATGTTCGTCATCTCTGGCTTAGAATATATGTATAAGTTAACAAACAATCAAGGTCATATTCCCTTAGCAAATAAGTAGCCTCGCATAAACAATGCTGACGCGCCATAATAGAGTTCAGCGCTCTGTGCTGAGACCGTTCGGCGGTGGAAATCCGACACTTCCCATTTCGAGTGTTGCGCTGCGCCGCAAGAAATGCTGAGTCGGCTTGCCGCTCATGTCTTGGTGGCGCGATGCATTGTCGCGTATGGTAAACTAAGCAAAGAATATTGTCTGTACTTTTAGTTCTTACAAAGCTGCTCAAGAAACCACAGCTCCACTCTGGCACATAGCCGTAAAAATAACCTTGTTCTTAATTACACTACATTGCTACGCCATAAGGCTAGCAATATAACTTAGGGGGGGAAGTCAAGCCCTCCAACATAATCAACCTAAATTCAGTATTAAAAGAGGCGTACCTCTACCGAAGAAGGAAGACCCCCTTGACACCGAATAGGAGATCTCTATAACTGGCGCCCAACTTCACCAAGAACCACAGTCTAGTTGATAGGGTAGTTGGGTAGGGTTTGACAAGTTGTTTCCACGGCATCCCATCAAGTAGTCTCTGCCTAGCCTTCGTTGCATACGGACGTTCGCGATTGCCTAGTCTTTTTGTAGTGAAACATCAACTACTCTTCCAATCTTACAGTACACGAGTTACCACATCAGCAATTTCTACGCCAACTCCCCCACCCCTCAAAACCTCCACGGCTGAGCTGTTAGTTCGTCGCAGCATAGTGCAACATTGTGGGCGGAAACAGCTCAGCAAAATGTAAACAAAGACAGTCCCCAAATCTGCCGGGTCAGCAGATTCACAGACAATAAAACACTCTGTTAGTTTTTCATTTTTAAGCGAACTGTCAAACTGTACAGACAAATTTGTAATCAAATAAAGAGCATTTTCGAAATAAACCCTTGTTAATAGAGAGCCAACATTTTTCTCCTCCAACACGCAGGTAGCTCCATCTGCATTATATTCTCTTGTAACTGCACGATCTCTCATCAGACCACACCCCTCTCCTGGCTGATCAGCAAGCCATGCCACTAAAGAAGCCTCTACGCTCCCGTTTCCTAGCTCCTGGTACTCATGTCGAGACCTTCAAGGATCACCTGTCTGAACTAATCGACTTAAACATGGAAATTCAAGGGACAGAAGGTATTGACAACGCCATAAGCTTATTTATGGAAAAACTGAAAGAAGCAGCAGTACGTGCTGCTCCGAGTGCTCCACGCAATACGCAAGCCTTTGTGCAGTCACTCCTACCTCGTGCAATAGTTGACCTCCTTCGCCTCAAACGGAAAGTCAGAAAGGAATTTGCAAGAACAGGAGATGTCCGAATCCAGCAGATCTACAGAAGGTTATCAAATCGGCTCCATAAAGTGCTGACCCAAAGGAAACTGCAACAGATAGACAACCTATTGGAGAACATGGGCACCGATACCTCTTCACAATTCTCCTTGTGGAGAATCACGAAAAGGTTCAAGTTTCAGGCATCTCAGAAATCCGCTATAAGAAGCCCATCTGGCGGTTGGTGCCGCACATCACATGATAAAGCAGAAGTGTTTGCAAGCAGCTTGGAGCAAAGATTTAAGCCGCTCGCACTTGCCGATGCGAATCATTGCCGTCTGGTTGCGGAGTCTCTTGAAACGCCATTTCAAATGACACGGCCCGCGGATCCTGTCACTCTCGAAGAACTGAAACAACTTGTTTGTTAACTATCAAATTGGAATATAAAAAAAAAAAACAACTGAATCTAATGTGCATTTTAAATAATAAAATTATTATAACTACTTTAATTTAAAACATAAATTTATCAAAAAGAACAACATTGAGAAATAAATATTTCATAAATATGAAAAGTGTCTATTGCAAAAATCATATCTTAAGGCACGAAGTGCGGACACAACCTCTCAACAATCATTGCCTAGTTAATTTCACACGTCGCACGCTGAATACTCTAATGACAAATATTTTAATATAAAGTCATTTTTGAATTTTTTTTCGTGATATAATGATTCGTCTATTACTATTTCTAAGCTTTGTTTAAATAATAATAACGTTAAGGCAATGCAAAACAAGAATTTTTCGCATGGTGCCAATTGATCAAAAATAATATAGATTTAAAGTCTAAGAACTTTTAAGGTGAAGGGAATATTTTGTCAAATGCATGAGCATACGTGTGCACACATACCATTCTGATTTTGAAAAAAAATATGTAGAGCCTAATGTAATCACAACTTGGAACCTTCCCAAGGCTATCCTAAACCAGAACTGTATCAATAGAGAAACTATAATAGAAGGCAATAACATTATAAAAGCATTCAATTGTTCTGTCCAATAAGAAGAAGTATTAATTACCAACTCATTTTAGACTATACTCAAGCTATCTATCTAAACAATAATGTATCAAAACTTGAACCACTAATACATTCAGACAAAAGAAATAATCGAACAACACAATCAGACGAATAATATCTTTCATATAATAACATTTACAACATTAATCATAGTAGTTATTATTGTAATATTGTACTTTATCAATAAATATAAGACTGTACCCCAAGTTAAAGTTAAAGTTAATTGTAAAATTTAAAAATCAAACCCTAAAAAATGAAAATATTATAAGTCCTAATATTGTATTGTACCCTAATCTAAACGCCTGAGGACAGGCCTTTTTCTTAAGGATGGGGAAGTAGCATATCCATTCTAAACCCACAACTCCTCAAGCACACACACTATTGTAAACAATAACACACACAATAATGTCTAAGTGCGAAATGTAATCAACGGTCGAGAGCCCGTCGATTAAGCTCATTGCTCATTTACGCAGAGCAAAGTTCAAAAGTCCGAAGTCCAAAATCCAGACTCTGTGGCGAGCCAACGTCCACGTCCCCTAAACATCCGATTTTTACGACTTTATTCTCTTAAACTTCGCTCTTAAGCTATCCCAATCTGCCTATAGTGATAATCCAAAGGCTCTAGCTCTTCCTTTATTGGAATTAAAAAGAAAACGTTTAATAATACATAAAAAACCACATTCTGATCTACTTAATTTAAGTATATTTGCAGTCTGGTTAATATTAGATGTTAGAGTCTAGCGCTAACTCAAGAAGTCTGTCAGCCAGAACCTTCATGGCTTTCTTGACTTCCTTGGCCTCCTTCGCCTTCTTCTTGAGGAACTCGAGATGGTTCTGGGAGTTGGTGACCTGCACGAAGTTCATGAGCTCGGCTAGACGGGCCCACTTGAAGCGCGGCAGGTACTCCATGCTCCACAGTGAGTAATAGAATGGGGAATTATTGCGCGTGGATATCTGCTTATTGTTCAGCAGTAGAACGAGCTGTTTGGCCACATGTTTCGACTTGAATTCCACCCAACCCTCGGCGAAGAGGATATTATGATGCTTACCTAAAGTAATTGAGATTAAAGTATATACTGGGTAATCAGTGGGTCTTATATGTATGCCACTTGGTCCACTCACTTGACTGCGACCGCAGGAAAGCTCTGCCGATGCCGCCGTACTCGCCCAAGATTTCCCGCAGGCGGGTCAAGGTCATGTGCTTGGGTATGTTGGATATGTAGATGATGCCTTTCTTGATTTTCTTCGCGGGATCCGAGGAACTGCAGGCGGCTTGGAAGCTGGCCAGCTCCATTTCATCGCCTTCATCCGAGGGATTTGCCTCCCCATTCGCAGACTCACCATCCTCTGGCTGTGGTTTATCCGAGGTCTCAATCTCCTCCACTTCCATGCGAGTGGGCTTGCGTTTTGGCTTTGATTTCCTTTTTATTTCCTTCATTGTAGTTTACGTTCTCGTGGGTCAAATAAATTTTGTAGTGCACGCTATAGGGATGACAGTTGACAGGTGATGTCTGTCTACGTTTTTATCGAAGAGCTATCGATATGTTGCCATGTTGCCATTTAATTAGGAAGCATAACGCTTAAAAGCACTTTGTAATAGATCATTTGATTTATTCAGTTCTATTTTAATAAAGAAATCGTGCGTTACAAGAATCCTAACCATTTTTTTTGACAATAACATCAATTGACCACGGAGTAAACTATTTTTTGCCTTAGTAAATGAGATCAGATATGATATAAAAAAGCTATTTACTTTTCATTTCGGCCACACAAAATTTCCCCGTTTACAAATCGAAAAATTCTTACAATTTCGAAATCGAGAACACCCATTTTTCGATTTCAATTCGCAATTGTAAAATTCTTACGAATCGAGTAATCGAGTACCGGAGTACCGGAGCATGCCCGAATATTTTTTAAAATGGTATAAAAAGAGGCGCTTGAATGTTAATTAGTTATTATTTAATTTTGGTGCTGTAAATAAGTGTTAGCAACCCCTAATTAAATTTAGGACGCTTGGGCGGAATTTGTTAAAATTTATGTATGTTGTACCTCGTTCTTTTTGGGTCAAAAATCCAGACAGCAGCATTCTTTGCGTGTTTCCTGCTTGCCCTTTATCATTGTCCTGCTAGCGTTTTCCTTCCTTTTTGCCCATTTCCTTCGTGCCTTGCCACATTCAATTGGATATAATAAATACCAAAATGCGATAAAGTATAAGAAATAGCGGACTAAAGAAATTAAAGATGCAAAGCAATGAAAAGCTCTCAGAACATAGATTGCAATCTATGCTCTTGTTTATAGTTCGTATCCAATACTGTCAGAACTTTGGAATTTTAACTAAAAAGCTTGTCAATGAATTTTCTAGATTCTGGCATACTCCAGTGCTTCGTTCGTATATATTTTATCAAAATGTACTTAAAAGTGTTTCGATAAGGCTTCGTCATCATGTTCACAAAATTCAAGTTGCTAAAACTAGATGTTGCTAGATGTTCGTCATCTCTGGCTTAGAATATATGTATAAGTTAACAAACAATCAAGGTCATATTCCCTTAGCAACTAAGTAGCCTCGCATAAACAATGCTGACGCGCCATAATAGAGTTCAGCGCTCTGTGCTGAGACCGTTCGGCGGTGGAAATCCGACACTTCCCATTTCGAGTGTTGCGCTGCGCCGCAAGAAATGCTGAGTCGGCTTGCCGCTCATGTCTTGGTGGCGCGATGCATTGTCGCGTATGGTAAACTAAGCAAAGAATATTGTCTGTACTTGTAGTTCTTACAAAGCTGCTCAACAAACCACAGCTCCACTCTGGCACATAGCCGTAAAAAAAAACCTTGTTCTTAATTACACTACATTGCTACGCCACAAGGCTAGCAATATAACTAAGGGGGGAAGTCAAGCCCTCCAACATAATCAACCTAAATTCAGTATTAAAAGAGGCGTACCTCTACCGAAGAAGGAAGACCCCCTTGACACCGAATAGGAGATCTCTATAACTGGCGCCCAACTTCACCAAGAACCACAGTCTAGTTGATAAAGTAGTTGGGTAGGGTTTGACAAGTTGTTTCCACGGCATCCCATCAAGTAGTCTCTGCCTAGCCTTCGTTGCATACGGACGTTCGCGATTGCCTAGTCTTTTTGTAGTGAAACATCAACTACTCTTCCAATCTTACAGTACACGAGTTACCACATCAGCAATTTCTACGCCAACTCCCCCACCCCTCAAAACCTCCACGGCTGAGCTGTTAGTTCGTCGCAGCATAGTGCAACATTGTGGGCGGAAACAGCTCAGCAAAATGTAAACAAAGACAGTCCCCAAATCTGCCGGGTCAGCAGATTCACAGACAATAAAACACTTCTCACTCTGTTAGTTTTTCATTTTTAAGCGAACTGTCAAACTGTACAGACAAATTTGTAATCAAATAAAGAGCATTTTCGAAATAAACCCTTGTTAATAGAGACCCAACATTTTTCTCCTCCAACACGCAGGTAGCTCCATCTGCATTATATTCTCTTGTAACTGCACGATCTCTCATCAGACCACACCCATCTCCTGGCTGATCAGCAAGCCATGCCACTAAAGAAGCCTCTACGCTCCCGTTTCCTAGCTCCTGGTACTCATGTCGAGACCTTCAAGGATCACCTGTCTGAACTAATCGACTTAAACATGGAAATTCAAGGGACAGAAGGTATTGACAACGCCATAAGCTTATTTATGGAAAAACTGAAAGAAGCAGCAGTACGTGCTGCTCCGAGTGCTCCACGCAATACGCAAGCCTTTGTGCAGTCACTCCTACCTCGTGCAATAGTTGACCTCCTTCGCCTCAAACGGAAAGTCAGAAAGGAATTTGCAAGAACAGGAGATGTCCGAATCCAGCAGATCTACAGAAGGTTATCAAATCGGCTCCATAAAGTGCTGACCCAAAGGAAACTGCAACAGATAGACAACCTATTGGAGAACATGGGCACCGATACCTCTTCACAATTCTCCTTGTGGAGAATCACGAAAAGGTTCAAGTTTCAGGCATCTCAGAAATCCGCTATAAGAAGCCCATCTGGCGGTTGGTGCCGCACATCACATGATAAAGCAGAAGTGTTTGCAAGCAGCTTGGAGCAAAGATTTAAGCCGCTCGCACTTGCCGATGCGAATCATTGCCGTCTGGTTGCGGAGTCTCTTGAAACGCCATTTCAAATGACACGGCCCGCGGATCCTGTCACTCTCGAAGAACTGAAACAACTTGTTTGTTAACTATCAAATTGGAATATAAAAAAAAAAAACAACTGAATCTAATGTGCATTTTAAATAATAAAATTATTATAACTACTTTAATTTAAAACATAAATTTATCAAAAAGAACAACATTGAGAAATAAATATTTCATAAATATGAAAAGTGTCTATTGCAAAAATCATATCTTAAGGCACGAAGTGCGGACACAACCTCTCAACAATCATTGCCTAGTTAATTTCACACGTCGCACGCTGAATACTCTAATGACAAATATTTTAATATAAAGTCATTTTTGAATTTTTTTTCGTGATATAATGATTCGTCTATTACTATTTCTAAGCTTTGTTTAAATAATAATAACGTTAAGGCAATGCAAAACAAGAATTTTTCGCATGGTGCCAATTGATCAAAAATAATATAGATTTAAAGTCTAAGAACTTTTAAGGTGAAGGGAATATTTTGTCAAATGCATGAGCATACGTGTGCACACATACCATTCTGATTTTGAAAAAAAATATGTAGAGCCTAATGTAATCACAACTTGGAACCTTCCCAAGGCTATCCTAAACCAGAACTGTATCAATAGAGAAACTATAATAGAAGGCAATAACATTATAAAAGCATTCAATTGTTCTGTCCAATAAGAAGAAGTATTAATTACCAACTCATTTTAGACTATACTCAAGCTATCTATCTAAACAATAATGTATCAAAACTTGAACCACTAATACATTCAGACAAAAGAAATAATCGAACAACACAATCAGACGAATAATATCTTTCATATAATAACATTTACAACATTAATCATAGTAGTTATTATTGTAATATTGTACTTTATCAATAAATATAAGACTGTACCCCAAGTTAAAGTTAAAGTTAATTGTAAAATTTAAAAATCAAACCCTAAAAAATGAAAATATTATAAGTCCTAATATTGTATTGTACCCTAATCTAAACGCCTGAGGACAGGCCTTTTTCTTAAGGATGGGGAAGTAGCATATCCATTCTAAACCCACAACTCCTCAATCACACACACTATTGTAAACAATAACACACACAATAATGCCTAAGTGCGAAATGTAATCAACGGTCGAGAGCCCTTCGATTAAGCTCATTGCTCATTTACGCAGAGCAAAGTGCAAAAGTCCGAAGTCCAAAATCCAGACTCTGTGGCGAGCCAACGTCCACGTCCCCTAAACATCCGATTTTTACGACTTTATTCTCTTAAACTTCGCTCTTAAGCTATCCCAATCTGCCTATATAAACCCAAACATGTCCCCATATAGTAGTTCAGTTCTGAGTACGTTATCAATCGCGATAACCCTGCTAAGCCCACTTCAACTTCGAAGTCCATTATCTAACCTAGTGATAATCCAAAGGCTCTAGCTCTTCCTTTATTGGAATTAAAAAGAAAACGTTTAATAATACATAAAAAACCACATTCTGATCTACTTAATTTAAGTATATTTGCAGTCTGGTTAATATTAGATGTTAGAGTCTAGCGCTAACTCAAGAAGTCTGTCAGCCAGAACCTTCATGGCTTTCTTGACTTCCTTGGCCTCCTTCGCCTTCTTCTTGAGGAACTCGAGATGGTTCTGGGAGTTGGTGACCTGCACGAAGTTCATGAGCTCGGCTAGACGGGCCCACTTGAAGCGCGGCAGGTACTCCATGCTCCACAGTGAGTAATAGAATGGGGAATTATTGCGCGTGGATATCTGCTTATTGTTCAGCAGTAGAACGAGCTGTTTGGCCACATGTTTCGACTTGAATTCCACCCAACCCTCGGCGAAGAGGATATTATGATGCTTACCTAAAGTAATTGAGATTAAGGTATATACTGGGTAATCAGTGGGTCTTATATGTATGCCACTTGGTCCACTCACTTGACTGCGACCGCAGGAAAGCTCTGCCGATGCCGCCGTACTCGCCCAAGATTTCCCGCAGGCGGGTCAAGGTCATGTGCTTGGGTATGTTGGATATGTAGATGATGCCCTTCTTGATTTTCTTCGCGGGATCCGAGGAACTGCAGGCGGCTTGGAAGCTGGCCAGCTCCATTTCATCGCCTTCATCCGAGGGATTTGCCTCCCCATTCGCAGACTCACCATCCTCTGGCTGTGGTTTATCCGAGGTCTCAATCTCCTCCACTTCCATGCGAGTGGGCTTGCGTTTTGGCTTTGAATTCCTTTTTATTTCCTTCATTGTAGTTTACGTTCTCGTGGGTCAAATAAATTTTGTAGTGCACGCTATAGGGATGACAGTTGACAGGTGATGTTTGTCTACGTTTTTATCGAAGAGCTATCGATATGTTGCCATGTTGCCTTTTAATTAGGAAGCATAACGCTTAAAAGCATTTTGTAATAGATCATTTGATTTATTCAGTTCTATTTTAATAAAGAAATCGTGCGTTACAAGAATCCTAACCATTTTTTTTGACAATAACATCAATTGACCACGGAGTAAACTATTTTTTGCCTTAGTAAATGAGATCAGATATGATATAAAAAAGCTATTTACTTTTCATTTCGGCCACACAAAATTTCCCCGTTTACAAATCGAAAAATTCTTACAATTTCGAAATCGAGAACACCCATTTTTCGATTTCAATTCGCAATTGTAAAATTCTTACGAATCGAGTAATCGAGTACCGGTACGCATGCCCGAATATTTTTTAAAATGGTATAAAAAGAGGCGCTTGAATGTTAATTAGTTATTATTTAATTTTGGTGCTGTAAATAAGTGTTAGCAACCCCTAATTAAATTTAGGACGCTTGGGCGGAATTTGTTAAAATTTATGTATGTTGTACCTCGTTCTTTTTGGGTCAAAAATCCAGACAGCAGCATTCTTTGCGTGTTTCCTGCTTGCCCTTTATCATTGTCCTGCTAGCGTTTTCCTTCCTTTTTGCCCATTTCCTTCGTGCCTTGCCACATTCAATTGGATATAATAAATACCAAAATGCAATAAAGTATAAGAAATAGCGGCCTAAAGAAATTAAAGATGCAAAGCAATGAAAAGCTCTCAGAACATAGATTGCAATCTATGCTCTTGTTTATAGTTCGTATCCAATACTGTCAGAACTTTGGAATTTTAACTAAAAAGCTTGTCAATGAATTTTCTAGATTCTGGCATACTCCAGTGCTTCGTTCGTATATATTTTATCAAAATGTACTTAAAAGTGTTTCGATATGGCTTCGTCATCATGTTCACAAAATTCAAGTTGCTAAAACTAGATGTTGCTAGATGTTCGTCATCTCTGGCTTAGAATATATGTATAAGTTAACAAACAATCAAGGTCATATTCCCTTAGCAAATAAGTAGTCTCGCATAAACAATGCTGACGCGCCATAATAGAGTTCAGCGCTCTGTGCTGAGACCGTTCAGCGGTGGAAATCCGACACTTCCCATTTCGAGTGTTGCGCTGCGCCGCAAGAAATGCTGAGTCGGCTTGCCGCTCATGTCTTGGTGGCGCGATGCATTGTCGCGTATGGTAAACTAAGCAAAGAATATTGTCTGTACTTTTAGTTCTTACAAAGCTGCTCAAGAAACCACAGCTCCACTCTGGCACATAGCCGTAAAAATAACCTTGTTCTTAATTACACTACATTGCTACGCCACAAGGCTAGCAATATAACTAAGGGGGGGAAGTCAAGCCCTCCAACATAATCAACCTAAATTCAGTATTAAAAGAGGCGTACCTCTACCGAAGAAGGAAGACCCCCTTGACACCGAATAAGAGATCTCTATAACTGGCGCCCAACTTCACCAAGAACCACAGTCTAGTTGATAGGGTAGTTGGGTAGGGTTTGACAAGTTGTTTCCACGGCATCCCATCAAGTAGTCTCTGCCTAGCCTTCGTTGCATACGGACGTTCGCGATTGCCTAGTCTTTTTGTAGTGAAACATCAACTACTCTTCCAATCTTACAGTACACGAGTTACCACATCAGCAATTTCTACGCCAACTCCCCCACCCCTCAAAACCTCCACGGCTGAGCTGTTAGTTCGTCGCAGCATAGTGCAACATTGTGGGCGGAAACAGCTCAGCAAAATGTAAACAAAGACAGTCCCCAAATCTGCCGGGTCAGCAGATTCACAGACAATAAAACACTTCTCACTCTGTTAGTTTTTCATTTTTAAGCGAACTGTCAAACTGTACAGACAAATTTGTAATCAAATAAAGAGCATTTTCGAAATAAACCCTTGTTAATAGAGAGCCAACATTTTTCTCCTCCAACACGCAGATAGCTCCATCTGCATTATATTCTTATGTAACTGCACGATCTCTCATCAGACCACACCCCTCTCCTGGCTGATCAGCAAGCCATGCCACTAAAGAAGCCGTTTCCTAGCTCCTGGTACTCATGTCGAGACCTTCAAGGATCACCTGTCTGAACTAATCGACTTAAACATGGAAATTCAAGGGACAGAAGGTATTGACAACGCCATAAGCTTATTTATGGAAAAACTGAAAGAAGCAGCAGTACGTGCAAGCCTTTGTGCAGTCACTCCTACCTCGTGCAATAGTTGACCTCCTTCGCCTCAAACGGAAAGTCAGAAAGGAATTTGCAAGAACAGGAGATGTCCGAATCCAGCAGATCTACAGAAGGTTATCAAATCGGCTCCATAAAGTGCTGACCCAAAGGAAACTGCAACAGATAGACAACCTATTGGAGAACATGGGCACCGATACCTCTTCACAATTCTCCTTGTGGAGAATCACGAAAAGGTTCAAGTTTCAGGCATCTCAGAAATCCGCTATAAGAAGCCCATCTGGCGGTTGGTGCCGCACATCACATGATAAAGCAGAAGTGTTTGCAAGCAGCTTGGAGCAAAGATTTAAGCCGCTCGCACTTGACGATGCGAATCATTGCCGTCTGGTTGCGGAGTCTCTTGAAACGCCATTTCAAATGACAGGGCCCGCGGATCCTGTCACTCTCGAAGAACTGAAACAACTTGTTTGTTAACTTGCTTGTTAAAAATATTAAATTGGAATATAAAAAAAAAACTGAAAAACATCTGAATCTAATGTGCATTTTAAATAATAAAATTATTATAACTACTGTAATTTAAAACATAAATTTATCAAAAAGAACAACATTGAGAAATAAATATTTCATAAAAATATGAAAAGTGTCTATTGCAAAAGTCATATCTTAAGGCACGAAGTGCGGACACAACCTCTCAACAATCATTGCCTAGTTAATTTCACACGTCGCACGCTGAATACTCTAATGACAAATATTTTAATATAAAGTCATTTTTGAATTTTTTTTTCGTGATATAATGATTCGTCTATTACTATTTCTAAGCTTTGTTTAAATAATAATAACGTTAAGGCAATGCAAAACAAGAATTTTTCGCATGGTGCCAATTGATCAAAAATAATATAGATTTAAAGTCTAAGAACTTTTAAGGTGAAGGGAATATTTTGTCAAATGCATGAGCATACGTGTGCACACATACCATTCTGATTTTGAAAAAAAATATGTAGAGCCTAATGTAATCACAACTTGGAACCTTCCCAAGGCTATCCTAAACCAGAACTGTATCAATAGATAAACTATAATAGAAGGCAATAACATTATAAAAGCATTCAATTGTTCTGTCCAATAAGAAGAAGTATTAATTACCAACTCATTTTAGACTATACTCAAGCTATCTATCTAAACAATAATGTATCAAAACTTGAACCACTAATACATTCAGACAAAAGAAATAATCGAACAACACAATCAGACGAATAATATCTTTCATATAATAACATTTACAACATTAATCATAGTAGTTATTATTGTAATATTGTACTTTATCAATAAATATAAGACTGTACCCCAAGTTAAAGTTAAAGTTAATTGTAAAATTTAAAAATCAAACCCTAAAAAATGAAAATATTATAAGTCCTAATATTGTATTGTACCCTAATCTAAACGCCTGAGGACAGGCCTTTTTCTTAAGGATGGGGAAGTAGCATATCCATTCTAAACCCACAACTCCTCAAGCACACACACTATTGTAAACAATAACACACACAATAATGTCTAAGTGCGAAATGTAATCAACGGTCGAGAGCCCTTCGATTAAGCTCATTGCTCATTTACGCAGAGCAAAGTTCAAAAGTCCGAAGTCCAAAATCCAGACTCTGTGGCGAGCCAACGTCCACGTCCCCTAAACATCCGATTTTTACGACTTTATTCTCTTAAACTTCGCTCTTAAGCTATCCCAATCTGCCTATAGTGATAATCCAAAGGCTCTAGCTCTTCCTTTATTGGAATTAAAAAGAAAACGTTTAATAATACATAAAAAACCACATTCTGATCTACTTAATTTAAGTATATTTGCAGTCTGGTTAATATTAGATGTTAGAGTCTAGCGCTAACTCAAGAAGTCTGTCAGCCAGAACCTTCATGGCTTTCTTGACTTCCTTGGCCTCCTTCGCCTTCTTCTTGAGGAACTCGAGATGGTTCTGGGAGTTGGTGACCTGCACGAAGTTCATGAGCTCGGCTAGACGGGCCCACTTGAAGCGCGGCAGGTACTCCATGCTCCACAGTGAGTAATAGAATGGGGAATTATTGCGCGTGGATATCTGCTTATTGTTCAGCAGTAGAACGAGCTGTTTGGCCACATGTTTCGACTTGAATTCCACCCAACCCTCGGCGAAGAGGATATTATGATGCTTACCTAAAGTAATTGAGATTAAAGTATATTCTGGGTAATCAGTGGGTCTTATATGTATGCCACTTGGTCCACTCACTTGACTGCGACCGCAGGAAAGCTCTGCCGATGCCGCCGTACTCGCCCAAGATTTCCCGCAGGCGGGTCAAGGTCATGTGCTTGGGTATGTTGGATATGTAGATGATGCCTTTCTTGATTTTCTTCGCGGGATCCGAGGAACTGCAGGCGGCTTGGAAGCTGGCCAGCTCCATTTCATCGCCTTCATCCGAGGGATTTGCCTCCCCATTCGCAGACTCACCATCCTCTGGCTGTGGTTTATCCGAGGTCTCAATCTCCTCCACTTCCATGCGAGTGGGCTTGCGTTTTGGCTTTGATTTCCATTTTATTTCCTTCATTGTAGTTTACGTTCTCGTGGGTCAAATAAATTTTGTAGTGCACGCTATAGGGATGACAGTTGACAGGTGATGTCTGTCTACGTTTTTATCGAAGAGCTATCGATATGTTGCCATGTTGCCATTTAATTAGGAAGCATAACGCTTAAAAGCACTTTGTAATAGATCATTTGATTTATTCAGTTCTATTTTAATAAAGAAATCGTGCGTTACAAGAATCCTAACCATTTTTTTTGACAATAACATCAATTGACCACGGAGTAAACTATTTTTTGCCTTAGTAAATGAGATCAGATATGATATAAAAAAGCTATTTACTTTTCATTTCGGCCACACAAAATTTTCCCGTTTACAAATCGAAAAATTCTTACAATTTCGAAATCGAGAACACCCATTTTTCGATTTCAATTCGCAATTGTAAAATTCTTACGAATCGAGTAATCGAGTACCGGAGTACCGGAGCATGCCCGAATATTTTTTAAAATGGTATAAAAAGAGGCGCTTGAATGTTAATTAGTTATTATTTAATTTTGGTGCTGTAAATAAGTGTTAGCAACCCCTAATTAAATTTAGGACGCTTGGGCGGAATTTGTTAAAATTTATGTATGTTGTACCTCGTTCTTTTTGGGTCAAAAATCCAGACAGCAGCATTCTTTGCGTGTTTCCTGCTTGCCCTTTATCATTGTCCTGCTAGCGTTTTCCTTCCTTTTTGCCCATTTCCTTCGTGCCTTGCCACATTCAATTGGATATAATAAATACCAAAATGCGATAAAGTATAAGAAATAGCGGACTAAAGAAATTAAAGATGAAAAGCAATGAAAAGCTCTCAGAACATAGATTGCAATCTATGCTTTTGTTTATAGTTCGTATCCAATACTGTCAGAACTTTGGAATTTTAACTAAAAAGCTTGTCAATGAATTTTCTAGATTCTGGCATACTCCAGTGCTTCGTTCGTATATATTTTATCAAAATGTACTTAAAAGTGTTTCGATAAGGCTTCGTCATCATGTTCACAAAATTCAAGTTGCTAAAACTAGATGTTGCTAGATGTTCGTCATCTCTGGCTTAGAATATATGTATAAGTTAACAAACAATCAAGGTCATATTCCCTTAGCAACTAAGTAGCCTCGCATAAACAATGCTGACGCGCCATAATAGAGTTCAGCGCTCTGTGCTGAGACCGTTCGGCGGTGGAAATCCGACACTTCCCATTTCGAGTGTTGCGCTGCGCCGCAAGAAATGCTGAGTCGGCTTGCCGCTCATGTCTTGGTGGCGCGATGCATTGTCGCGTATGGTAAACTAAGCAAAGAATATTGTCTGTACTTGTAGTTCTTACAAAGCTGCTCAACAAACCACAGCTCCACTCTGGCACATAGCCGTAAAAAAAAACCTTGTTCTTAATTACACTACATTGCTACGCCACAAGGCTAGCAATATAACTAAGGGGGGGAAGTCAAGCCCTCCAACATAATCAACCTAAATTCAGTATTAAAAGAGGCGTACCTCTACCGAAGAAGGAAGACCCCCTTGACACCGAATAGGAGATCTCTATAACTGGCGCCCAACTTCACCAAGAACCACAGTCTAGTTGATAAAGTAGTTGGGTAGGGTTTGACAAGTTGTTTCCACGGCATCCCATCAAGTAGTCTCTGCCTAGCCTTCGTTGCATACGGACGTTCGCGATTGCCTAGTCTTTTTGTAGTGAAACATCAACTACTCTTCCAATCTTACAGTACACGAGTTACCACATCAGCAATTTCTACGCCAACTCCCCCACCCCTCAAAACCTCCACGGCTGAGCTGTTAGTTCGTCGCAGCATAGTGCAACATTGTGGGCGGAAACAGCTCAGCAAAATGTAAACAAAGACAGTCCCCAAATCTGCCGGGTCAGCAGATTCACAGACAATAAAACACTTCTCACTCTGTTAGTTTTTCATTTTTAAGCGAACTGTCAAACTGTACAGACAAATTTGTAATCAAATAAAGAGCATTTTCGAAATAAACCCTTGTTAATAGAGACCCAACATTTTTCTCCTCCAACACGCAGGTAGCTCCATCTGCATTATATTCTCTTGTAACTGCACGATCTCTCATCAGACCACACCCCTCTCCTGGCTGATCAGCAAGCCATGCCACTAAAGAAGCCTCTACGCTCCCGTTTCCTAGCTCCTGGTACTCATGTCGAGACCTTCAAGGATCACCTGTCTGAACTAATCGACTTAAACATGGAAATTCAAGGGACAGAAGGTATTGACAACGCCATAAGCTTATTTATGGAAAAACTGAAAGAAGCAGCAGTACGTGCAAGCCTTTGTGCAGTCACTCCTACCTCGTGCAATAGTTGACCTCCTTCGCCTCAAACGGAAAGTCAGAAAGGAATTTGCAAGAACAGGAGATGTCCGAATCCAGCAGATCTACAGAAGGTTATCAAATCGGCTCCATAAAGTGCTGACCCAAAGGAAACTGCAACAGATAGACAACCTATTGGAGAACATGGGCACCGATACCTCTTCACAATTCTCCTTGTGGAGAATCACGAAAAGGTTCAAGTTTCAGGCATCTCAGAAATCCGCTATAAGAAGCCCATCTGGCGGTTGGTGCCGCACATCACATGATAAAGCAGAAGTGTTTGCAAGCAGCTTGGAGCAAAGATTTAAGCCGCTCGCACTTGCCGATGCGAATCATTGCCGTCTGGTTGCGGAGTCTCTTGAAACGCCATTTCAAATGACACGGCCCGCGGATCCTGTCACTCTCGAAGAACTGAAACAACTTGTTTGTTAACTTGCTTGTTAAAAATATTAAATTGGAATATAAAAAAAAAACTGAAAAACATCTGAATCTAATGTGCATTTTAAATAATAAAATTATTATAACTACTGTAATTTAAAACATAAATTTATCAAAAAGAACAACATTGAGAAATAAATATTTCATAAAAATATGAAAAGTGTCTATTGCAAAAGTCATATCTTAAGGCACGAAGTGCGGACACAACCTCTCAACAATCATTGCCTAGTTAATTTCACACGTCGCACGCTGAATACTCTAATGACAAATATTTTAATATAAAGTCATTTTTGAATTTTTTTTTCGTGATATAATGATTCGTCTATTACTATTTCTAAGCTTTGTTTAAATATTAATAACGTTAAGGCAATGCAAAACAAGAATTTTTCGCATGGTGCCATTTGATCAAAAATAATATAGATTTAAAGTCTAAGAACTTTTAAGGTGAAGGGAATATTTTGTCAAATGCATGAGCATACGTGTGCACACATACCATTCTGATTTTGAAAAAAAATATGTAGAGCCTAATGTAATCACAACTTGGAACCTTCCCAAGGCTATCCTAAACCAGAACTGTATCAATAGAGAAACTATAATAGAAGGCAATAACATTATAAAAGCATTCAATTGTTCTGTCCAATAAGAAGAAGTATTAATTACCAACTCATTTTAGACTATACTCAAGCTATCTATCTAAACAATAATGTATCAAAACTTGAACCACTAATACATTCAGACAAAAGAAATAATCGAACAACACAATCAGACGAATAATATCTTTCATATAATAACATTTACAACATTAATCATAGTAGTTATTATTGTAATATTGTACTTTATCAATAAATATAAGACTGTACCCCAAGTTAAAGTTAAAGTTAATTGTAAAATTTAAAAATCAAACCCTAAAAAATGAAAATATTATAAGTCCTAATATTGTATTGTACCCTAATCTAAACGCCTAAGGACAGGCCTTTTTCTTAAGGATGGGGAAGTAGCATATCCATTCTAAACCCACAACTCCTCAAGCACACACACTATTGTAAACAATAACACACACAATAATGTCTAAGTGCGAAATGTAATCAACGGTCGAGAGCCCTTCGATTAAGCTCATTGCTCATTTACGCAGAGCAAAGTGCAAAAGTCCGAAGTCCAAAATCCAGACTATGTGGCGAGCCAACGTCCACGTCCCCTAAACATCCGATTTTTACGACTTTATTCTCTTAAACTTCGCTCTTAAGCTATCCCAATCTGCCTATATAAACCCAAACATGTCCCCATATAGTAGTTCAGTTCTGAGTACGTTATCAATCGCGATAACCCTGCTAAGCCCGCTTCAACTTCGAAGTCCATTATCTAACCTAGTGATAATCCAAAGGCTCTAGCTCTTCCTTTATTGGAATTAAAAAGAAAACGTTTAATAATACATAAAAAACCACATTCTGATCTACTTAATTTAAGTATATTTGCAGTCTGGTTAATATTAGATGTTAGAGTCTAGCGCTAACTCAAGAAGTCTGTCAGCCAGAACCTTCATGGCTTTCTTGACTTCCTTGGCCTCCTTCGCCTTCTTCTTGAGGAACTCGAGATGGTTCTGGGAGTTGGTGACCTGCACGAAGTTCATGAGCTCGGCTAGACGGGCCCACTTGAAGCGCGGCAGGTACTCCATGCTCCACAGTGAGTAATAGAATGGGGAATTATTGCGCGTGGATATCTGCTTATTGTTCAGCAGTAGAACGAGCTGTTTGGCCACATGTTTCGACTTGAATTCCACCCAACCCTCGGCGAAGAGGATATTATGATGCTTACCTAAAGTAATTGAGATTAAGGTATATACTGGGTAATCAGTGGGTCTTATATGTATGCCACTTGGTCCACTCACTTGACTGCGACCGCAGGAAAGCTCTGCCGATGCCGCCGTACTCGCCCAAGATTTCCCGCAGGCGGGTCAAGGTCATGTGCTTGGGTATGTTGGATATGTAGATGATGCCCTTCTTGATTTTCTTCGCGGGATCCGAGGAACTGCAGGCGGCTTTGAAGCTGGCCAGCTCCATTTCATCGCCTTCATCCGAGGGATTTGCCTCCCCATTCGCAGACTCACCATCCTCTGGCTGTGGTTTATCCGAGGTCTCAATCTCCTCCACTTCCATGCGAGTGGGCTTGCGTTTTGGCTTTGATTTCCTTTTTATTTCCTTCATTGTAGTTTACGTTCTCGTGGGTCAAATAAATTTTGTAGTGCACGCTATAGGGATGACAGTTGACAGGTGATGTCTGTCTACGTTTTTATCGAAGAGCTATCGATATGTTGCTGCCTTTTAATTAGGAAGCATAACGCTTAAAAGCACTTTGTAATAGATCATTTGATTTATTCAGTTCTATTTTAATAAAGAAATCGTGCGTTACAAGAATCTTAATCATTTTTTTTGACAATAACATCAATTGACCACGGAGTAAACTATTTTTTGCCTTAGTAAATGAGATCAGATATGATATAAAAAGCTATTTACTTTTCATTTCGGCCACACAAAATTTCCCCGTTTACAAATCGAAAAATTCTTACAATTTCGAAATCGAGAACACCCATTTTTCGATTTCAATTCGCAATTGTAAAATTCTTACGAATCGAGTATTCGAGTACCGGAGTACCGGAGCATTCCCGAATATTTTTTAAAATGGTATAAAAAGAGGCGCTTGAATGTTAATTAGTTATTATTTAATTTTGGTGCTGTAAATAAGTGTTAGCAACCCCTAATTAAATTTAGGACGCTTGGGCGGAATTTGTTAAAATTTATGTATGTTGTACCTCGTTCTTTTTGGGTCAAAAATCCAGACAGCAGCATTCTTTGCGTGTTTCCTGCTTGCCCTTTATCATTGTCCTGCTAGCGTTTTCCTTCCTTTTTGCCCATTTCCTTCGTGCCTTGCCACATTCAATTGGATATAATAAATACCAAAATGCGATAAAGTATAAGAAATAGCGGACTAAAGAAATTAAAAATGCAAAGCAATGAAAAGCTCTCAGAACATAGATTGCAATCTATGCTTTTGTTTATAGTTCGTATCCAATACTGTCAGAACTTTGGAATTTTAACTAAAAAGCTTGTCAATGAATTTTCTAGATTCTGGCATACTCCAGTGCTTCGTTCGTATATATTTTATCAAAATGTACTTAAAAGTGTTTCGATAAGGCTTCGTCATCATGTTCACAAAATTCAAGTTGCTAAAACTAGATGTTGCTAGATGTTCGTCATCTCTGGCTTAGAATATATGTATAAGTTAACAAACAATCAAGGTCATATTCCCTTAGCAACTAAGTAGCCTCGCATAAACAATGCTGACGCGCCATAATAGAGTTCAGCGCTCTGTGCTGAGACCGTTCGGCGGTGGAAATCCGACCTTCCCATTTCGAGTGTTGCGCTGCGCCGCAAGAAATGCTGAGTCGGCTTGCCGCTCATGTCTTGGTGGCGCGATGCATTGTCGCGTATGGTAAACTAAGCAAAGAATATTGTCTGTACTTTTAGTTCTTACAAAGCTGCTCAACAAACCACAGCTCCACTCTGGCACATAGCCGTAAAAATAACCTTGTTCTTAATTACACTACATTGCTACGCCACAAGGCTAGCAATATAACTAAGGGGGGGGGAAGTCAAGCCCTCCAACATAATCAACCTAAATTCAGTATTAAAAGAGGCGTACCTCTACCGAAGAAGGAAGACCCCCTTGACACCGAATAGGAGATCTCTATAACTGGCGCCCAACTTCACCAAGAACCACAGTCTAGTTGATAGGGTAGTTGGGTAGGGTTTGACAAGTTGTTTCCACGGCATCCCATCAAGTAGTCTCTGCCTAGCCTTCGTTGCATACGGACGTTCGCGATTGCCTAGTCTTTTTGTAGTGAAACATCAACTACTCTTCCAATCTTACAGTACACGAGTTACCACATCAGCAATTTCTACGCCAACTCCCCCACCCCTCAAAACCTCCACGGCTGAGCTGTTAGTTCGTCGCAGCATAGTGCAACATTGTGGGCGGAAACAGCTCAGCAAAATGTAAACAAAGACAGTCCCCAAATCTGCCGGGTCAGCAGATTCGCAGACAATAAAACACTTCTCACTCTGTTAGTTTTTCATTTTTAAGCGAACTGTCAAACTGTACAGACAAATTTGTAATCAAATAAAGAGCATTTTCGAAATAAACCCTTGTTAATAGAGAGCCAACATTTTTCTCCTCCAACACGCAGGTAGCTCCATCTGCATTATATTCTCTTGTAACTGCACGATCTCTCATCTCTCCTTCGCCTCAAACGGAAAGTCAGAAAGGAATTTGCAAGAACAGGAGATGTCCGAATCCAGCAGATCTACAGAAGGTTATCAAATCGGCTCCATAAAGTGCTGACCCAAAGGAAACTGCAACAGATAGACAACCTATTGGAGAACATGGGAACCGATACCTCTTCACAATTCTCCTTGTGGAGAATCACGAAAAGGTTCAAGTTTCAGGCATCTCAGAAATCCGCTATAAGAAGCCCATCTGGCGGTTGGTGCCGCACATCACATGATAAAGCAGAAGTGTTTGCAAGCAGCTTGGAGCAAAGATTTAAGCCGCTCGCACTTGCCGATGCGAATCATTGCCGTCTGGTTGCGGAGTCTCTTGAAACGCCATTTCAAATGACACGGCCCGCGGATTCTGTCACTCTCGAAGAACTGAAACAACTTGTTTGTTAACTTGCTTGTTAAAAATATTAAATTGGAATATAAAAAAAAAACTGAAAAACAACTGAATCTAATGTGCATTTTAAATAATAAAATTATTATAACTACTGTAATTTAAAACATAAATTTATCAAAAAGAACAACATTGAGAAATAAATATTTCATAAAAATATGAAAAGTGTCTATTGCAAAAGTCATATCTTAAGGCACGAAGTGCGGACACAACCTCTCAACAATCATTGCCTAGTTAATTTCACACGTCGCACGCTGAATACTCTAATGACAAATATTTTAATATAAAGTCATTTTTGAATTTTTTTTTCGTGATATAATGATTCGTCTATTACTATTTCTAAGCTTTGTTTAAATAATAATAACGTTAAGGCAATGCAAAACAAGAATTTTTCGCATGGTGCCAATTGATCAAAAATAATATAGATTTAAAGTCTAAGAACTTTTAAGGTGAAGGGAATATTTTGTCAAATGCATGAGCATACGTGTGCACACATACCATTCTGATTTTGAAAAAAAATATGTAGAGCCTAATGTAATCACAACTTGGAACCTTCCCAAGGCTATCCTAAACCAGAACTGTATCAATAGAGAAACTATAATAGAAGGCAATAACATTATAAAAGCATTCAATTGTTCTGTCCAATAAGAAGAAGTATTAATTACCAACTCATTTTAGACTATACTCAAGCTATCTATCTAAACAATAATGTATCAAAACTTGAACCACTAATACATTCAGACAAAAGAAATAATCGAACAACACAATCAGACGAATAATATCTTTCATATAATAACATTTACAACATTAATCATAGTAGTTATTATTGTAATATTGTACTTTATCAATAAATATAAGACTGTACCCCAAGTTAAAGTTAAAGTTAATTGTAAAATTTAAAAATCAAACCCTAAAAAATGAAAATATTATAAGTCCTAATATTGTATTGTACCCTAATCTAAACGCCTAAGGACAGGCCTTTTTCTTAAGGATGGGGAAGTAGCATATCCATTCTAAACCCACAACTCCTCAAGCACACACACACTATTGTAAACAATAACACACACAATAATGTCTAAGTGCGAAATGTAATCAACGGTCGAGAGCCCTTCGATTAAGCTCATTGCTCATTTACGCAGAGCAAAGTGCAAAAGTCCGAAGTCCAAAATCCAGACTCTGTGGCGAGCCAACGTCCACGTCCCCTAAACATCCGATTTTTACGACTTTATTCTCTTAAACTTCGCTCTTAAGCTATCCCAATCTGCCTATATAAACCCAAACATGTCCCCATATAGTAGTTCAGTTCTGAGTACGTTATCAATCGCGATAACCCTGCTAAGCCCACTTCAACTTCGAAGTCCATTATCTAACCTAGTGATAATCCAAAGGCTCTAGCTCTTCCTTTATTGGAATTAAAAAGAAAACGTTTAATAATACATAAAAAACCACATTCTGATCTACTTAATTTAAGTATATTTGCAGTCTGGTTAATATTAGATGTTAGAGTCTAGCGCTAACTCAAGAAGTATGTCAGCCAGAGCCTTCTTGGCTTTCTTGACTTCCTTGGCCTCCTTCGCCTTCTTCTTGAGGAACTCGAGATGGTTCTGGGAGTTGGTGACCTGCACGAAGTTCATGAGCTCGGCTAGACGGGCCCACTTGAAGCGCGGCAGGTACTCCATGCTCCACAGTGAGTAATAGAATGGGGAATTATTGCGCGTGGATATCTGCTTATTGTTCAGCAGTAGAACGAGCTGTTTGGCCACATGTTTCGACTTGAATTCCACCCAACCCTCGGCGAAGAGGATATTATGATGCTTACCTAAAGTAATTGAGATTAAGGTATATACTGGGTAATCAGTGGGTCTTATATGTATGCCACTTGGTCCACTCACTTGACTGCGACCGCAGGAAAGCTCTGCCGATGCCGCCGTACTCGCCCAAGATTTCCCGCAGGCGGGTCAAGGTCATGTGCTTGGGTATGTTGGATATGTAGATGATGCCCTTCTTGATTTTCTTCGCGGGATCCGAAGAACTGCAGGCGGCTTTGAAGCTGGCCAGCTCCATTTCATCGCCTTCATCCGAGGGATTTGCCTCCCCATTCGCAGACTCACCATCCTCTGGCTGTGGTTTATCCGAGGTCTCAATCTCCTCCACTTCCATGCGAGTGGGCTTGCGTTTTGGCTTTGATTTCCTTTTTATTTCCTTCATTGTAGTTTACGTTCTCGTGGGTCAAATAAATTTTGTAGTGCACGCTATAGGGATGACAGTTGACAGGTGATGTCTGTCTACGTTTTTATCGAAGAGCTATCGATATGTTGCTGCCTTTTAATTAGGAAGCATAACGCTTAAAAGCACTTTGTAATAGATCATTTGATTTATTCAGTTCTATTTTAATAAAGAAATCGTGCGTTACAAGAATCCTAACCATTTTTTTTGACAATAACATCAATTGACCACGGAGTAAACTATTTTTTGCCTTAGTAAATGAGATCAGATATGATATAAAAAAGCTATTTACTTTTCATTTCGGCCACACAAAATTTCCCCGTTTACAAATCGAAAAATTCTTACAATTTCGAAATCGAGAACACCCATTTTTCGATTTCAATTCGCAATTGTAAAATTCTTACGAATCGAGTATTCGAGTACCGGAGTACCGGAGCATGTCCGAATATTTTTTAAAATGGTATAAAAAGAGGCGCTTGAATGTTAATTATTTATTATTTAATTTTGGTGCTGTAAATAAGTGTTAGCAACCCCTAATTAAATTTAGGACGCTTGGGCGGAATTTGTTAAAATTTATGTATGTTGTACCTCGTTCTTTTTGGGTCAAAAATCCAGACAGCAGCATTCTTTGCGTGTTTCCTGCTTGCCCTTTATCATTGTCCGGCTAGCGTTTTCCTTCCTTTTTGCCCATTTCCTTCGTGCCTTGCCACATTCAATTGGATATAATAAATACCAAAATGCGATAAAGTATAAGAAATAGCGGACTAAAGAAATTAAAGATGCAAAGCAATGAAAAGCTCTCAGAACATAGATTGCAATCTATGCTTTTGTTTATAGTTCGTATCCAATACTGTCAGAACTTTGGAATTTTAACTAAAAAGCTTGTCAATGAATTTTCTAGATTCTGGCATACTCCAGTGCTTCGTTCGTATATATTTTATCAAAATGTACTTAAAAGTGTTTCGATAAGGCTTCGTCATCATGTTCACAAAATTCAAGTTGCTAAAACTAGATGTTGCTAGATGTTCGTCATCTCTGGCTTAGAATATATGTATAAGTTAACAAACAATCAAGGTCATATTCCCTTAGCAACTAAGTAGCCTCGCATAAACAATGCTGACGCGCCATAATAGAGTTCAGCGCTCTGTGCTGAGACCGTTCGGCGGTGGAAATCCGACACTTCCCATTTCGAGTGTTGCGCTGCGCCGCAAGAAATGCTGAGTCGGCTTGCCGCTCATGTCTTGGTGGCGCGATGCATTGTCGCGTATGGTAAACTAAGCAAAGAATATTGTCTGTACTTTTAATTCTTACAAAGCTGCTCAACAAACCACAGCTCCACTCTGGCACATAGCCGTAAAAATAACCTTGTTCTTAATTACACTACATTGCTACGCCACAAGGCTAGCAATATAACTAAGGGGGGGAAGTCAAGCCCTCCAACATAATCAACCTAAATTCAGTATTAAAAGAGGCGTACCTCTACCGAAGAAGGAAGACCCCCTTGACACCGAATAGGAGATCTCTATAACTGGCGCCCAACTTCACCAAGAACCACAGTCTAGTTGATAGGGTAGTTGGGTAGGGTTTGACAAGTTGTTTCCACGGCATCCCATCAAGTAGTCTCTGCCTAGCCTTCGTTGCATACGGACGTTCGCGATTGCCTAGTCTTTTTGTAGTGAAACATCAACTACTCTTCCAATCTTACAGTACACGAGTTACCACATCAGCAATTTCTACGCCAACTCCCCCACCCCTCAAAACCTCCACGGCTGAGCTGTTAGTTCGTCGCAGCATAGTGCAACATTGTGGGCGGAAACAGCTCAGCAAAATGTAAACAAAGACAGTCCCCAAATCTGCCGGGTCAGCAGATTCACAGACAATAAAACACTTCTCACTCTGTTAGTTTTTCATTTTTAAGCGAACTGTCAAACTGTACAGACAAATTTGTAATCAAATAAAGAGCACTTTCGAAATAAACCCTTGTTAATAGAGAGCCAACATTTTTCTCCTCCAACACGCAGGTAGCTCCATCTGCATTATATTCTCTTGTAACTGCACGATCTCTCATCAGACCACACCCCTCTCCTGGCTGATCAGCAAGCCATGCCACTAAAGAAGCCGTTTCCTAGCTCCTGGTACTCATGTCGAGACCTTTAAGGATCACCTGTCTGAACTAATCGACTTAAACATGGAAATTCAAGGGACAGAAGGTATTGACAACGCCATAAGCTTATTTATGGAAAAACTGAAAGAAGCAGCAGTACGTGCTGCTCCGAGTGCTCCACGCAATACGCAAGCCTTTGTGCAGTCACTCCTACCTCGTGCAATAGTTGACCTCCTTCGCCTCAAACGGAAAGTCAGAAAGGAATTTGCAAGAACAGGAGATGTCCGAATCCAGCAGATCTACAGAAGGTTATCAAATCGGCTCCATAAAGTGCTGACCCAAAGGAAACTGCAACAGATAGACAACCTATTGGAGAACATGGGCACCGATACCTCTTCACAATTCTCCTTGTGGAGAATCACGAAAAGGTTCAAGTTTCAGGCATCTCAGAAATCCGCTATAAGAAGCCCATCTGGCGGTTGGTGCCGCACATCACATGATAAAGCAGAAGTGTTTGCAAGCAGCTTGGAGCAAAGATTTAAGCCGCTCGCACTTGCCGATGCGAATCATTGCCGTCTGGTTGCGGAGTCTCTTGAAACGCCATTTCAAATGACACGGCCCGCGGATTCTGTCACTCTCGAAGAACTGAAACAACTTGTTTGTTAACTTGCTTGTTAAAAATATTAAATTGGAATATAAAAAAAAAACTGAAAAACATCTGAATCTAATGTGCATTTTAAATAATAAAATTATTATAACTACTGTAATTTAAAACATAAATTTATCAAAAAGAACAACATTGAGAAATAAATATTTCATAAAAATAATACGTAGTAGAAAATAAAAATTTATAAAATAAATAGAAATATGAAAAGTGTCTATTGCAAAAGTCATATCTTAAGGCACGAAGTGCGGACACAACCTCTCAACAATCATTGCCTAGTTAATTTCACACGTCGCACGCTGAATACTCTAATGACAAATATTTTAATATAAAGTCATTTTTGAATTTTTTTTCGTGATATAATGATTCGTCTATTACTATTTCTAAGCTTTGTTTAAATAATAATAACGTTAAGGCAATGCAAAACAAGAATTTTTCGCATGGTGCCAATTGATCAAAAATAATACAGATTTAAAGTCTAAGAACTTTTAAGGTGAAGGGAATATTTTGTCAATTGCATGAGCATACGTGTGCACACATACCATTCTGATTTTGAAAAAAAATATGTAGAGCCTAATGTAATCACAACTTGGAACCTTCCCAAGGCTATCCTAAACCAGAACTGTATCAATAGAGAAACTATAATAGAAGGCAATAACATTATAAAAGCATTCAATTGTTCTGTCCAATAAGAAGAAGTATTAATTACCAACTCATTTTAGACTATACTCAAGCTATCTATCTAAACAATAATGTATCAAAACTTGAACCACTAATACATTCAGACAAAAGAAATAATCGAACAACACAATCAGACGAATAATATCTTTCATATAATAACATTTACAACATTAATCATAGTAGTTATTATTGTAATATTGTACTTTATCAATAAATATAAGACTGTACCCCAAGTTAAAGTTAAAGTTAATTGTAAAATTTAAAAATCAAACCCTAAAAAATGAAAATATTATAAGTCCTAATATTGTATTGTACCCTAATCTAAACGCCTAAGGACAGGCCTTTTTCTTAAGGATGGGGAAGTAGCATATCCATTCTAAACCCACAACTCCTCAAGCACACACACTATTGTAAACAATAACACACACAATAATGTCTAAGTGCGAAATGTAATCAACGGTCGAGAGCCCTTCGATTAAGCTCATTGCTCATTTACGCAGAGCAAAGTGCAAAAGTCCGAAGTCCAAAATCCAGACTCTGTGGCGAGCCAACGTCCACGTCCCCTAAACATCCGATTTTTACGACTTTATTCTCTTAAACTTCGCTCTTAAGCTATCCCAATGTGCCTATATAAACCCAAACATGTCCCCATATAGTAGTTCAGTTCTGAGTACGTTATCAATCGCGATAACCCTGCTAAGCCCACTTCAACTTCGAAGTCCATTATCTTACCTAGTGATAATCCAAAGTCTCTAGCTCTTCCTTTATTGGAATTAAAAAGAAAACGTTTAATAATACATAAAAAACCACATTCTGATCTACTTAATTTAAGTATATTTGCAGTCTGGTTAATATTAGATGTTAGAGTCTAGCGCTAACTCAAGAAGTATGTCAGCCAGAGCCTTCTTGGCTTTCTTGACTTCCTTGGCCTCCTTCGCCTTCTTCTTGAGGAACTCGAGATGGTTCTGGGAGTTGGTGACCTGCACGAAGTTCATGAGCTCGGCTAGACGGGCCCACTTGAAGCGCGGCAGGTACTCCATGCTCCACAGTGAGTAATAGAATGGGGAATTATTGCGCGTGGATATCTGCTTATTGTTCAGCAGTAGAACGAGCTGTTTGGCCACATGTTTCGACTTGAATTCCACCCAACCCTCGGCGAAGAGGATATTATGATGCTTACCTAAAGTAATTGAGATTAAGGTATATACTGGGTAATCAGTGGGTCTTATATGTATGCCACTTGGTCCACTCACTTGACTGCGACCGCAGGAAAGCTCTGCCGATGCCGCCGTACTCGCCCAAGATTTCCCGCAGGCGGGTCAAGGTCATGTGCTTGGGTATGTTGGATATGTAGATGATGCCCTTCTTGATTTTCTTCGCGGGTTCCGAGGAACTGCAGGCGGCTTTGAAGCTGGCCAGCTCCATTTCATCGCCTTCATCCGAGGGATTTGCCTCCCCATTCGCAGACTCACCATCCTCTGGCTGTGGTTTATCCGAGGTCTCAATCTCCTCCACTTCCATGCGAGTGGGCTTGCGTTTTGGCTTTGATTTCCTTTTTATTTCCTTCATTGTAGTTTACGTTCTCGTGGGTCAAATAAATTTTGTAGTGCACGCTATAGGGATGACAGTTGACAGGTGATGTCTGTCTACGTTTTTATCGAAGAGCTATCGATATGTTGCCATGTTGCCTTTTAATTAGGAAGCATAACGCTTAAAAGCACTTTGTAATAGATCATTTGATTTATTCAGTTCTATTTTAATAAAGAAATCGTGCGTTACAAGAATCTTAACCATTTTTTTTGACAATAACATCAATTGACCACGGAGTAAACTATTTTTTGCCTTAGTAAATGAGATCAGATATGATATAAAAAAGCTATTTACTTTTCATTTCGGCCACACAAAATTTTCCCGTTTACAAATCGAAAAATTCTTACAATTTCGAAATCGAGAACACCCATTTTTCGATTTCAATTCGCAATTGTAAAATTCTTACGAATCGAGTAATCGAGTACCGGAGTACCGGAGCATGCCCGAATATTTTTTAAAATGGTATAAAAAGAGGCGCTTGAATGTTAATTAGTTATTATTTAATTTTGGTGCTGTAAATAAGTGTTAGAAACCCCTAATTAAATTTAGGACGCTTGGGCGGAATTTGTTAAAATTTATGTATGTTGTACCTCGTTCTTCTTGGGTCAAAAATCCAGACAGCAGCATTCTTTGCGTGTTTCCTGCTTGCCCTTTATCATTGTCCTGCTAGCGTTTTCCTTCCTTTTTGCCCATTTCCTTCGTGCCTTGCCACATTCAATTGGATATAATAAATACCAAAATGCGATAAAGTATAAGAAATAGCGGACTAAAGAAATTAAAGATGCAAAGCAATGAAAAGCTCTCAGAACATAGATTGCAATCTATGCTCTTGTTTATAGTTCGTATCCAATACTGTCAGAACTTTGGAATTTTAACTAAAAACCTTGTCAATGAATTTTCTAGATTCTGGCATACTTCAGTGCTTCGTTCGTATATATTTTATCAAAATGTACTTAAAAGTGTTTCGATAAGGCTTCGTCATCATGTTCACAAAATTCAAGTTGCTAAAACTAGAGGTTGCTAGATGTTCGTCATCTCTGGCTTAGAATATATGTATAAGTTAACAAACAATCAAGGTCATATTCCCTTAGCAACTAAGTAGCCTCGCATAAACAATGCTGACGCGCCATAATATAGTTCAGCGCTCTGTGCTGAGACCGTTCGGCGGTGGAAATCCTACACTTCCCATTTCGAGTGTTGCGCTGCGCCGCAAGGAATGCTGAGTCGGCTTGCCGCTCATGTCTTGGTGGCGCGATGCATTGTCGCGTATGGTAAACTAAGCAAAGAATATTGTCTGTACTTTTAGTTCTTACAAAGCTGCTCAACAAACCACAGCTCCACTCTGGCACATAGCCGTAAAAATAACCTTGTTCTTAATTACACTACATTGCTACGCCACAAGGCTAGCAATATAACTAAGGGGGGGAAGTCAAGCCCTCCAACATAATCAACCTAAATTCAGTATTAAAAGAGGCGTACCTCTACCGAAGAAGGAAGACCCCCTTGACACCGAATAGGAGATCTCTATAACTGGCGCCCAACTTCACCAAGAACCACAGTCTAGTTGATAGGGTAGTTGGGTAGGGTTTGACAAGTTGTTTCCACGGCATCCCATCAAGTAGTCTCTGCCTAGCCTTCGTTGCATACGGACGTTCGCGATTGCCTAGTCTTTTTGTAGTGAAACATCAACTACTCTTCCAATCTTACAGTACACGAGTTACCACATCAGCAATTTCTACGCCAACTCCCCCACCCCTCAAAACCTCCACGGCTGAGCTGTTAGTTCGTCGCAGCATAGTGCAACATTGTGGGCGGAAACAGCTCAGCAAAATGTAAACAAAGACAGTCCCCAAATCTGCCGGGTCAGCAGATTCACAGACAATAAAACACTCTGTTAGTTTTTCATTTTTAAGCGAACTGTCAAACTGTACAGACAAATTTGTAATCAAATAAAGAGCATTTTCGAAATAAACCCTTGTTAATAGAGAGCCAACATTTTTCTCCTCCAACACGCAGGTAGCTCCATCTGCATTATATTCTCTTGTAACTGCACGATCTCTCATCAGACCACACCCCTCTCCTGGCTGATCAGCAAGCCATGCCACTAAAGAAGCCTCTACGCTCCCGTTTCCTAGCTCCTGGTACTCATGTCGAGACCTTCAAGGATCACCTGTCTGAACTAATCGACTTAAACATGGAAATTCAAGGGACAGAAGGTATTGACAACGCCATAAGCTTATTTATGGAAAAACTGAAAGAAGCAGCAGTACGTGCTGCTCCGAGTGCTCCACGCAATACGCAAGCCTTTGTGCAGTCACTCCTACCTCGTGCAATAGTTGACCTCCTTCGCCTCAAACGGAAAGTCAGAAAGGAATTTGCAAGAACAGGAGATGTCCGAATCCAGCAGATCTACAGAAGGTTATCAAATCGGCTCCATAAAGTGCTGACCCAAAGGAAACTGCAACAGATAGACAACCTATTGGAGAACATGGGCACCGATACCTCTTCACAATTCTCCTTGTGGAGAATCACGAAAAGGTTCAAGTTTCAGGCATCTCAGAAATCCGCTATAAGAAGCCCATCTGGCGGTTGGTGCCGCACATCACATGATAAAGCAGAAGTGTTTGCAAGCAGCTTGGAGCAAAGATTTAAGCCGCTCGCACTTGCCGATGCGAATCATTGCCGTCTGGTTGCGGAGTCTCTTGAAACGCCATTTCAAATGACACGGCCCGCGGATCCTGTCACTCTCGAAGAACTGAAACAACTTGTTTGTTAACTTGCTTGTTAAAAATATCAAATTGGAATATAAAAAAAAAACTGAAAAACAACTGAATCTAATGTGCATTTTAAATAATAAAATTATTATAACTACTGTAATTTAAAACATAAATTTATCAAAAAGAACAACATTGAGAAATAAATATTTCATAAAAATAATACGTAGTAGAAAATAAAAATTTATAAAATAAATAAAAATATGAAAAGTGTCTATTGCAAAAGTCATATCTTAAGGCACGAAGTGCGGACACAACCTCTCAACAATCATTGCCTAGTTAATTTCACACGTCGCACGCTGAATACTCTAATGACAAATATTTTAATATAAAGTCATTTTTGAATTTTTTTTCGTGATATAATGATTCGTCTATTACTATTTCTAAGCTTTGTTTAAATAATAATAACGTTAAGGCAATGCAAAACAAGAATTTTTCGCATGGTGCCAATTGATCAAAAATAATATAGATTTAAAGTCTAAGAACTTTTAAGGTGAAGGGAATATTTTGTCAAATGCATGAGCATACGTGTGCACACATACCATTCTGATTTTGAAAAAAAATATGTAGAGCCTAATGTAATCACAACTTGGAACCTTCCCAAGGCTATCCTAAACCAGAACTGTATCAATAGAGAAACTATAATAGAAGGCAATAACATTATAAAAGCATTCAATTGTTCTGTCCAATAAGAAGAAGTATTAATTACCAACTCATTTTAGACTATACTCAAGCTATCTATCTAAACAATAATGTATCAAAACTTGAACCACTAATACATTCAGACAAAAGAAATAATCGAACAACACAATCAGACGAATAATATCTTTCATATAATAACATTTACAACATTAATCATAGTAGTTATTATTGTAATATTGTACTTTATGAATAAATATAAGACTGTACCCCAAGTTAAAGTTAAAGTTAATTGTAAAATTTAAAAATCAAACCCTAAAAAATGAAAATATTATAAGTCCTAATATTGTATTGTACCCTAATCTAAACGCCTGAGGACAGGCCTTTTTCTTAAGGATGGGGAAGTAGCATATCCATTCTAAACCCACAACTCCTCAAGCACACACACTATTGTAAACAATAACACACACAATAATGTCTAAGTGCGAAATGTAATCAACGGTCGAGAGCCCTTCGATTAAGCTCATTGCTCATTTACGCAGAGCAAAGTGCAAAAGTCCGAAGTCCAAAATCCAGACTCTGTGGCGAGCCAACGTCCACGTCCCCTAAACATCCGATTTTTACGACTTTATTCTCTTAAACTTCGCTCTTAAGCTATCCCAATCTGCCTATATAAACCCAAACATGTCCCCATATAGTAGTTCAGTTCTGAGTACGTTATCAATCGCGATAACCCTGCTAAGCCCACTTCAACTTCGAAGTCCATTATCTAACCTAGTGATAATCCAAAGTCTCTAGCTCTTCCTTTATTGGAATTAAAAAGAAAACGTTTAATAATACATAAAAAACCACATTCTGATCTACTTAATTTAAGTATATTTGCAGTCTAGTTAATATTAGATGTTAGAGTCTAGCGCTAACTCAAGAAGTCTGTCAGCCAGAACCTTCATGGCTTTCTTGACTTCTTTGGCCTCCTTCGCCTTCTTCTTGAGGAACTCGAGATGGTTCTGGGAGTTGGTGACCTGCACGAAGTTCATGAGCTCGGCTAGACGGGCCCACTTGAAGCGCGGCAGGTACTCCATGCTCCACAGTGAGTAATAGAATGGGGAATTATTGCGCGTGGATATCTGCTTATTGTTCAGCAGTAGAACGAGCTGTTTGGCCACATGTTTCGACTTGAATTCCACCCAACCCTCGGCGAAGAGGATATTATGATGCTTACCTAAAGTAATTGAGATTAAGGTATATACTGGGTAATCAGTGGGTCTTATATGTATGCCACTTGGTCTACTCACTTGACTGCGACCGCAGGAAAGCTCTGCCGATGCCGCCGTACTCGCCCAAGATTTCCCGCAGGTGGGTCAAGGTCATGTGCTTGGGTATGTTGGATATGTAAATGATGCCCTTCTTGATTTTCTTCGCGGGATCCGAGGAACTGCAGGCGGCTTTGAAGCTGGCCAGCTCCATTTCATCGCCTTCATCCGAGGGATTTGCCTCCCCATTCGCAGACTCACCATCCTCTGGCTGTGGTTTATCCGAGGTCTCAATCTCCTCCACTTCCATGCGAGTGGGCTTGCGTTTTGGCTTTGATTTCCTTTTTATTTCCTTCATTGTAGTTTACGTTCTCGTGGGTCAAATAAATTTTGTAGTGCACGCTATAGGGATGACAGTTGACAGGTGATGTCTGTCTACGTTTTTATCGAAGAGCTATCGATATGTTGCCATGTTGCCATTTAATTAGGAAGCATAACGCTTAAAAGCACTTTGTAATAGATCATTTGATTTATTCAGTTATATTTTAATAAAGAAATCGTGCGTTACAAGAATCTTAACCATTTTTTTTTGACAATAACATCAATTGACCACGGAGTAAACTATTTTTTGCCTTAGTAAATGAGATCAGATATGATATAAAAAAGCTATTTACTTTTCATTTCGGCCACACAAAATTTTCCCGTTTACAAATCGAAAAATTCTTACAATTTTGAAATCGAGAACACCCATTTTTCGATTTCAATTCGCAATTGTAAAATTCTTACGAATCGAGTAATCGAGTACCGCAGTACCGGAGCATGCCCGAATATTTTTTAAAATGGTATAAAAAGAGGCGCTTGGATGTTAATTAGTTATTATTTAATTTTGGTGCTGTAAATAAGTGTTAGCAACCCCTAATTAAATTTAGGACGCTTGGGCGGAATTTGTTAAAATTTATGTATGTTGTACCTCGTTCTTCTTGGGTCAAAAATCCAGACAGCAGCATTCTTTGCGTGTTTCCTGCTTGCCCTTTATCATTGTCCTGCTAGCGTTTTCCTTCCTTTTTGCCCATTTCCTTCGTGCCTTGCCACATTCAATTGGATATAATAAATACCAAAATGCGATAAAGTATAAGAAATAGCGGACTAAAGAAATTAAAGATGCAAAGCAATGAAAAGCTCTCAGAACATAGATTGCAATCTATGCTCTTGTTTATAGTTCGTATCCAATACTGTCAGAACTTTGGAATTTTAACTAAAAACCTTGTCAATGAATTTTCTAGATTCTGGCATACTTCAGTGCTTCGTTCGTATATATTTTATCAAAATGTACTTAAAAGTGTTTCGATAAGGCTTCGTCATCATGTTCACAAAATTCAAGTTGCTAAAACTAGAGGTTGCTAGATGTTCGTCATCTCTGGCTTAGAATATATGTATAAGTTAACAAACAATCAAGGTCATATTCCCTTAGCAACTAAGTAGCCTCGCATAAACAATGCTGACGCGCCATAATATAGTTCAGCGCTCTGTGCTGAGACCGTTCGGCGGTGGAAATCCTACACTTCCCATTTCGAGTGTTGCGCTGCGCCGCAAGGAATGCTGAGTCGGCTTGCCGCTCATGTCTTGGTGGCGCGATGCATTGTCGCGTATGGTAAACTAAGCAAAGAATATTGTCTGTACTTTTAGTTCTTACAAAGCTGCTCAACAAACCACAGCTCCACTCTGGCACATAGCCGTAAAAATAACCTTGTTCTTAATTACACTACATTGCTACGCCACAAGGCTAGCAATATAACTAAGGGGGGGAAGTCAAGCCCTCCAACATAATCAACCTAAATTCAGTATTAAAAGAGGCGTACCTCTACCGAAGAAGGAAGACCCCCTTGACACCGAATAGGAGATCTCTATAACTGGCGCCCAACTTCACCAAGAACCACAGTCTAGTTGATAGGGTAGTTGGGTAGGGTTTGACAAGTTGTTTCCACGGCATCCCATCAAGTAGTCTCTGCCTAGCCTTCGTTGCATACGGACGTTCGCGATTGCCTAGTCTTTTTGTAGTGAAACATCAACTACTCTTCCAATCTTACAGTACACGAGTTACCACATCAGCAATTTCTACGCCAACTCCCCCACCCCTCAAAACCTCCACGGCTGAGCTGTTAGTTCGTCGCAGCATAGTGCAACATTGTGGGCGGAAACAGCTCAGCAAAATGTAAACAAAGACAGTCCCCAAATCTGCCGGGTCAGCAGATTCACAGACAATAAAACACTTCTCACTCTGTTAGTTTTTCATTTTTAAGCGAACTGCCAAACTGTACAGACAAATTTGTAATCAAATAAAGAGCATTTTCGAAATAAGCCCTTGTTAATAGAGAGCCAACATTTTTCTCCTCCAACACGCAGGTAGCTCCATCTGCATTATATTCTCTTGTAACTGCACGATCTCTCATCAGACCACACCCCTCTCCTGGCTGATCAGCAAGCCATGCCACTAAAGAAGCCTCTACGCTCCCGTATCCTAGCTCCTGGTACTCATGTCGAGACCTTCAAGGATCACCTGTCTGAACTAATCGACTTAAACATGGAAATTCAAGGGACAGAAGGTATTGACAACGCCATAAGCTTATTTATGGAAAAACTGAAAGAAGCAGCAGTACGTGCTGCTCCGAGTGCTCCACGCAATACGCAAGCCTTTGTGCAGTCACTCCTACCTCGTGCAATAGTTGACCTCCTTCGCCTCAAACGGAAAGTCAGAAAGGAATTTGCAAGAACAGGAGATGTCCGAATCCAGCAGATCTACAGAAGGTTATCAAATCGGCTCCATAAAGTGCTGACCCAAAGGAAACTGCAACAGATAGACAACCTATTGGAGAACATGGGCACCGATACCTCTTCACAATTCTCCTTGTGGAGAATCACGAAAAGGTTCAAGTTTCAGGCATCTCAGAAATCCGCTATAAGAAGCCCATCTGGCGGTTGGTGCCGCACATCACATGATAAAGCAGAAGTGTTTGCAAGCAGCTTGGAGCAAAGATTTAAGCCGCTCGCACTTGCCGATGCGAATCATTGCCGTCTGGTTGCGGAGTCTCTTGAAACGCCATTTCAAATGACACGGCCCGCGGATCCTGTCACTCTCGAAGAACTGAAACAACTTGTTTGTTAACTTGCTTGTTAAAAATATCAAATTGGAATATAAAAAAAAAACTGAAAAACAACTGAATCTAATGTGCATTTTAAATAATAAAATTATTATAACTACTGTAATTTAAAACATAAATTTATCAAAAAGAACAACATTGAGAAATAAATATTTCATAAAAATAATACGTAGTAGAAAATAAAAATTTATAAAATAAATAAAAATATGAAAAGTGTCTATTGCAAAAGTCATATCTTAAGGCACGAAGTGCGGACACAACCTCTCAACAATCATTGCCTAGTTAATTTCACACGTCGCACGCTGAATACTCTAATGACAAATATTTTAATATAAAGTCATTTTTGAATTTTTTTTCGTGATATAATGATTCGTCTATTACTATTTCTAAGCTTTGTTTAAATAATAATAACGTTAAGGCAATGCAAAACAAGTATTTTTCGCATGGTGCCAATTGATCAAAAATAATATAGATTTAAAGTCTAAGAACTTTTAAGGTGAAGGGAATATTTTGTCAAATGCATGAGCATACGTGTGCACACATACCATTCTGATTTTGAAAAAAAATATGTAGAGCGTAATGTAATCACAACTTGGAACCTTCCCAAGGCTATCCTAAACCAGAACTGTATCAATAGAGAAACTATAATAGAAGGCAATAACATTATAAAAGCATTCAATTGTTCTGTCCAATAAGAAGAAGTATTAATTACCAACTCATTTTAGACTATACTCAAGCTATCTATCTAAACAATAATGTATCAAAACTTGAACCACTAATACATTCAGACAAAAGAAATAATCGAACAACACAATCAGACGAATAATATCTTTCATATAATAACATTTACAACATTAATCATAGTAGTTATTATTGTAATATTGTACTTTATCAATAAATATAAGACTGTACCCCAAGTTAAAGTTAAAGTTAATTGTAAAATTTAAAAATCAAACCCTAAAAAATGAAAATATTATAAGTCCTAATATTGTATTGTACCCTAATCTAAACGCCTAAGGACAGGCCTTTTTCTTAAGGATGGGGAAGTAGCATATCCATTCTAAACCCACAACTCCTCAAGCACACACACTATTGTAAACAATAACACACACAATAATGTCTAAGTGCGAAATGTAATCAACGGTCGAGAGCCCTTCGATTAAGCTCATTGCTCATTTACGCAGAGCAAAGTGCAAAAGTCCGAAGTCCAAAATCCAGACTCTGTGGCGAGCCAACGTCCACGTCCCCTAAACATCCGATTTTTACGACTTTATTCTCTTAAACTTCGCTCTTAAGCTATCCCAATCTGCCTATATAAACCCAAACATGTCCCCATATAGTAGTTCAGTTCTGAGTACGTTATCAATAGCGATAACCCTGCTAAGCCCACTTCAACTTCGAAGTCCATTATCTTACCTAGTGATAATCCAGAGGCTCTAGCTCTTCCTTTATTGGAATTAAAAAGAAAACGTTTAATAATACATAAAAAACCACATTCTGATCTACTTAATTTAAGTATATTTGCAGTCTGGTTAATATTAGATGTTAGAGTCTAGCGGTAACTCAAGAAGTCTGTCAGCCAGAACCTTCATGGCTTTCTTGACTTCCTTGGCCTCCTTCGCCTTCTTCTTGAGGAACTCGAGATGGTTCTGGGAGTTGGTGACCTGCACGAAGTTCATGAGCTCGGCTAGACGGGCCCACTTGAAGCGCGGCAGGTACTCCATGCTCCACAGTGAGTAATAGAATGGGGAATTATTGCGCGTGGATATCTGCTTATTGTTCAGCAGTAGAACGAGCTGTTTGGCCACATGTTTCGACTTGAATTCCACCCAACCCTCGGCGAAGAGGATATTATGATGCTTACCTAAAGTAATTGAGATTAAAGTATATACTGGGTAATCAGTGGGTCTTATATGTATGCCACTTGGTCCACTCACTTGACTGCGACCGCAGGAAAGCTCTGCCGATGCCGCCGTACTCGCCCAAGATTTCCCGCAGGCGGGTCAAGGTCATGTGCTTGGGTATGTTGGATATGTAGATGATGCCCTTCTTGATTTTCTTCGCGGGATCCGAGGAACTGCAGGCGGCTTTGAAGCTGGCCAGCTCCATTTCATCGCCTTCATCCGAGGGATTTGCCTCCCCATTCGCAGACTCACCATCCTCTGGCTGTGGTTTATCCGAGGTCTCAATCTCCTCCACTTCCATGCGAGTGGGCTTGCGTTTTGGCTTTGATTTCCTTTTTATTTCCTTCATTGTAGTTTACGTTCTCGTGGGTCAAATAAATTTTGTAGTGCACGCTATAGGGATGACAGTTGACAGGTGATGTCTGTCTACGTTTTTATCGAAGAGCTATCGATATGTTGCCATGTTGCCATTTAATTAGGAAGCATAACGCTTAAAAGCACTTTGTAATAGATCATTTGATTTATTCAGTTATATTTTAATAAAGAAATCGTGCGTTACAAGAATCTTAACCATTTTTTTTTGACAATAACATCAATTGACCACGGAGTAAACTATTTTTTGCCTTAGTAAATGAGATCAGATATGATATAAAAAAGCTATTTACTTTTCATTTCGGCCACACAAAATTTTCCCGTTTACAAATCGAAAAATTCTTACAATTTCGAAATCGAGAACACCCATTTTTCGATTTCAATTCGCAATTGTAAAATTCTTACGAATCGAGTAATCGAGTACCGCAGTACCGGAGCATGCCCGAATATTTTTTAAAATGGTATAAAAAGATTCGCTTGGATGTTAATTAGTTATTATTTAATTTTGGTGCTGTAAATAAGTGTTAGCAACCCCTAATTAAATTTAGGACGCTTGGGCGGAATTTGTTAAAATTTATGTATGTTGTACCTCGTTCTTCTTGGGTCAAAAATCCAGACAGCAGCATTCTTTGCGTGTTTCCTGCTTGCCCTTTATCATTGTCCTGCTAGCGTTTTCCTTCCTTTTTGCCCATTTCCTTCGTGCCTTGCCACATTCAATTGGATATAATAAATACCAAAATGCGATAAAGTATAAGAAATAGCGGACTAAAGAAATTAAAGATGCAAAGCAATGAAAAGCTCTCAGAACATAGATTGCAATCTATGCTCTTGTTTATAGTTCGTATCCAATACTGTCAGAACTTTGGAATTTTAACTAAAAACCTTGTCAATGAATTTTCTAGATTCTGGCATACTTCAGTGCTTCGTTCGTATATATTTTATCAAAATGTACTTAAAAGTGTTTCGATAAGGCTTCGTCATCATGTTCACAAAATTCAAGTTGCTAAAACTAGAGGTTGCTAGATGTTCGTCATCTCTGGCTTAGAATATATGTATAAGTTAACAAACAATCAAGGTCATATTCCCTTAGCAACTAAGTAGCCTCGCATAAACAATGCTGACGCGCCATAATAGAGTTCAGCGCTCTGTGCTGAGACCGTTCGGCGGTGGAAATCCGACACTTCCCATTTCGAGTGTTGCGCTGCGCCTCAAGAAATGCTGAGTCGGCTTGCCGCTCATGTCTTGGTGGCGCGATGCATTGTCGCGTATGGTAAACTAAGCAAAGAATATTGTCTGTACTTTTAGTTCTTACAAAGCTGCTCAACAAACCACAGCTCCACTCTGGCACATAGCCGTAAAAATAACCTTGTTCTTAATTACACTACATTGCTACGCCACAAGGCTAGCAATATAACTAAGGGGGGGAAGTCAAGCCCTCCAACATAATCAACCTAAATTCAGTATTAAAAGAGGCGTACCTCTACCGAAGAAGGAAGACCCCCTTGACACCGAATAGGAGATCTCTATAACTGGCGCCCAACTTCACCAAGAACCACAGTCTAGTTGATAGGGTAGTTGGGTAGGGTTTGACAAGTTGTTTCCACGGCATCCCATCAAGTAGTCTCTGCCTAGCCTTCGTTGCATACGGACGTTCGCGATTGCCTAGTCTTTTTGTAGTGAAACATCAACTACTCTTCCAATCTTACAGTACACGAGTTACCACATCAGCAATTTCTACGCCAACTCCCCCACCCCTCAAAACCTCCACGGCTGAGCTGTTAGTTCGTCGCAGCATAGTGCAACATTGTGGGCGGAAACAGCTCAGCAAAATGTAAACAAAGACAGTCCCCAAATCTGCCGGGTCAGCAGATTCGCAGACAATAAAACACTTCTCACTCTGTTAGTTTTTCATTTTTAAGCGAACTGTCAAACTGTACAGACAAATTTGTAATCAAATAAAGAGCATTTTCGAAATAAACCCTTGTTAATAGAGAGCCAACATTTTTCTCCTCCAACACGCAGGTAGCTCCATCTGCATTATATTCTCTTGTAACTGCACGATCTCTCATCTCTCCTTCGCCTCAAACGGAAAGTCAGAAAGGAATTTGCAAGAACAGGAGATGTCCGAATCCAGCAGATCTACAGAAGGTTATCAAATCGGCTCCATAAAGTGCTGACCCAAAGGAAACTGCAACAGATAGACAACCTATTGGAGAACATGGGCACCGATACCTCTTCACAATTCTCCTTGTGGAGAATCACGAAAAGGTTCAAGTTTCAGGCATCTCAGAAATCCGCTATAAGAAGCCCATCTGGCGGATGTGCGGCACCACATGATAAAGCAGAAGTGTTTGCAAGCAGCTTGGAGCAAAGATTTAAGCCGCTCGCACTTGCCGATGCGAATCATTGCCGTCTGGTTGCGGAGTCTCTTGAAACGCCATTTCAAATGACACGGCCCGCGGATCCTGTCACTCTCGAAGAACTGAAACAACTTGTTTGTTAACTTGCTTGTTAAAAATATTAAATTGGAATATAAAAAAAAACTGAAAAACATCTGAATCTAATGTGCATTTTAAATAATAAAATTATTATAACTACTGTAATTTAAAACATAAATTTATCAAAAAGAACAACATTGAGAAATAAATATTTCATAAAAATATGAAAAGTGTCTATTGCAAAAGTCATATCTTAAGGCACGAAGTGCGGACACAACCTCTCAACAATCATTGCCTAGTTAATTTCACACGTCGCACGCTGAATACTCTAATGACAAATATTTTAATATAAAGTCATTTTTGAATTTTTTTTCGTGATATAATGATTCGTCTATTACTATTTCTAAGCTTTGTTTAAATAATAATAACGTTAAGGCAATGCAAAACAAGTATTTTTCGCATGGTGCCAATTGATCAAAAATAATATAGATTTAAAGTCTAAGAACTTTTAAGGTGAAGGGAATATTTTGTCAAATGCATGAGCATACGTGTGCACACATACCATTCTGATTTTGAAAAAAAATATGTAGAGCCTAATGTAATCACAACTTGGAACCTTCCCAAGGCTATCCTAAACCAGAACTGTATCAATAGAGAAACTATAATAGAAGGCAATAACATTATAAAAGCATTCAATTGTTCTGTCCAATAAGAAGAAGTATTAATTACCAACTCATTTTAGACTATACTCAAGCTATCTATCTAAACAATAATGTATCAAAACTTGAACCACTAATACATTCAGACAAAAGAAATAATCGAACAACACAATCAGACGAATAATATCTTTCATATAATAACATTTACAACATTAATCATAGTAGTTATTATTGTAATATTGTACTTTATCAATAAATATAAGACTGTACCCCAAGTTAAAGTTAAAGTTAATTGTAAAATTTAAAAATCAAACCCTAAAAAATGAAAATATTATAAGTCCTAATATTGTATTGTACCCTAATCTAAACGCCTGAGGACAGGCCTTTTTCTTAAGGATGGGGAAGTAGCATATCCATTCTAAACCCACAACTCCTCAAGCACACACACTATTGTAAACAATAACACACACAATAATGTCTAAGTGCGAAATGTAATCAACGGTCGAGAGCCCGTCGATTAAGCTCATTGCTCATTTACGCAGAGCAAAGTGCAAAAGTCCGAAGTCCAAAATCCAGACTCTGTGGCGAGCCAACGTCCACGTCCCCTAAACATCCGATTTTTACGACTTTATTCTCTTAAACTTCGCTCTTAAGCTATCCCAATCTGCCTATATAAACCCAAACATGTCCCCATATAGTAGTTCAGTTCTGAGTACGTTATCAATCGCGATAACCCTGCTAAGCCCACTTCAACTTCGAAGTCCATTATCTAACCTAGTGATAATCCAAAGGCTCTAGCTCTTCCTTTATTGGAATTAAAAAGAAAACGTTTAATAATACATAAAAAAACACATTCTGATCTACTTAATTTAAGTATATTTGCAGTCTGGTTAATATTAGATGTTAGAGTCTAGCGGTAACTCAAGAAGTCTGTCAGCCAGAACCTTCATGGCTTTCTTGACTTCCTTGGCCTCCTTCGCCTTCTTCTTGAGGAACTCGAGATGGTTCTGGGAGTTGGTGACCTGCACGAAGTTCATGAGCTCGGCTAGACGGGCCCACTTGAAGCGCGGCAGGTACTCCATGCTCCACAGTGAGTAATAGAATGGGGAATTATTGCGCGTGGATATCTGCTTATTGTTCAGCAGTAGAACGAGCTGTTTGGCCACATGTTTCGACTTGAATTCCACCCAACCCTCGGCGAAGAGGATATTATGATGCTTACCTAAAGTAATTGAGATTAAGGTATATACTGGGTAATCAGTGGGTCTTATATGTATGCCACTTGGTCCACTCACTTGACTGCGACCGCAGGAAAGCTCTGCCGATGCCGCCGTACTCGCCCAAGATTTCCCGCAGGCGGGTCAAGGTCATGTGCTTGGGTATGTTGGATATGTAGATGATGCCCTTCTTGATTTTCTTCGCGGGATCCGAGGAACTGCAGGCGGCTTTGAAGCTGGCCAGCTCCATTTCATCGCCTTCATCCGAGGGATTTGCCTCCCCATTCGCAGACTCACCATCCTCTGGCTGTGGTTTATCCGAGGTCTCAATCTCCTCCACTTCCATGCGAGTGGGCTTGCGTTTTGGCTTTGATTTCCTTTTTATTTCCTTCATTGTAGTTTACGTTCTCGTGGGTCAAATAAATTTTGTAGTGCACGCTATAGGGATGACAGTTGACAGGTGATGTCTGTCTACGTTTTTATCGAAGAGCTATCGATATGTTGCTGCCTTTTAATTAGGAAGCATAACGCTTAAAAGCACTTTGTAATAGATCATTTGATTTATTCAGTTCTATTTTAATAAAGAAATCGTGCGTTACAAGAATCCTAACCATTTTTTTTGACAATAACATCAATTGACCACGGAGTAAACTATTTTTTGCCTTAGTAAATGAGATCAGATATGATATAAAAAAGCTATTTACTTTTCATTTCGGCCACACAAAATTTTCCCGTTTACAAATCGAAAAATTCTTACAATTTTGAAATCGGGAACACCCATTTTTCGATTTCAATTCGCAATTGTAAAATTCTTACGAATCGAGTAATCGAGTACCGCAGTACCGGAGCATGCCCGAATATTTTTTAAAATGGTATTAAAAGAGGCGCTTGAATGTTAATTAGTTATTATTTAATTTTGGTGCTGTAAATAAGTGTTAGCAACCCCTAATTAAATTTAGGACGCTTGGGCGGAATTTGTTAAAATTTATGTATGTTGTACCTCGTTCTTCTTGGGTCAAAAATCCAGACAGCAGCATTCTTTGCGTGTTTCCTGCTTGCCCTTTATCATTGTCCTGCTAGCGTTTTCCTTCCTTTTTGCCCATTTCCTTCGTGCGTTGACACATTCAATTGGATATAATAAATACCAAAATGCGATAAAGTATAAGAAATAGCGGACTAAAGAAATTAAAGATGCAAAGCAATGAAAAGCTCTCAGAACATAGATTGCAATCTATGCTCTTGTTTATAGTTCGTATCCAATACTGTCAGAACTTTGGAATTTTAACTAAAAAGCTTGTCAATGAATTTTCTAGATTCTGGCATACTCCAGTGCTTCGTTCGTATATATTTTATCAAAATGTACTTAAAAGTGTTTCGATAAGGCTTCGTCATCATGTTCACAAAATTCAAGTTGCTAAAACTAGATGTTGCTAGATGTTCGTCATCTCTGGCTTAGAATATATGTATAAGTTAACAAACAATCAAGGTCATATTCCCTTAGCAACTAAGTAGCCTCGCATAAACAATGCTGACGCGCCATAATAGAGTTCAGCGCTCTGTGCTGAGACCGTTCGGCGGTGGAAATCCGACACTTCCCATTTCGAGTGTTGCGCTGCGCCGCAAGAAATGCTGAGTCGGCTTGCCGCTCATGTCTTGGTGGCGCGATGCATTGTCGCGTATGGTAAACTAAGCAAAGAATATTGTCTGTACTTTTAGTTCTTACAAAGCTGCTCAACAAACCACAGCTCCACTCTGGCACATAGCCGTAAAAATAACCTTGTTCTTAATTACACTACATTGCTACGCCACAAGGCTAGCAATATAACTAAGGGGGGGAAGTCAAGCCCTCCAACATAATCAACCTAAATTCAGTATTAAAAGAGGCGTACCTCTACCGAAGAAGGAAGACCCCCTTGACACCGAATAGGAGATCTCTATAACTGGCGCCCAACTTCACCAAGAACCACAGTCTAGTTGATAGGGTAGTTGGGTAGGGTTTGACAAGTTGTTTCCACGGCATCCCATCAAGTAGTCTCTGCCTAGCCTTCGTTGCATACGGACGTTCGCGATTGCCTAGTCTTTTTGTAGTGAAACATCAACTACTCTTCCAATCTTACAGTACACGAGTTACCACATCAGCAATTTCAACGCCAACTCCCCCACCCCTCAAAACCTCCACGGCTGAGCTGTTAGTTCGTCGCAGCATAGTGCAACATTGTGGGCGGAAACAGCTCAGCAAAATGTAAACAAAGACAGTCCCCAAATCTGCCGGGTCAGCAGATTCACAGAAAATAAAACACTTCTCACTCTGTTAGTTTTTCATTTTTAAGCGAACTGTCAAACTGTACAGACAAATTTGTAATCATATAAAGAGCATTTTCGAAATAAACCCTTGTTAATAGAGACCCAACATTTTTCTCCTCCAACACGCAGGTAGCTCCATCTGCATTATATTCTCTTGTAACTGCACGATCTCTCATCAGACCACACCCCTCTCCTGGCTGATCAGCAAGCCATGCCACTAAAGAAGCCTCTACGCTCCCGTTTCCTAGCTCCTGGTACTCATGTCGAGACCTTCAAGGATCACCTGTCTGAACTAATCGACTTAAACATGGAAATTCAAGGGACAGAAGGTATTGACAACGCCATAAGCTTATTTATGGAAAAACTGAAAGAAGCAGCAGTACGTGCAAGCCTTTGTGCAGTCACTCCTACCTCGTGCAATAGTTGACCTCCTTCGCCTCAAACGGAAAGTCAGAAAGGAATTTGCAAGAACAGGAGATGTCCGAATCCAGCAGATCTACAGAAGGTTATCAAATCGGCTCCATAAAGTGCTGACCCAAAGGAAACTGCAACAGATAGACAACCTATTGGAGAACATGGGCACCGATACCTCTTCACAATTCTCCTTGTGGAGAATCACGAAAAGGTTCAAGTTTCAGGCATCTCAGAAATCCGCTATAAGAAGCCCATCTGGCGGTTGGTGCCGCACATCACATGATAAAGCAGAAGTGTTTGCAAGCAGCTTGGAGCAAAGATTTAAGCCGCTCGCACTTGCCGATGCGGATCATTGCCGTCTGGTTGCGGAGTCTCTTGAAACGCCATTTCAAATGACACGGCCCGCGGATCCTGTCACTCTCGAAGAACTGAAACAACTTGTTTCCTTGTTGAAATCAAAAAAAGTCCCGGGTTATGACCTTCTCGACAACAGAACGATAAAAATCCTACCAGGCCAAGCTCTGCGATTTCTGGTACTCATTTTTAATGAGTTTTACTCGAGGGTTATTTCCCAAAAGTCTGGAATGCAAACATAATCCTGATACTGAAACCAAGGAAAAAGCCAACAGAGGTAGACTCGTATAGACCAATCAGCCTCCTCCCTTCCCTTGGTAAAATTATGGAAAGAATAATTCTCAACAGGATGCGTGACGTTGAGCCTGTAGAATTGGCGATACCTGATTTCCAATTCGGATTCCGGACTCAACATGGAACAGCCGAGCAACTCCAGCAGCTTTTCTGGACATTCAACAAGCCTTTGACGGAGTGTGGCATCCTGGACTTCTACATAAAGCAAAGAAAATTCTAACTTCCCAGCTATTTCAGCTTGTGAAGAGCTTTTTGCTAGGACGTACTTTCTGATGGATGCACTTCGTCTATTAAAGCCGTCGAAGCTGGAGTAGCTCAAGGAAGTGTGCTAGGCCCTACTCTACACTCCATCTTCTCCGCGGACATGCCCACCCAGACGGCAGTCACTGGATTAGATCGTAAAGATGTGCTGATTGCAACATATGCTAACGACACAGCGGTACTGACAAAGGGCAACAGCATTATCGAGGCCTCAGACGCACTGCAAGAGTACTTGGACGCATTCCAGAGTTGGGCGGAGTTGTGGAACATCTGCATCAATGCCGACAAATGTGCAAACGTCACCTTCACAAAGCTCATAGGTAATTGCCATTCTGTCTCACTTAAAGGAAGAGTGCTTGACCACAAATCATCATACAAATATCTTGGAGTGATTTTAGATAGAAGCTTAACCTTCGGAAAGCATATCACGGCGATACAACAGTCCTTTAAAAATAAGGTTTCTAAAATGTCCTGATTAAGTGCTGCTCGCAACAAGCTTTCCCTCGCCAACAAGGTTAAAATCTACAAGAGCATATTAACTCCTGGTCTATTCTATGCCATACAGGTGTACGGAATCGCTGCCAAAACGCACCTGAAGAAAATTTGGGTTCTTCAGGAAAAAACTCTGAGGAAGATTACAGGCGCTCCTTGGTATATGAGGACCAGAGATATCGAAAGCGATCTGAATGTGACAAAAATTGGAGACAGGATTCAGGAAATAGCAAAAAAAAATACAATAACAGAGTAGAATATCATCCTAATAGTCAGGCTAGCTAGACGACTAAGTATCGCAGCCCAAAGTCATCGGACAAGTTCGAGAAGAAGATTAAAACGCCACCACCCTCAAGACCTGACTGACCGGAACATGACATAAATCCTACTTAATTCAAACCTTCTAAATATTACTGCCTAAACATTGCATTTCCTTTATACTCTTAATCATATAATTTTTGTAAATAATAAGAATCGTTAAAATTGATACCGATTAGATTAAGTTGTCCAAGAAGGGTAATAGTACGTTAGTCAATTAAATAAAATAATTTCGTTAATACAAAAAAAAAAAAATCCTTGACATATGGAGCGCTTTTATTTTATATGTATGTGCCACCGCGTTAATGCCCGATATATTCGCTATGGCTCATCCTATCCATGTCCAAAACCAACATCATCATCCTTATCTCTATCGTCATTAAACGGGACTCGTCATTATTGCCATAAAACTTTCATTTGGTTCTTGTTCTTGCTCTTGTTTGGTTCCTGGCGCACCTTTTGCCACTGCCGCTTGCCGTTTGGATGTTTTATCTCCATCTTGGTCTTTCCTATAGCTGACACCTCTCTCTCTCTGCCGCTCACGTTACTGAGCTAGCGGACAACCTAGCCAGGAAAGGGCAGAGAACCCTCTAATTGGGCCCAAACCTTTCTGGTGTGTTGGTCACCGCAGAGTACGGGGCTTACTGAAGTTACTAGACGAAGAAAAACGTCTGTCCTTCTGGGAACACCTACCACGACTAAGGCAGTCTAAGATTCTCCTCCGTGAATATAACCATAAAAGGTTCAAGACCTTAATGACACACAGGAAAAACACTGTGCGCATTTTGACTGGCCTTCTTACGGGGCATTGCCGGCTTCACAGCCATTTGCACAAAATGGGCATTGCAGACAGTGAACTCTGTCGCTTCTGCTGCATGGAGGAGGAGAGCTCTGCACATATTATATGTGATTGCATGGCGCTTTCTGGCGCTGGGCATGTATGGAAAACACGGAAAACAATTGCAGCCCTGAACCCCAATAAAATTCAGGCATTTATACAAGGGGTAGTACAATAGATCCGACTGGGTCGCAGTATACCTACAAACCTACAACTTAATAATAATAAATAAAAGGTGACCGGCAACGACGTTCCACAAGCAATAAAAAACTTTATGAGTGCTGATTTAAGGGGCATTATTGTGGGAAATGTGAAGAAATCTGGATACAAGGTACCGTCGCCGATAAAAAGTGTGCTATACTGGTAATTACCGCTGGCCGAGATTTAATGGCTTGTGCCATTAGAATTTGCAACATTGAACATGCAACATTGAAATTGATGTACGTCGTGGAAGACGCGAAGGCATTATTTAAGGCCCAATGCGGTGAACGTAAGGAAAGAGGAGAACGTGGCTTTGAGAGGCGCAATGAAGCCGATATTAACAACAATAACGATATCGTCGAAGACGTCCAGAGGAGGCGAGAATTTTACATTCCGCCCGAGCCGTCTAACGATGAAACAGAGATCTTCAGCAGTGGGATCGCTTCCGGCAATAATTTCTTTAGGGCATACATATGTTATGTATAGCTTGACCACTTGAGCTGCTAAGTGCATGCTCAGCATTCTCACGCTCCGCGATCGGCTTATGTATAAGCGTTAGATCGTATTTCAAGAGCTGGAGTGTTCATAAAAGTGTTGGTGGTCTTTTGATATTATTTATGTTCATTATAATTTATGTGACAAAGTGTCACAATGTATATACTTTACTTGCATATTAACTCTACTCTAAATATTGAGGGTAGATACACTACACCTCCCTTTTTAAAGAAATGACGTAATATATGTAGTCATTTAAAAAAATTTTTTTTTTTATTTTATATTTTTGCTATTTTTGTTTTTTGTGTTGTTTTTTTTGTTTTTTTTTTTTTTTTTGTATTATAATATACATATAATTTTGCTTTTTTCTGTTTTTGGTGTATATAAAATTGTACTTTGAATTGTTATTTATTTATATGTATTGTGTAGATTTAAAAATATTGTGTCTCTTTGTAAATTCGTAAATTCATGAAATTTTTGTATTTTTTAATTTTTGTACATTAATGTCATCATTACCATATTCTGTTGATGTGGTTGATCAGACCAATCGGTTGCATGATGATGATAAGAATAATTTGTGTGTTTTCTTTTGAATAAATTTGAGAGTTTAAATGTTTCGTATTTATTTGTTATTTAATGAAAAATTACGTTATTCGTTAAAAGTTTTTAATCTATCCTTATGAACCTTTTGAGTTTTGTTTTTATCGTCTTTTATTATTATATTGTTCGGTTCTTCTTTTCCTACTACTATATATGGTCCTAAATATCTATTGTCTAGTTTATGTCCTGTTTCATTTCTTAAAAGAACTTTATCGTTAATTATTATTTCCTTATCTAGTACTTTTCTATCGTAGTATTCCTTATTTTTACGTTTATGGTTTTCTAACATTATTCTGGCTCTTTTGTATCCCATTTCTAATCTGTATCTAGATTCTATTGCGTAATTATCTATGTTGTATATAGGGTCTATGTTATTTTTAATGCTTAATTCTTTAGGTAAATTAGGTGTTTTACTGTATACTAATTCATATGGACAATAGTTATGTGCCATTGATGGTGTAGTATTGAAACAATATACGAAATAGTTAAGCCATACGTCCCAATCAGTTTTATCGACTGATATGTATGAACGTAAATATTCATTTAGTGTTCTGTGGCTTCTCTCTACCGTACCAAGTGTTTGATGGTGGTGAGCTGTTGATGTAAGATTGTTTATTTTCAAATACTTACAAAGTTCGATCATGATTGTGTTTCTATATTCTGTTCCCATATCGGTGATGAATCGGTGATATCGGGCCGTATTTGAGAATGAATGATTCGAGTATAGCCTTGGCTACTGTACTAGCACTTTTGTTTGCTATGGGGATAGCGACAAGGTATTTGGTCAGATCACATATTAAAGTAATTATGTATTCATGACCATTGTCTGATTTGGGTAATGGTCCAACTGTGTCAATAATGACTTTGTCAAATGCTTTAATTGGTATGTCTGTAGTTGTTAAAGGGGTCTTTATGTGCTTTGTTGTTTTTGCTTTCTGACATTCTGGACATTTACGTATGTACTGAGATATGAAATTTATCATCCGTTTCCAATAGTAATGTCTTTTGATTTTCGCTAGCGTTCTTGAAATGCCAGTATGACCTCCTTGAATAGGATCATTGTGAAATGTAGACAGTATTGCTTCTTTTTCAATATCATCAGATATTGTGGTCACCAGCTTGAGTAGCGCTACTCTTATTTGTTTTAAAAATTCATTGCCCATATTTTTGAAAGTTTCAGTTGAAATTAATTCAAAGATCTTTCCGCTCGGTGCCATTTTGAGTTGGCTGATACTAAGTCGAGAAGAACTGACCTAAGTCGAGAGTTTCATTAGTATATAGGTCGCTAATCTCAATTCTTGCAATAATTTTCCTACCATGTTTAAAGAAACATAATGTGTCAGTTATATGCAAGGTCACTATTTTTCGTACATCGTCATTATTGATGACTTCATATACGTTGGGCTTAGAAGCATTTTCAAGTATTTGCCTTGGCAAAATTTCTTGTTCTTTTTCATTTACTGCGCAGTTGTTTTGTCTACTCTGTTGCCTTGTAGTGACTTTCAAGACTTGTTTTTGCATATTTTTTAATTCATCGATGGTTATTCTTGATAACGCATCGGCTACATGATTATCTTTTCCTTTAAGGTATTCTACTGTGAACTCATATTCTTCTAAATCAAGTCTCATTCTAGTGAGTTTGGAAGTAGGATTTCTCATTGAGAGGAGGTATGTTAAAGGCCTATGATCTGTTTTTACAACGAAATGTTTGCCATATATGTATGGTCTGAAGTAGTTAATTGCCCAGTGTATTGCCGCTAATTCTTGCTCTGTAGTGTTTTTGTTACTTTTTCCCTTAGTGAAGCTGCGAGAGGCATATGCTACTGGTAGTTGCATCTCATCGTATGTTTGTGTTAATACTGCCCCGCAAGCTTGTTTACTTGCATCTGTTATTATGCAAAATTCTTTGCTTAAATCTGGGTATTGTAATAACGTGGGTTGTATTAATGATTGTTTGAGATATGTGAATGCATTTTGGCATTCTGAAGTCCACTCGAATTTTACATTCTTTTTACATAACCTTGTTATGTGACGAGAGTAGTCAGAAAAATTGTTTGATGAAACGTCTATAATATTTGCAAAATGCAATGAATCTTCTTGCGCTGTCTGCGTCCGTAGGGACGGGGTATTTGTGAAGTTATTGACATCATCATCTTATCATCTGGCAAAATACCACGATCAGTACACTTATGACCTAGAAAAGTCACTTCATGCATGAAGAATGAACATTTGTCTGGGTGTAGTTTTGGGTTATTTTTTTGCCTACATAGGTGAAAGACGTTAGTCAAATTTTTGATCATATGATTTTCGGAACAACCGATGACTATTAAGTCATCCATATACAGGAATGCCTGTGAAGGTTCTAATCCAGAAAATGCCATTGTCATCATTCTTTAGAATGAATTGGGCGCAATTTTTAAACCATAGGGTAATCGCGTGAAGCGATAGGAGCCGTTGCTCGTTGAAAATGACGTTGCGTTTCTTGAGTTTTCATCTAGTTCTATTTGGTGGAATCCTGACATTAAGTCTAGGCACGAGAAGTTTCTTGCTCGTCCTAATGGTCAAGAATATCGTCTATTCTTGGAAGTGGAAATTTGTCTGATAAGAGCTTTTTATTAATTTGTCTATAATCGATTACCAGTCGCCATCGTTTTGTTGCGGAACCTGGTAATGATTTCTTCGGTACTAGTAGCAATGGGCTGTTGTATTCAGATACGGCTGACTCTACTATTTTATCATCAATTAATTTGTTAACTTGTCTGTGTATTTCTTCTTTCTGTGATTCTGGTATTCTATAATTTTTGATGTGTATCGGTTCATCATCTTTCAATCTTAATTTTTGTTTGTAAAAATTATTGGTACTTATAGATTCGGTTTCAAGTCCGAATATGTCTGTGTAATTTGTGCATAATTTATTTAGTTGTTTTTTAAACAATGCTGGGAAATTTTTGTTTAATTTTTGTAAAATATGTTCATTTCTTTCGTTATCTATTGTTTTTACTATTTCATATTTGTTAAGACTTTCAAATTGTATCTTATCAATATTTATTATTTGGTTTCTTCTTTTTATACGAATTACTGTGTTTTTACTAGTCGTTATTGTATTTGCAATAAAGATGCCTGTGTCTATTTCTTGATTAGGAATGAGGATCTGTTCATCGGATGTATCTAATTTAATTAGTCGGATCGGGCTGGTAATAACGTTGAGTTATTGCCTATTGTATGTGTTATTGGTACGTATATTGGACAAGTGATATTGTTTGGTCGCAAAATTAACCAGTCTTCTTCTGTATTAAAATCTAATTTGCAATTGTATTTCTTTATAAAGTCTATTCCGATGATTCCATCGGTGGGTATTGGGAAATTAGAATTAACTATGTGGAAATTATGTGGAATTATGTAATTATTTGTGGCTAGACCTAGAGAGGTTGTTGAACCTTCTCCAACTCCAAAAATGTTTGTTATTGTTTTTTTTTTTTTTTGTTTTTTTTTTTCGCTGACGTGTGAAGACGTGTTTTCATTGAGCTCCGTATAAAATCGGTCGTTTTTAGTGAAGTGAATGGTTATTAACATAACACAAACAAATAAATCGAAAGCGAACGAGACGCTCTGTGCGATGCACCATCGCTCGAATACATATTCTGTGTATTCTGTATTCTGAAATAGTATAAGCACGTAGTTTTATAGCTTAAAAAAAAAAAAAAAAAAAAAAAAAAACCACTATGAGCCAGAACGACACTTGCGTTCAGCGACAACGCGAGCAAGACGATCGCCGGCTCTCATTGCAACGAAACAACGCGTACTTCTCTTACGTCTCCGCGACTTCTGCAGACAGCGAGCGGTCAATCACCCATAACCCGACAAGTATACCATTGCCAACAACTCAAGAAAGAGCGCGTTCTTGCTCTCCCTCACTACTGTCACAAAACCCCCAATCTCCAAACACTTGCGAAATTTCTTTACGCTTACCTACGGTGACTAGTACTGTGACAACAACAACCACTGCAACTGCAATCACAACAACAACTGGAACGGTATCGACGCAAGCATTTGCTCCTACTGAGCCAGCGATCAAAACAAAAACACAATTTAACGGTTCTGCTGCGCTATCAGCAAGCCAAAACGTAAACAAGAACGCCACCATACAGACTGGAATGGATCGCTACTTAACAATAAAAAGGAAACTTAGCCCTCAAAATTACAAAAGTCAACAAACAGAAAACAAATCAAAAATTACACGCGACAATGCTAACATGCTCACTAACAAAACGCCAGAAAGAACCAACAGATTTGAGCTGCTGGCAAATTCTACTGATGAAAGTATACAACCGGCAAAGTCACCTAAGAAGGTCAAGCCTCCTCCAATATACATTTGCGAAAAAAGCTCAAGTGCATTAGTGAACAAAATAGCCACACTTATAGGAGAAAACTCATTTTACGTAATACCCTTAAGAAAAGGGAACGTAAATGAAACAAAGGTTCAAACTGAAACCGAGGATAGCCATCGTCTACTAACCAAATTCTTGGATGAAGCAGGAAAAAAAACTTTTATACATACCAACTAAAAAGCGCAAGGGGCCTACAGGTTGTTCTCAAAGGGATTGAGGCAACTGTTTCGACCACTGAAATCGTAGAAGCGCTCAAAGAAAAGAACTTTAATGCAAAAATGGTCATGAACATATTAAACAAAAATAAGGAACCACAACCAATGTTCAAAATCGAGTTGGAGCCAGAGCGCCAGACACTGAAAAAAAATGAAGTTCATCCAATCTACAAGTTACAGCTCCTACTGCATCGGCGTATCACAGTGGAAGAGCCATACAAGCGCAATCGCCCAGTGCACTAACTGCCAAGAATATGGCCACACTAAGGCGTACTGTACGCTGAAATCTATTTACGTAGTCTGTAGTGAAGCTCATAGCACAGCGAACTGCCATAAGAACAAGGAAGACATCTCTGTTAAAATGTGCAGCAACTGCGGTGAAAGGCACACAGCGAACTGGCGTGGCTGTGAAGTATACTAGGAACTAAAGAACCGCCTTAACAAACGCGGAGAATCAATACGCGCTCAGACCACCCACATCGCTCACAATCGGGCCCGTCCTACACTGCACCAGCCCCCCCACCCCCAACACATCGTACCAGTCCTAGCGTTTCCTTCGCTAGTGTGAAGAACAGAAAATAACTACCTCGAACGAACAAACGCAGCATATATCAACTGGCATTGAAACGATGATGATCTCACTCCAGCAAACCCTAAAAGAGTTTATGACATTCATGCAAACCACAATGCAAGAGCTTATGCGAAACCAAAATATGCTGATACAGCTTCTTCTGTCATCAAAATCAACATAATGTCTCCACTTTAAATATCTATGTGGAACGCGAATGGCGTTTCACGGCATAAAAACGAACTTGCCCAGTTCTTATTCGAAAAAAATATTGACGTCATGCTCCTCTCCGAGACACATCTAACAGACAAGCACAACTTCCATATCCCAGGATACTTATTCTACGCCACAAACCATCCGGACGGCAAAGCCCATGGGGCACTAGTATACTTATCAGAAGTCGCATCAAACACCACCTTTATAACAGAACTGAAATGGACTACCTGCAATCCACTTCCATAAGCATGCAATCCAGCAGCGGCCCCGTCACTCTGGCCGCAGTCTACTGCCCACCTCGTTTTGTAGTTTCTGAGGACCAATTCTCGGAATTTTTCAACTCACTCGGTGAGCGATTCATAGCGGCCGGTGACTACAATGCCAAGCATACGCACTGGGGATCACGTCTTTTGACCCCAAAGGGCAAACAACTTTACAACGCGCTCATTAAGCCGCGAAACAAGGCCTACATACTGGCCAGCAGATCCAAATAAGCTACCGGATCTCATTGACTTCGCAATAACAAGAAAGATTCCAAGAAATAATATTACGGCCGAGTCACTTGCAGGACTATCATCTGATCACTCTCCAGTTCTACTTACTCTCTGGCACCGACCACATATAACTGAGCGGCCCTACAGGCTGACAGGAAACAGGACCAACTGGGCAAGGTACGCGAAATATGTTTGTACTCACATGGAACCAACTCAAACAGTATTCACCGACGAGGATGTTGATCGCCTGCTCAAATCGATAGAGGAAACACTTGTTGCTGCAGCCAAGGCCTCTACACCTCCAGACACACACAAAATGACAAATCATAGCAAGACAAATCGTGAAATCGAACAGCTAGTACTTGAAAAACGAAGACTTAGAAGAGAATGGCAGAATCATAGATCCCCAACGGCTAAAGAACATCTAAAAATAGCAACACGTAAACTAACCAGGGCACTTAAGCTTGAGGAAGCCAACGCCCAGCATCTATATATCAAACAACTATCGCCCACCAGCAAAAGGAACCCTTTGTGGAAAGCACACAAAAGCATACAGCCACCGGCAGAAACAGTCGTTCCACTGCGAGGTCCCTCTGGAAGCTGGATACGCAGCGACGAAGATAGAGCTAATGCGTTCGCCGATCACCTTCAGAAAGTATTCCAACCAAATCCTGCTAGCAACTCATTTGTCCTCCCTGTAGTAACTAAAAGCTTGCCCCTAATAAATCCAGTAACATTCAGCCAAAGTGAGATAGCATCTATCATAAAAGATCTTAAGCCCAAAAAATCACCTGGACATGACTTGGTGACACCAAAAATGATCATAGAACTCCCACCGTGTGCGGTTCTGACCTTATGCCATCTCTTCAACGCTCTTACGAAACTTGGATACTATCCCCAAAGGTGGAAAAAGGCGGCTATAGTAATGATTCCCAAGCCAGGCAAAGACAAAACGCAACCCTCATCCTACAGACCAATCAGTCTCCTAACGTGTCTCTCGAAACTGTTTGAAAAGGCATCTTTAAAACAACTAACTCCCTACTTAAAAAGGCGAAATACAATACCATCGCATCAGTTTGGCTTTCGCAAAAATCACGGAACGATCGAACAGGTCAATCGCATCACAAACGAAATTCGTTCCGCTTTTGAGCACCGGGAATACTGTTCAGCTATATTCTTAGATGTTGCACAAGCATTTGACCGAGTCTGGCTGGAAGGACTAATGTACAAGATAACAAAACTGCTTCCCCAGAACACGCACAAAAAAGTGTTCGAATCTTATCTATTCAAAAGAGTGTTCTCAACCAGGTGTAACAGTTCGACTTCACACGACCGCGTTATCAATGCTGGAGTCCCCCAAGGTAGTGTACTGGGCCCCGTTCTTTACACCCTATTCACAACAGACATGCCTACAAACTATCAGCTCACAACCTCTACGTTTGCTGACGATACCGCAATACATAGCCGATCTAGATGCCCAGCAAAGGCAACAGAGCAACTTGCCTGCCATCTTAAAATAGTGGAAAGATGGTTTGCGGACTGGCGCATTAAGATAAACGAAACCATAAGCAGTCATGTAACCTTCACACTGAACAGACAAACCTGCCCACCCAGTACCCTGAACAATACATTTATCCCACAAGCAGACGTAGTAACATATCTCGGCGTTCACCTAGATAGACGCCTCACCTGGCGGCGACATATAGAATCTAAGAGGACTCATATGAAGCTTAAAGCAGCCAATCTTCACTGGCTTATTAATTACAACTCTCCCCTTAGTATGGAATACAAAGTACTCCTCTTCAATACCGTGCTGAAACCCATCTGAACATACGGCTGTGAACTATGGGGAAACGCTTCAAAAACCAACATTGAAATCATACAGCGAGCTCAGTCCACGATTCTGCGAACTATCACTGGGGCACCATGGTACCTACGCAGCGAAAGCATCCATAGAGACCTCCACATAAATCTTGTCAATGAGGAAATTGAGATGAAAAAAAGTAAACATCAAGCAAAGCTCGCCGCACACGAAAATCCTCTCGCGAAGTCGCTTACGCGAGTCTACAGTCAGAGCCGACTGAAGCGCAAAGATTCTCCAGCCCAGCAAAGAAATCCTATTGCCGCCTTAACTAATACAATTACTTCATATTGTAATTAATATAAGTTATATAATAAGATTTGAATAATTATTGTTAGTCTCACAAAAAGAGAAGATCCAATAAATAACGTAATAAGTTTGGAAAAAAAAAAATTGTATTTTGGTCTATGTCTTGGAAATTATCTGAGCTGTTTTTGATAAGTGAAATATCTGCTGCTGTATCTATTAAAAATGTTAATTTTGTATTCGTATTATTATTATGCACATGTATGAAAATGTTGAAATTAAGATTGATTGTTTGAACCGTCTTATTTAGTTTCCCGAAGCTGTAGCATTTTGTGATGTACTAGCAGCTTCGATTGCTCGGACATTGTTATTGCTGTTGTTATTTTGATTTTGTCTATTACCTCGGTTGGAATTATTCTTTCCTCGGAAATTTCCTCTGAAATTACCTCTGTTGTTGTAATTGGTATTGTAACCACCGCGGTTACCTCGGTAAAGGCCGCGATAGTTGTTATTTCCCCTGTAGTTATGTTGTCCATTTTTGAAATATAGGACGCTACTGGGACTGCCTGTCATTTCAGTGGAGCAGTGTATGTATTTTCCTGCTGCATCACTGAATGTATTGTAATTACCAGCTTCGAGTATTATTCGTAGCTTTTCGTATTCACAATTTTTAGTCATTGCTTGTATTGACTCTTTAGTTGCGAAGTTATCCGCAATTTCGGCTGAAAGGCCTAAGTCAATATATATTGTTTCTAATTGCTTACGCAAATTGTCAATTTCAGTGGTGTATTGGGAAGCTGTTTTCCCTTTCTGTTTAATATTTAGTAACTTTGCTTTTACAACTTCAGCTGATTCACCTTTTACATTACTATTTAGTATGTCAATGATGCCGCTGATGGTTGTTTCATTTGTTACTTTGTATAAAATTGGTCAAATTATTTTTGATTTTATTATCTCTACTGCTAGATCTTCCTGAGTTCCCTTTGTTCTATCTGTTATTCTTAACGCTGTTATAAAGCGTGTCAATGATGACTTTTTGCCATCGAATTGTGGTATTGTTGTCGACAATTGTCGAACATATTCTCTATCTTTCTCAATTTGGTCTGGCATTTTGGTTTCGTTGTTTTTTATTTCAATGTCTTCTGGTAACGACTCAATATCGCTTTCGATTTCAATGTCGATATCACCTTTAGACTCCTCAAGATTTTGTAATTGGTTTTCATTTATATTAACCAATGAATGCAAATCTTCAGGTATTTGAATATCTAGATTATGTCTGATGCTAATATTGATCAATCTTTTATTGAGAGATCTTAGTATTTTATGACAATGTTTCTTATGTGTTTCTGTTAATCTATCTTCTATAGTTGTGACTATTCTACATATGTTATTGCATTCTTTTATTATTATCTTTATGTGTATTTCTAGAGTCTCTACTTTAATAGGTACTTCTTTGTTTACACATTTATATGATTTGTCAAATACTGCTTTATATATATATATATATATATGTATATATACGCTGCTATTTTGGGCCATTCCATGTGTACCCACTGTGAATCACTCATTTGGTGTTTCTTTTATATTCGCAACAAATTTGGTCTACTAAAGTGGAATTCGGAATCATATAATATAATATATAATTATTCTTACTTCATTCATGATCTACTCTTGATTCATTTTGGAAATATTAATTTGCAATAAAGAAAAAATTAAATCGGTTTAATCTCTCAATTTTTTGGAAATAAAGTTTGAAAAGTTTTTATAGTAAATATTGAAATTTAATGAATTTACTTCAAATATTTGCAACTTGTATTAAATATATACAAGTGCCAGAGACATGGAAATTTGATAGTTTTAATGTGGTTGGCTCACAAGTCAAAGTTTACATTTCATTAGAAATTTAAAAAAATTCTCCAACCACATTTGTTAGTAAATAGCCTGACAGTTTTGTTGTTAGTTTTTCCAAGCAGCGGTTTCCCGCTTGGAAACTTGGGTTTAGTTTGAATCTATGGCAAATTGGGGCATTTGCATTTAAGCAGCCCGTTTGCGTGTCTTCGCACTTTGGCGAAGTTCTTTTTCTATAATTTCCAAACGCTCTTTGTAGCGTTGCTTGACTGATTCCTCCTTGGCCAACTGGGTCATTTCCTTGACCAGTCGGCGTTGTTGTAGTAATTTCACTCTACGTCCAGAGCGTTTATGTTTCCTGGATTGGCGCTTCTCCTGACGTGCCCGGTACTCAGCTATTGTGAGTGGGCGCGGTCCATCGGCGGGGTTCAATTCCAGTGCTTCTCCCAGCGCTGGGTGGTCCCTCTGTACCTCGGGTTGCGCCTCGGTCAATTGTGGCTCGTCTGCCATCAATTGCCGCTTGTGTCTGTGTGTTTTGTGTGTTTTTGTGCGTTTGGTGCTTGCTGATCGTTTTGCTGTCTGGTCATCAGTTGCTACACGTGGCATGCCACACAATCTGGTTTGGTGCACAGTTATCTTGTTTTACTCAAACGTATTTTATTAGAAAATGCAGCAGGCAGCGCGAACATCGCTTGCAGCACAGTTAGCACCGTTTAAAGTCACTCGCACATACACGGACACACACAACACAGAGACAGAATCGAGACCGAGTCACGGTCACCATGTAACAGTTTTAAAAATGTAATAGGTATAGATGTAGTAGATGTAATAGATTTGGTTTTGGAGCTCAGAGCCTCTGCTCTGTTTGAATCGGTTTATTCGAATGAATTCATATTGCTGTTCTTGGGTACAGCTACCCGTACATGGTGTGCCTAAGACTATGTGTTTGTTTTATTATATACATATACATGTGTATGCAGAGGACATACATATGTTATGTATACCTTAACCACTTGAGTTGCTAAGTGCATGCTCAGCATTCTCACGCTTCGCGATCGGCTTATGTAAGTTAACTAAGTTAACCGGGCGACGGCTACGACCGATCGTCCGAAGACTCGCTCCGGCCAAATTGCTGACACAGCGTCTGGCCGGAAGCCCGTGCATAGCCAGCAAACACTACCCATTGGAGTGGCCGCTATGAGTTTCATATTTTGTTAGCCTTAAGTTCAGTTTGATTTTATATTCAATAAAGAGCGCATCGCGCCTTGAATCGACTCCAGCTCTTGCTGTCATTATTAAATTGGTTGATTGGTTGACTAGCCTTAAGGGCACTCAACAACGGAGAGACGTTCTCCCACCGTATCTTCTAATTCCGAGGAGAAGAGGTCTGCGGCAACCGCCCTGCCTCCCGGATACCTGCAACTTACGCCGGAGACCGCGGCGAGGGATCTACACCAACATAATTAGTTTAATTTGTATAATCGTTAGATCGTATTTCAACACTTACATGAAGTTGGTGGTCTTTTGATATTATTTATGTTTATTATAATTTATGTGACAAAGTGTCACAATGTATATACTTTACTTACATATTAACTCTACTCTACATATTGAGGGTAGATACACTACAGTATAATCGGGGCCGATCTGTTAACACAGGCCGGTGCATCACTTTGCCTCGCTTCCGCCCAACGCAAATGGGCCAGGAAGTTGAGAAGATTTCATTCCATAAATGCACTGACGTCAACTTCACTAACGTGGAGTGCGCAGATGCACCACCTTTGGTGAAGAAGGCATTTCTAGGGATGATAAGGAGTCAAAAAAAAAACGCCTTCGCAGATCCCAATGAGGCCCTGCCATATAACACATCGGTAGTGGCCACGATTAGGACTACTAGCGAAGAACCCTTTTACGCTAAATTATATCCATACCGCATGGGGGCAGCAGATTTCGTCAACAACGAAATCCAAAACCTGCTTAAAAATGGTATAATTCAAAAGTCGGTGTCTCCGTATAACAACCCAATATGGGTGGTTGATAAAAAAGGAACCGACGAGGCCGGCAATCAAAATAGACGATTAGTCATAGACTTTCGTAAGCTAAACGAAAGAACTATCCCAGACAAATACCCTATGCCAGATATCTCCATGATACTGGGCAACTTGGGCAAGGCCAAATTCTTCACGACACTGGACCTCAAGTCCGGGTATCACCAGATCATCTTAGCGGAAAATGACCGCGAAAAAACTTCCTTCTCCGTAAGCGGAGGGAGTACGAATTCAAGAGGCCAGCATCTTCCAGAGAGCCATTGATGACTTTCTCAGAGAGCAAATCGGCAAGACTTGCTATGTCTACGTCGATGATGTAATAATCTTCTCAGAAAACGAGAATGCTCATGTCAAGCACGTGGATTGGGTTTTAAAAACCATAAGCGATGCAAATATGAGAGTCTCAGTGAAAAAGTCATGTTTTTTTAAAAAAAGCGTAAACTTTCTTGGCTTTATAGTCACCAGTGATGGCACTACCACCGACCCAGAAATGGTCAGGGCCATTAAAGAGTTCCCTGAACCAAAAACGGTGTTTGAGGTTAGATCATTTCTAGGTCTCGCGAGCTACTACAGATGCTTCATTAAGGACTTCGCAGCCATAGCAAGGCCTATTTCGGACATCTTAAAGGGCGAAAACGGAAGTGTAAGCAGACACAGATCGCGACACATCCAAGTACAATTCAATGAGGCGCAAAAAAATTCTTTCGAAAAACTGCGCAACATTTTAGCATCCGAAGATGTTATGCTCCGATACCCGGATTACAAGAAGCCATTCCATCTAACGACGGATGCTTCAGCCTACGGTATTGGAGCAGTGCTTTCACAGGAGAACCGTCCTATTACAATGATCTCGAGGACATTAAAGGACAGGGAAATGAACTACGCCACAAATGAAAGGGAATTATTAGCCATCGTTTGGGCTTTGGCCAAACTGAGACACTATTTACATGCGGTGAAAGATATAATTATCTTCACCGACCATCAACCATTGTCATTCTCGGTATCAGACTCTAACCCTAACGCGAAAATTAAAAGGTGGAAGGGTCGCATCGAGGAAACGGGTGCGAAGGTGGTCTATAAACCGGGAAAAGAAAATTTGGTTGCTGATGCCCTGTCTAGGCAGCAAATCAATGCCATAGAAGAACAGGACGCAGAATCATGTGGTGCGACCATTCACAGTGAGATTTCCCTCACTCACACCATAGAAACTACGGATAAGCCCCTAAATTGCTTCCAGAACCAACTAATTTTGGAAGAGGCCCGCTTTCCGCTAAAACGCTCTTTCGTTCTCTTTAAAAATAAGAAAATACATACAATCAACTTCACTGACAAGGAATCATTACTCACAGAATACTACTTCCCAAAAATGGCCAAACTGGCCAATGAAATTGTCCAAAACTGCAAAACATGCGCTAAAGCTAAATATGATAGGCATCCTAGGAAGCAAGAGATTGGCGAGTCTCCGATTCCCTCTCATGTAGGAGAAATGCTACACGTAGACATTTTCTCACCAGACAAAAAATATTTTCTCACTTGCGTCGACAAGTTTTCGAAATTCGGCGTAGTACAGTATGTACCGTCAAGAACTATTGAGGACTTGAAACCGGCCTTGTTACAGGTCATGAATTTCTTCCCAAAGGCCAAAGTGATTTACTGCGATAACGAGCCATCGTTAAAATCGCACACGATCACGGCCATGCTAGACAACCATTTTGGCGTCAGCATCACGAATCCGCCGCCCCTTCACAGTGTCTCAAACGGGCAAGTGGAACGTTTTCACAGCACCCTACTAGAGCTCGCCAGGTGCCTAAAAATTGACAAGGGCATGAGCGATACCGTGGAGATAATCTTGTTAGCCACGACCAAATATAACAAATCAATCCATTCGGTCATCGATAAGAGGCCAGTCGACGCAATACAAGAATGCACGGACGACACACAAGAACGGATTGCTGACAAAATTAAGAGTGCCCAGACGCGCTAAAGTCTAGAGAGAATGCTTCTCGGCAAAATAGAGTCTTCGAAGTGGGCGAAAAAGTTTTGGTCAAAACTAATAGAAGACTTGGCAATGAACTCACTCCCTTGTGTGAGGAAAAAGGGTGGTCCACAGAGACAATTTAAAATGACTCTCTCCCTTAATTTTTAGTTTTTTATTATCACTACCTATCATCAGCCGTTTGGCAAACTTCCATTTAATAGACATTAAGTACGTTGCCAAAGGCGCGATGTTTTAGTTTTAATTGGTGATGGGATAAACCTCAGCGAACAAGAAAAAGCGACTAAAAAATACATTTCCACAGGTGCAGAATTTTCATCCTCCTCTCACTGGCATTGGTGTCAGCGCACGTCACTAACTATTCGCAAACAAGGTATGTCCCCATCATAGTTGAAGACATCCCGGTATGGGAGGAGCTCACATATGTGACCCACTCGGCAAATCTCTCGGAATACATGCGTGTAATAGAAGAAACAAGCAGCATGAACGAGATGTTTCCGCAGTCTCATATGAGGAAATTGCTAGAAGGGGATACCTCGCACCTTCGAGGCAAGGAGTTTCGATTTTCTAGGCTCAATGCTAAAGGTAGTAGCGGGGACGCCGGCGATCTAGAAAGAATTAGGTTCACAGAGTGGCAGTTGACACAATCAAAAAATAGGCAAATCAAAATTAATACTAGGATACAAAGTCGAATCAACCAATTAACAACAACAGTAAATCAAATCCTGCAAACACATAAAAATACCCAAACTGGCTAGGAATAGAATACTAATGATGGAGTTATATTATTTAATGTTGGCTGCAACGCTGGCAAAAAACAATATTGTCAGTCCAAATATCCTAGATCATGCAGACTTAAAATCACTTCGTGACTACTTTTTTCCCAAAATGAGCCAGCTAGCGGCTGAAATCACTGCAAATTGCAGAACGTGTTCCAAAGCAAAATACAATCGGCACCCAGTGCAACAAACCATAGCGGAAACACCAATTCCCGGTTATACTGGGGAAATTATCCACATAGATATATTTTCATCTGATCAAAAGCATTTTCTAACTTGTATCGATAAGTTTTCAAAATTCGCTATAGTCCAACCAATCGATTCAAGAGCAATCGTAGATATTGTTTAGCTATTGAGCTTTTTCAATAGCTGTTGCGAATAATAAATAGCCGAAGAAAGTTGGTTTATTTTACGATACTGTTTATTTTGCGAATTGTTTACAGCAGCTAGGGCCGACAAAGAGCTATATCGAATGCACAAGTTTAGTCTCTTCCGACAAACGAAGAAGTGGCAATTGGCGGGACAGACAGCCGAAATGCAGCGCCCAAGCTTAACGTAGGTAGATAACAAAAAGAACAAGGAATGAGCGCCTTACAGATAAACGCGTGCGAGAACAGCTGCATCGCAAGTGCTACCACTGACTACTTCGGCTTACAATATTACAGAGTATAAGATTAGTCTACTGCACAGTTTTGGCGGCTGCATGACCCAACATCCCCCCCCGTTGGAAGCTTGGCTTCCAACAGAGTCCTTAAGGGGAAGCAGACACAGTTTGTTCACTGCCCGCATTATTACTCCAGACGCGGTCCTCAATTCTGCAACTCGAGCGACGCCGTCTCTGCCAGGAAACAACTGCATGACTCTCGCCAAAGGCGAATCTCATTGGGGGTAGATTCTCGTCCTTAACAACGACGTTGTCCACGGCTACGCCAGGCTTTGGGGTGCGCCACTTGGAGCGCTGCTGGAGCAACGTCAAGTACTCTTCCTTCCATCGCGACCAAAATATTTGCTGAAGGAAGGAGATGCGCTGCCAAGAGTCAAGCCGATTATAGTTTAGGCCCGTTATATCTGGCTCGTCAAACGACGAAGGCGGACCACCATTGAGAAAATCCGCCGGGTGCATATGAACCTATTGAGTCCGCACAGAAACGCAACTGTCGAAAGATCCTTGATCAGCTCCAGGTGCACTGCCTTGGTTGCAAAACGTATATATACGCAGACGTAGCATTTAACCGCGGGCTTGTTGCGAGTATCCGACTTCTGAAAGAAGGGTCCACAGAAGTCTATGCCAGCAACTTAAAAAGCGTGAGATCCTTCCAAGCGCTCCTTGGGAAGGTCCGCCATTATGTGCTCTATCAGCCGCGGCTTAATCCGAAAACATCTGATGCACCTGTTCACGGCCTTGGTAACCGTCTTCCTCCCCCATAGGCCAATATTGGGATCGAATTGCACCCAGAAGAGCTCGAGGTCCGGCATGAAGATTGCTTTCATGGTAATGCGAAATAATTGCCAGAGTCACCGGATGGGACCTTGGAAGGATTTTCGGGTGGCGGCCATCAAAATCCAATGACGAATTCTGGAGGCGACCGTCTACTCTAAGAAGTCCAAATTGATCCAGGAACGGCGAGAGCGAGGTTATGGGACTAGACGAGATAACTCTTCCCAGCGTTTTTAGGGACAGCAGGTCCTCCCATAGCTGCGCGAGTTACCACATCAGCAGTACCTACACCTACTCCCCCGCCACCAAAACCTCCACGCCAAAACTGTTAGTTCGTTGTCCTTTCTTCTTACCACATCAGCAGTCTACGTCTTCTCCGCCGTCTCCCAAAAACCCTCACACCAGAGCTGCTAGTTCGTCGCACTCTCATGTTGCAACATTGTCGGCGGAAACAGCTCAGCAAGTCGGAGACATTCCCCAAATCTGATGGGTCAGCAGATTCGCGATCAGCAAGCAGAGTATACATATATTATCATGTTCCTATATTAGAGTCAGTCTTAAGTTAACTTCGGTTGGAAGAGCATTCTAAATATTGGCCTTATAATAAATTTCTTAAATAATTAAATTATCCAACGGAGTATTATTGGGAGACCTGGAAAATACCTTATCAACAGCAAACTGGTATCGCTACTATCATATTGTAACTGGCGCAGTCGGAAACTGGACTAATGCAACTCCCTTCCATCGTAATTGTATTCAAGTGAGTAGAGTGAGAGAACAAAATGCCAATACACATACAGACTACAAAATGCCAATACACATTCAAGTTACACAAAATAAATAAAATTATCAAATAAATTGTTCAAAAGAATACACCGCAAGAATTAATATGATGAAATAATATACTGCAGTAAAATTACATGAGAGATTTTTTTTTTTCAAATAAACAAAGAGTGTCTGACCATATTGGAGTTCAAATAGAACAAATTCATTGATCAGAATATAAGTTAACACGCGCAGGGCCAAAATCGCTAACTCCACAATAAGACCGGACGCGGCCGCAGTAACGTCAGCGCGACTGCAACTAAGTCGCGAAATATGACTCCTGCATTCCAGCACCAGCCAAATGGTCACTGCCCGGAGCGTGTGAAGCGCAATGTCAGCATTCTGCCGTGAGCGCTGCTTCAGAAGACGGGCTACTTCATATTAAACTTAAGTTTTCTGTCTTTAGTTTTAAAAACTCATCAGAACGCGCATAGTCGCATAATAAATCGCAATACACAAAACCATTGTCTGTTAATTTGTATAAACTCAAAAACGAAGTAACGGAGAGCTAGAGGAGACTTCTCCGAAACAATAAAATTCACTCTAGTTTTAAACTCCAACGAAAGCAGTCGCAATTTATTAAAATTCTAAAAATTAAACTCACTCACAGATGGTGGGCCAGAGATTGTGATCGAGGGAACGTACCTGGTGACCTTCGAGCAAACGGCAACCATCAATGGTACCGAATTTGTAAACATTCGAAAGGCACTAAGCATGCAACCAGGAATTGTCTAACTAAGTAGCCTCGCAAAAGTAATGCTGACGCGCCATAATGGAGTTCAGCCCTCTATGCTGACACCATTCGGCGGTGGAAGTCCGACGCATCCCATTTGGAGTGTCGCGCTGCGCCGCAGAAATTCTGAGTCGGCTTGCCGCTCATGTCTTGGTGGCGCGATGCATTGTCGAGAAGGGTAGACTAAGCTAAGAATATTGTCTGTACTTTAGTTCTAAAAAAACTGCTCAATAAACCACAGCTCAACTCCAGCGCATAGCCGTAAAATCACTTTGTTCTTATTTACATTGCATTGCTAAGCCACAAGGCAAGCAACATAACTAAGGGGGCGAAGTCAAGCCCTCCAACGTATTCTACCTAAATCCAGTGGTCATACCTAATCTTGAGAAGGAAGACTCCTAGACACGGAAGAAAAGATATCCATAACCCCTCTGGACACAGGAGAGGAAATACATAACTTGTATTAATTATTGGACCTATGAGCCATAAAGAACAGAACGGATATCATATTTTCAATTAGATTACCTATTTTTAAGAAAGAAATATTTTCGTTGCGAAGAATAATCGCACTCCCAATGAATAACACAGAATGTGTAATAACACCAAATTATTTAGCGATTCACGAAGACGAAATGTCTTATTATAAGGAAAAATATCAGTTTATAAGGAATATATATAGTGACATATGTAATGCTCAACCACATAACAAATACAACATATACCAGCCACTTTATATATTCTTTTACTTAGCAACAATAGAATGTAGAACCAAGAATGCCTTAGCACATAAGATAAACAATTATTAGAACCCCAACTTCATGGTGACAATAACAAATTCGTCCGATGTAAACAATTTAACATAAACATCCGCAGTCTTATTCGTTATTCCCACTAGAAGGGTGAAAGCTGCTTACACAGCTTCACGGATCAAAACTTTCCACGTATTTCAAACTTTGCTGATCTGTATCCATGCGCAATCCACTCAAGAGAGCGCCTAATTAACGTAAACATAAATGAGAGCCTATGTACGGTGAATATGAAGAAGTAAATTAGCTCAGCCAAGGGTTTGCTAAGCGTTCGCTTTGCAAATTAGATTTAGATTTTATTCATACTTCAATTGTGTAAGACGTGAATTTGTCTCCGACGTTCGCTTAAGTTTTTTTTTATCATAATTTCTTAGAGCTAAAAGATTAGTTCGAGATTAATAAAGCGCAGCTCGTGGCGAACAAAGTTTCGTTTGTGCTTCAGTTTATACAAAGCAGATCCGCAAAAGAATTTGTGTGACAAAATATTTCTAAATAGTTATGTAACGATGTTGGATACTACTAATACAAATTAAAAAAACTGCAAGTGACCATTAAAGTGTGACCCACCAAAATAAATAAAAGGTGTGACTGTTACCAGGTCAGTGTTGTGTAGCCCATCTAACATTGACTGGACCGCTACTAAAGTGTGTGAATTAAAAAAAATAATAATAAAACCCTGGTATCTACCGAGTGATTTAAAGCAAAAATCAACAATAGCCAAATACATGGCACAACCCAGTGAAAAAATTATGATTCTATCTGAGTTACATTTGAATGAGGCTTTGGGCCAGATTCGCCACATCCCAACATTTGACGGTTCCACAAGAGAACTGGCATCATTTGTGAGACGTGTGGACTTCGTGATGTCCCTATACACGACAACAGACTAGAGGCAACATAGTGTACTCTACAGTGCCATCGAGATGCAGCTGTCCCGACACTCACAAGAAGTGTCCCAGCTACAACAGTGCAACACTTGGGCTGAACTACGTTCAGTCCTCATTGATGAATTCAAAACCCAAATCCTATGCGAAGAGTTGCTAAGACGACTTTACAACACGTACTGGAGTGGTAGTATTCGTAAGTTTGTAGAATAACTAGAAAATAAGATGTTTGAAATTTTAAGTAAATTATCACTAGAAAATAATTATACAAATACAACTCTTTATACCGCCGCAATGGCTAATATTATAAAAGATGTAATTTCTAAAAGAATTCCAGGCAGAATGAATGTTCATGACTTTAGCAAGATACGACATTACAACAACAACATTATTAATTGTTATACAATTGTATTAAATACAGAAAAAGCTAAAGCTAAATCAAACAGTCCATCTACATCACAAAGCAGTAGTAAAAATAATGAACATCAGAAGAATAAAAGAAATAATAATGACCAAGGTATAAAACCTTATTATATTCAAACACAGCCAAATCAAAATTAAAATAATTATGCAAGTAATAATTAAAAAAAAGTTGAAAATAACCAAGCGACATACAGTGAGTTCAAACAAATTTTAGACCAAGGTAGAGCGCAAAACGCTCTAAAATTTTAAAAACCCACATCTTATTTTACAACTAAACAGCCCCAAAAGAAGGCAGCGTGAAAGTTCCAGTGGTCAGTCTAAAATGGACACTAGTGAAAATTTTCATCAACTTGCCTCGGGATCGGAATCAGAAGTAGAATAAGAAGAACCTACTCATTCATACAAATAACTATGAACGATATCAAACTCAAATGTTTGATTGACACAGGTTCATCAATAAATTTGATGAGTAAAAATTTTTTCAATTGTCCGATTAACTCAAAAGCTCCATTAGATGTACACACAATAATCAGTCAAATTATTTTAAAATCAAAAATTGCATTAAAACCTAGTAAACTTGTCCGACAAAGAAAACATTTATATTTATTATATTGAGTAATTGACAACGAACTCAATGAAACAAATGAATTTCGACTTGATCATCTAAACGATGCAGAGAGGAAGGCCCTCACCAGTGTCTGAAACGAGTTTAGTGACATACAGTACAAAGAAGGTGAAAATTTGACCTTCACAAGTACAACTAAACATGTCATAACAACTAAACACGAAGACCCAATCTAAGACGTCCATATTAATACCCACAAAGCTTTGACGAAGAAGTCGAAAACCAAATGAAAGACATGATGCAACAAGGCATCATAAGAAATTCGAATTCTCCGTATTGCTCTCCTGTTTGGGTAGCAAACCTCGCAAAAGGTTTTCATCAAATAAAAATGGATGAAAACTCTATAGCGAAGACAGCTTTTCCCACCAAAAATGGTCATTTTGAATATACTCGAATGTCATTTGGTTTAAAAAATGCAACCGCAACTTTTCAACGTTGCATGAATAATCTCTTAGCAGATTTAATATACAAAAACTTTCTCGTATATATGGATGACATAATTGTATATTCCACTTCATTGGAAGAGCACATAATGTCTTTGCGAAAGGTATTCTCAAAGCTCAGAGAAGCAAATTTAAAATTACAGCTAGACAAATGCGAATTCCTTAAAAAAGAAACTGAATTCTGAATCACTGAAAGTGGATTTCCCTATACCAAAGTCCATTAAGGAAATAAAATCATTTCTTGGTCTGTGCGGTTTTTACCGCAAATTTATTCCAAACTTCGCTAAAATAGCAAAACCAATGTCATTACGACTAAAAAAAGGCTCAATAATAAATATCAAAGACTAAGACTATTACTGAGCTTTTGAAAAATTAAAAGTGTTAATAACGTCCGATCCCATATTAATACACCTAGATTTTAAAAAATCAAATTAAATGAATTTAATATCATATCAAATATCTCCATGGTAAAGAAAACCATGTAGCAGATATTCTATCAAGTGTAAAAATTTAAGAAAACTTCCTAGAAGAAACCTTCAGTAACATTTCGTTACCAACTCAAGCTACTATTCACAGTGCTCAAGAAGATAACCAATCTTATATTTCCTTAACGGAAAGACCAATTAATTTCTACAACAGGCAGATAGAATTTATAAAAGACGATAATAATACCATAGAAACCAAAAGATACTTTCATAAAACAAAAATTAAAATTCATTACATAGAAATGACAAATGTCCATGCCAAAGAATTAATTAAAGAATTTTTATGTACCAATAGAAGCGTAATTTTCTTTCATTACGAAATAGATTTCCTTACATTTCAAAACGCTTACATAGAAATTGTCAGTCCGAATAACATAACTAAAATTATGAAATCAAACATCAAATTAAAAGATGTTGAAATGTATTCAGAATTTAAAGAAATAATTGTAAAAAGCCACAGAGAACTTTTACACCCAGGAATAAAGAAACAAACAAACCTTTTCAAAGAAAAATATTATTACCCAGACTACCAAAAGTTAATACAGAACATTATTAATGAATGCGAAGTATGCAACATATCAAAAACAGAACATAGAGATACTAAACTAAACTATGGGTTAACACCGAAAACTCTTAATCCCAGAGAAAAATATGTTATAGATTTTTATTTAATCAATAATAAAACATTCCTGTTATGCATTGACATTTATTTCAAATATGCCGCCTTGATTGAAGTCAGCAGTAGAGACTGGCTGGAAGCAAAAAGAGCTCTCCTTAAAATTTTAAATGAAATGGGAAAACCGTCCGAAATCAAGGAAGATAAAGATTCAGCTTTTATATGTTCCGCGTTACATTTATGGCTTAGGTCCGAAAATGTGAATATAAATATCACAACAAGTAAAAATGGAATTTCTGACATTGAAAGATTCCATAAAACAGTCGATGAAAAGTTAAGAATCATTAATAGTGAGTCCGACCCAGAAAATAAGATAACACAATTTGAAACTATTCTCTATGTATAAGTTAACAACTAAGAGCACAGACATTCATGTCAACAATACATAAACACTAAGTTACCACATATAAGCAATGCTGACGCGCCCCAACGGAGTTCAGCGCTCTTTGCTTCGAACGGTCAGCAACAGCAATTGGACACCCCTTATCCGGGGTACCAAGCTATGTTGCATAAATGCTGAGTCGGCTTGCCGACCATGGGTTTATGGCGTGATGCATTGGAGCCAGGGTAGATCCACACTTTTCATATTCTTTTGTATTCAGTTCTAAGCTTGCACTTTAACAATAAAGATCAGCTACTCCGGCACTTGGCCGTAAAATACCAATTGTTTTAATTGAACATTCTCGTTGAGCCAAACGCCCTCCATCCTAATCTTCCTAAGACGTCTTCACCTCTGGCATAATAGCCGGACTTTCTGAGGACTCAGGAGAGTCGACGTTGCGCCTGGATAACACCCAGCCCAAGGAGACGACGCACATTAACCCTATACCACGGAGCCATCTGTAAAAGAGGACCACCGGACTATAGGACTTATTAAGTTATATAACCACAAAACTAAACACAATACAACTGGTAGAATACCCGCTGATATTTTCATTTATGCAGGAATACCTGCATATGACACCCAAAAGGAGAAACAATCGAAAATAGATCAGTTGAATAGAGATAGACATAGCTATGAAGTAAATACCAGATATAAACAAGCACCATTGGTAAAAACAACTAACCCATTTAGGAAAACAGGACACATGGAACAAATAGATGTGCAACATTACGAAGAAACAAATAGAGATGGAAAAGTTGAACATTATAAATCTAAATTTAAAAAAAAAAACAAAAGAAAATTAATAACAGTAAATACAATTCCAGCTCAACTCCTGAAAATCAAGTGGGGTCCGATATAATATGTTTCGTCCGTACCGTCCGTGGTCAAAGCCTAGAGGTGAACCCAATACAAGCTAAAAATGAATATCTTATATTTAAAACAGGATCAATTAATATACCTATAAATTAATGATGAATATCACTATTTTTCCGTAAACTTAACAAAAACCGACCAAACTTTTGCAAATTTAATTAACCAAGCCGAAGAATATGGTACTATAGCCCAAATCCAATATTTACCTGAAAAATTAGACAGAATAAGAATAATAAAACGCAATAAACGTGGTTTAATTAATATTATAGGTACCGCATATAAATACCTTTTTGGCACTTTAGATCAAAATGACAAAGAAGAATTAGAACAAAAAATAAGCGATCTTTCTCAACATAGTATTCAAATTAATGAATTGAATGAAGTAATAGAAGTAGTCAATAGAGGCAATAATCAACCATTTAAGCGCAATAAGTAAAGGTGACAGAAGATTAGAACTTTTAATATTTAATTTACAACACTTTACCGAATACATTGAAGATATAAAACTGAATTATAAGTCAAATCAATTACCAACAGAATGTAGATATTCAAAAACACATAACAATATTGGAATAACTTATGTAGAACCAAACATAATTTTAACTTGGAAATTATCAAAAATTGTATTAAATGAAAACTGTATAACTAATAGAGAAATTAGTCCGCAGACTTATTCGTTATTCTCACTAGAAGGGTGAAAGCTGCTTCACGGATCAAAACTTTCCACGTATTTCAAACTTTGCTGATCTGTATCCATGCGCAATCCACTCAAGAGAGCGCCTAATTAACGTAAACATAAATGAGAGCCTATGTACGCTCAATATGAAGAAGTAAATTAGCTCAGCCAAGGGTTTGCTAAGCGTTCGCTTTGCAAATTAGATTTAGATTTTATTCATACTTCAATTGTGTAAGACGTGAATTTGTCTCCGACGTTCGCTTAAGTTTTTGATTAATAAAAATATTTTTTTTTTTATAAACCAACAAACCGCGAAGTTATAATTATATATATGTAAAAACGATATGATTGTAAACCAAGCTAATATTAAATGTATAAGAAGGCTGATAGGTGGAATGGAGGCGGAATGCGAGACGAAGGATGCAGGATTCATCACCGCGATTTTCGAACCAGAGGCTGGGTACATCACGATATTTAATGGAGAGAACGTGAAACTACAAACGGATTGCGGACCGGAGAAGACGTTGAATGGATCGGCGTTAATAAAATTTAGCCATGGTGAACAACGTCCAATACGAAGCAGTGGAGAAGCTTGGCGCAGCTGGATTGAAGCTGGATATACCGCGGATAGAGACGATCAAGAATAACAGGACCATCCAAGAGTTGGGGATACACAAGTTAAGGATGGAGGATCTCGAAACCAAAATACAGATCAACAAAGTACGATGGGGAACCACGGTCCTCGCGACAACCACATACACGATGCTTGGCGTCTTACTGATAATGATATCTGCTGTGGCATGTTTCCCCAGGAGGACAACCATCTTCTCACCGGCGGACACACCACTTGCCACCTTCACACCAACCACCGCTCCAGTTGCTACGTTTGCAGCAACCATGGCCCCGCTATGGTCGGTAGTTCAGTCTGAGAAGGGAGGAGTTACCGCCTCAGCATTTACCCTCGGCGGCCCCCCACCAAATCCCTTTCGACAACCAGAGATCTAGAGGGCCCAAGAAATACTTCGTTACTACCCATTTGGAATGCCGAGTCGTCGTATCGAGTAACACTGGAATTGCTGAATCAACATAAACATCGGGCCAAACATAACCTCTTGCAACACCCAATCGCATCCGCTTCACTTCTACTTTTGGCCGATCAGTAGTTTACAAAACAAACACAATGTACGAAACCAAACCGTAAAGAACTAGAAAGAAATATAAGAGTTCATTCTGATTTATAAACTCCAACCAAACGGGTGTTATTTGGGGACAATCAACCGCTCAACTACGAAACTCAAACTCCCGGACATAATAAAGGAGTTAACTCACGCAGTAATTGAGGGACTTCTCTTTGCGCTTCTGAAAGTGCATAAGTTTGAAGATGCCATCAAGCGCACTGATTAACCGAAGCGTTAGTGCTGGGTAATTATCGATATTCTATATTTTCGATGTTTTGAGAGCAAATATTCGATACTATCGATAGTATCGTTTTTTGTACTTATCTTTAAAATAATAAAAATATTAGCCATTTTAAATGTTTTTCTCATATTATATATATTTAAATAACATCATTATGCTGAAATAAAGAAAATGTTATTGGCTTGTCTTAATGGCAAGTGAAAATAGGTATAGTTACCTTCCAATATTCTATAGGATCTGTATTTTCCTCTGAGTGGTTCAGATTTAAATACATTAAAACATTTTGCAATTTCCTATGAGATGGAAGCTTATATCGCGGATCAAATGCTTTCAGTATATCGCGAAATCCAGTGTCCTCAACTACTGAAAACGGGCGCATATCAGTGGCTATGTACTTCATGACAACTGCGTCGAGTTCGAGTTCGGCTTTCCGGCGAGAACTCGAGCCGCGTAGCCTGTAGTCACAAATGCATCAATCTTTGGTAAAGTCACAGGCACACCTTCAGCGTTTAAAGATGGATGAACACGTTTCAGATAAAAACGTGTTAGTAAATATATTACTAATTGTAAGAAGAAATAATATAATTACCCTTTCTTTTAAGATTCACTAAGAACTCCATGATTAGAGCCACCACCAACATCCAATTTCAGTAAATTTAGATTCTAAATGGATTTTATTAGAAAATATTTAATAATTAATTTTTAGCATTTTTCTTACGTCGTGCTCGTTACTGTTGTCAGTGATGTTAAAAATTTTCACAGCACCATCGATAGTGGCTCAGAAAAGTAAATAGTCGATACCTCGATAGTACAATCGATATTATCCCAGCACTACGAAGCGCCCTTCTCTGCGATTCTCAAAGGGGATAGGTAAGTGGCGGCTATAAAACGCATCGCATTATTGGAGGGTCGTTCTCTGCGCTTCTCAAACGGCCTTTGGAGTCACATTGCTATACTGTCTGATAGTTAAGCAGCCATAAAGGCGCTCAGCAAAGCTATGATAACATCTAAGCTAGTAAATGAAGGACAGCCCTAGGCAAACTAGGTGGGTCCCGGGACACAACAACATCCCGGGAAATGAGCTAGCGGACAACCTAGCCAGGTAAGGGCAGAGAACCCTCTAATTGGGCCCGAACCCTTCTGGTGTGTTGGTCACCACAGAGTACGGGGCTTACTAAAGTCAATTGCAGCCCTGAACCCTAATAAAATTCTGGCATTTATACAGTGCATTGGACTTCAGGGGGATCTTTGAGTGATGAAGGGGTAGTACAATAGATCCGACTGGGTCAGTACACCTACAAACAGTACACCTACTAGCCCATGTTAATAATAATAAATAAAAGGTGACCGGCAACGACGTTCCACACGCAATAAAAAACTTTACGAGTGCTGATTAAAGGGACATTATTGTGGAAAATGTGACGAAATCTGGATACTAGGTATCGACGCCGATACAAACGTGTGCTATACCGGTAATTACCGCTGGCTTGTGCCATTAGAACTTGCAACATTGAAATTGATGAACGTCGTGGAAGACGCGAAGGCTTTAATCACGAGCAATGCGGTGAACGTAACGAAAGAGGAGAAGGTGGCTTTGAGAGGCGCCGTAGTTACCACCCCACCCCCTAAACCTCCACGCCTCTAACGTTGTCGGACACCGAACCGGGAAGGCGAACAACTAGAGCACCGCATCCGGCCAAGTGCTGACTTCGCGTACAAAGTTGCACAGCAACATTGTCTGCAAGGGACTCGGTCAGCCGAATGCTGAAGCGGCACAAAAATTATGTTTATGTTTACATTTAAGAACCTATGTACTCTTAAGAACAAAACACTTATGTACAAAACAGAGAGCTAGAGGAGACTTCTCCAAAAGAATAAACTTCACTCTGGTTTTGAGCTCCAACAGACTCAGTCGTGTTCATCTTTTCCCCGTTTGCCAATAACTTCCATTTGTGCCTACATATATACATATATGCACAACTAAAACCCTACATACTTACCAACCATACACACTCATCAACCAAAGGACGTAGGACGCCCCACTGGCTTCCCCCTCGTGTCCACACTGATAACTCCGTCGCAATGAAGACTTAATATCGTAACAATAACGATATCGTCGAAGACGTCCAGAGGAGGCAAGAATTTTACATTCCGCCCGAGCCGTCTAACGATGAAACAAAGATCTTTAGCAGTGGGATCGCTTCCGGCATTAATTTCTTTAATTATGACAACATACCGGTTAAGGTGACCGGCAAAGCTAAAATAACATCTAAGCTAGTAAGTGAAGTGAGGACAGCCCTAGATGAACTAGAAGCTGTCAGTAAACTCACAATTAGGTGGGTCCCGGGACAAAACAACATCCCGGGAAATGAGCTAGCGGACAACCTAGCCAGGAAAGAGCAGAGAACCCTCTAATTCGGCCCGAACCCTTCTGGTGTGTTGGTCACCACAGAGTACGGGGCTTACTGAAGTCAGTAGAGGAAGAAAAACGTCTGTCCTTCTGGAAGGATGCAGGATTCATCACCGCGATTTTCGAACCAGAGGCTGGGTACATCGCGATATTTAATGGAGAGAACGTGAGACTACAAACGGATTGCGGGCCGGAGAAGACGTTGAATGGATCGGCGTTAATAAAATTTAGCCATGGTGAACAACGTCCAATACGAAGCAGTGGAGAAGCTTGGCGCAGCTGGATTGAAGCTGGATATACCGCGGATAGAGACGATCAAGAATAACAGGACCATCCAAGAGTTGGGGATACACAAGTTAAGGATGGAGGATCTCGAAACCAAAATACAGATCAACAAAGTACGATGGGGAACCACGGTCCTCGCGACAACCACATACACGATGCTTGGCGTCTTACTGATAATGATATCTGCTGTGGCATGTTTCCCCAGGAGGACAACCATCTTCTCACCGGCGGACACACCACTTGCCACCTTCACACCAACCACCGCTCCAGTTGCTACGTTTGCAGCAACCATGGCCCCGCTATGGTCGGTAGTTCAGTCTGAGAAGGGAGGAGTTACCGCCTCAGCATTTACCCTCGGCGGCCCCCCACCAAATCCCTTTCGACAACCAGAGATCTAGAGGGCCCAAGAAATACTTCGTTACTACCCATTTGGAATGCCGAGTCGTCGTATCGAGTAACACTGGAATTGCTGAATCAACATAAACATCGGGCCAAACATAACCTCTTGCAACACCCAATCGCATCCGCTTCACTTCTACTTTTGGCCGATCAGTAGTTTACAAAACAAACACAATGTACGAAACCAAACCGTAAAGAACTAGAATGAAATATAAGAGTTCATTCTGATTTATAAACTCCAACCAAACGGGTGTTATTTGGGGACAATCAACCGCTCAACTACGAAACTCAAACTCCCGGACATAATAAAGGAGTTAACTCACGCAGTAATTGAGGGACTTCTCTTTGCGCTTCTGAAAGTGCATAAGTTTGAAGATGCCATCAAGCGCACTGATTAACCGAAGCGTTAGTGCTGGGTAATTATCGATATTCTATATTTTCGATGTTTTGAGAGCAAATATTCGATACTATCGATAGTATCGTTTTTTGTACTTATCTTTAAAATAATAAAAATATTAGCCATTTTAAATGTTTTTCTCATATTATATATATTTAAATAACATCATTATGCTGAAATAAAGAAAATGTTATTGGCTTGTCTTAATGGCAAGTGAAAATAGGTATAGTTACCTTCCAATATTCTATAGGATCTGTATTTTCCTCTGAGTGGTTCAGATTTAAATACATTAAAACATTTTGCAATTTCCTACGAGATGGAAGCTTATATCGCGGATCAAATGCTTTCAGTATATCGCGAAATCCAGTGTCCTCAACTACTGAAAACGGGCGCATATCAGTGGCTATGTACTTCATGACAACTGCGTCGAGTTCGAGTTCGGCTTTCCGGCGAGAACTCGAGCCGCGTAGCCTGTAGTCACAAATGCATCAATCTTTGGTAAAGTCACAGGCACACCTTCAGCGTTTAAAGATGGATGAACACGTTTCAGATAAAAACGTGTTAGTAAATATATTACTAATTGTAAGAAGAAATAATATAATTACCCTTTCTTTTAAGATTCACTAAGAACTCCATGATTAGAGCCACCACCAACATCCAATTTCAGTAAATTTAGATTCTAAATGGATTTTATTAGAAAATATTTAATAATTAATTTTTAGCATTTTTCTTACGTCGTGCTCGTTACTGTTGTCAGTGATGTTAAAAATTTTCACAGCACCATCGATAGTGGCTCAGAAAAGTAAATAGTCGATACCTCGATAGTACAATCGATATTATCCCAGCACTACGAAGCGCCCTTCTCTGCGATTCTCAAAGGGGATAGGTAAGTGGCGGCTATAAAACGCATCGCATTATTGGAGGGTCGTTCTCTGCGCTTCTCAAACGGCCTTTGGAGTCACATTGCTATACTGTCTGATAGTTAAGCAGCCATAAAGGCGCTCAGCAAAGCTATGATAACATCTAAGCTAGTAAATGAAGGACAGCCCTAGGCAAACTAGGTGGGTCCCGGGACACAACAACATCCCGGGAAATGAGCTAGCGGACAACCTAGCCAGGTAAGGGCAGAGAACCCTCTAATTGGGCCCGAACCCTTCTGGTGTGTTGGTCACCACAGAGTACGGGGCTTACTAAAGTCAATTGCAGCCCTGAACCCTAATAAAATTCTGGCATTTATACAGTGCATTGGACTTCAGGGGGATCTTTGAGTGATGAAGGGGTAGTACAATAGATCCGACTGGGTCAGTACACCTACAAACAGTACACCTACTAGCCCATGTTAATAATAATAAATAAAAGGTGACCGGCAACGACGTTCCACACGCAATAAAAAACTTTACGAGTGCTGATTAAAGGGACATTATTGTGGAAAATGTGACGAAATCTGGATACTAGGTATCGACGCCGATACAAACGTGTGCTATACCGGTAATTACCGCTGGCTTGTGCCATTAGAACTTGCAACATTGAAATTGATGAACGTCGTGGAAGACGCGAAGGCTTTAATCACGAGCAATGCGGTGAACGTAACGAAAGAGGAGAAGGTGGCTTTGAGAGGCGCCGTAGTTACCACCCCACCCCCTAAACCTCCACGCCTCTAACGTTGTCGGACACCGAACCGGGAAGGCGAACAACTAGAGCACCGCATCCGGCCAAGTGCTGACTTCGCGTACAAAGTTGCACAGCAACATTGTCTGCAAGGGACTCGGTCAGCCGAATGCTGAAGCGGCACAAAAATGATGTTTATGTTTACATTTAAGAACCTATGTACTCTTAAGAACAAAACACTTATGTACAAAACACAGAGCTAGAGGAGACTTCTCCAAAAGAATAAACTTCACTCTGGTTTTGAGCTCCAACAGACTCAGTCGTGTTCATCTTTTCCCCGTTTGCCAATAACTTCCATTTGTGCCTACATATATACATATATGCACAACTAAAACCCTACATACTTACCAACCATACACACTCATCAACCAAAGGACGTAGGACGCCCCACTGGCTTCCCCCTCGTGTCCACACTGATAACTCCGTCGCAATGAAGACTTAATATCGTAACAATAACGATATCGTCGAAGACGTCCAGAGGAGGCGAGAATGTTACATTCCGCCCGAGCCGTCTAACGATGAAACAAAGATCTTTAGCAGTGGGATCGCTTCCGGCATTAATTTCTTTAATTATGACAACATACCGGTTAAGGTGACCGGCAAAGCTAAAATAACATCTAAGCTAGTAAGTGAAGTGAGGACAGCCCTAGATGAACTAGAAGCTGTCAGTAAACTCACAATTAGGTGGGTCCCGGGACAAAACAACATCCCGGGAAATGAGCTAGCGGACAACCTAGCCAGGAAAGAGCAGAGAACCCTCTAATTCGGCCCGAACCCTTCTGGTGTGTTGGTCACCACAGAGTACGGGGCTTACTGAAGTCAGTAGAGGAAGAAAAACTTCTGTCCTTCTGGAAGGATGCAGGATTCATCACCGCGATTTTCGAACCAGAGGCTGGGTACATCGCGATATTTAATGGAGAGAACGTGAGACTACAAACGGATTGCGGGCCGGAGAAGACGTTGAATGGATCGGCGTTAATAAAATTTAGCCATGGTGAACAACGTCCAATACGAAGCAGTGGAGAAGCTTGGCGCAGCTGGATTGAAGCTGGATATACCGCGGATAGAGACGATCAAGAATAACAGGACCATCCAAGAGTTGGGGATACACAAGTTAAGGATGGAGGATCTCGAAACCAAAATACAGATCAACAAAGTACGATGGGGAACCACGGTCCTCGCGACAACCACATACACGATGCTTGGCGTCTTACTGATAATGATATCTGCTGTGGCATGTTTCCCCAGGAGGACAACCATCTTCTCACCGGCGGACACACCACTTGCCACCTTCACACCAACCACCGCTCCAGTTGCTACGTTTGCAGCAACCATGGCCCCGCTATGGTCGGTAGTTCAGTCTGAGAAGGGAGGAGTTACCGCCTCAGCATTTACCCTCGGCGGCCCCCCACCAAATCCCTTTCGACAACCAGAGATCTAGAGGGCCCAAGAAATACTTCGTTACTACCCATTTGGAATGCCGAGTCGTCGTATCGAGTAACACTGGAATTGCTGAATCAACATAAACATCGGGCCAAACATAACCTCTTGCAACACCCAATCGCATCCGTTTCACTTCTACTTTTGGCCGATCAGTAGTTTACAAAACAAACACAATGTACGAAACCAAACCGTAAAGAACTAGAAAGAAATATAAGAGTTCATTCTGATTTATAAACTCCAACCAAACGGGTGTTATTTGGGGACAATCAACCGCTCAACTACGAAACTCAAACTCCCGGACATAATAAAGGAGTTAACTCACGCAGTAATTGAGGGACTTCTCTTTGCGCTTCTCAAAGTGCATACGTTTGAAGATGCCATCAAGCGCACTGATTAACCGAAGCGTTAGTGCTGGGTAATTATCGATATTCTATATTTTCGATGTTTTGAGAGCAAATATTCGATACTATCGATAGTATCGTTTTTTGTACGTAACTTTAAAATAATAAAAATATTAGCCATTTTAAATGTTTTTCTCATATTATATATATATTTAAATAACATCATTATGCTGAAATAAAGAAAATGTTATTGGCTTGTCTTAATGGCAAGTGAAAATAGGTATAGTTACCTTCCAATATTCTATAGGATCTGTATTTTCCTCTGAGTGGTTCAGATTTAAATACATTAAAACATTTTGCAATTTCCTACGAGATGGAAGCTTATATCGCGGATCAAATGCTTTCAGTATATCGCGAAATCCAGTGTCCTCAACTACTGAAAACGGGCGCATATCAGTGGCTATGTACTTCATGACAACTGCGTCGAGTTCGAGTTCGGCTTTCCGGCGAGAACTCGAGCCGCGTAGCCTGTAGTCACAAATGCATCAATCTTTGGTAAAGTCACAGGCACACCTTCAGCGTTTAAAGATGGATGAACACGTTTCAGATAAAAACGTGTTAGTAAATATATTACTAATTGTAAGAAGAAATAATATAATTACCCTTTCTTTTAAGATTCACTAAGAACTCCATGATTAGAGCCACCACCAACATCCAATTTCTGTAAATTTAGATTCTAAATGGATTTTATTAGAAAATATTTAATAATTAATTTTTAGCATTTTTCTTACGTCGTGCTCGTTACTGTTGTCAGTGATGTTAAAAATTTTCACAGCACCATCGATAGTGGCTCAGAAAAGTAAATAGTCGATACCTCGATAGTACAATCGATATTATCCCAGCACTACGAAGCGCCCTTCTCTGCGATTCTCAAAGGGGATAGGTAAGTGGCGGCTATAAAACGCATCGCATTATTGGAGGGTCGTTCTCTGCGCTTCTCAAACGGCCTTTGGAGTCACATTGCTATACTGTCTGATAGTTAAGCAGCCATAAAGGCGCTCAGCAAAGCTATGATAACATCTAAGCTAGTAAATGAAGGACAGCCCTAGGCAAACTAGGTGGGTCCCGGGACACAACAACATCCCGGGAAATGAGCTAGCGGACAACCTAGCCAGGTAAGGGCAGAGAACCCTCTAATTGGGCCCGAACCCTTCTGGTGTGTTGGTCACCACAGAGTACGGGGCTTACTAAAGTCAATTGCAGCCCTGAACCCTAATAAAATTCTGGCATTTATACAGTGCATTGGACTTCAGGGGGATCTTTGAGTGATGAAGGGGTAGTACAATAGATCCGACTGGGTCAGTACACCTACAAACAGTACACCTACTAGCCCATGTTAATAATAATAAATAAAAGGTGACCGGCAACGACGTTCCACACGCAATAAAAAACTTTACGAGTGCTGATTAAAGGGACATTATTGTGGAAAATGTGACGAAATCTGGATACTAGGTATCGACGCCGATACAAACGTGTGCTATACCGGTAATTACCGCTGGCTTGTGCCATTAGAACTTGCAACATTGAAATTGATGAACGTCGTGGAAGACGCGAAGGCTTTAATCACGAGCAATGCGGTGAACGTAACGAAAGAGGAGAAGGTGGCTTTGAGAGGCGCCGTAGTTACCACCCCACCCCCTAAACCTCCACGCCTCTAACGTTGTCGGACACCGAACCGGGAAGACGAACAACTAGAGCACCGCATCCGGCCAAGTGCTGACTTCGCGTACAAAGTTGCACAGCAACATTGTCTGCAAGGGACTCGGTCAGCCGAATGCTGAAGCGGCACAAAAATTATGTTTATGTTTACATTTAAGAACCTATGTACTCTTAAGAACAAAACACTTATGTACAAAACAGAGAGCTAGAGGAGACTTCTCCAAAAGAATAAACTTCACTCTGGTTTTGAGCTCCAACAGACTCAGTCGTGTTCATCTTTTCCCCGTTTGCCAATAACTTCCATTTGTGCCTACATATATACATATATGCACAACTAAAACCCTACATACTTACCAACCATACACACTCATCAACCAAAGGACGTAGGACGCCCCACTGGCTTCCCCCTCGTGTCCACACTGATAACTCCGTCGCAATGAAGACTTAATATCGTAACAATAACGATATCGTCGAAGACGTCCAGAGGAGGCGAGAATGTTACATTCCGCCCGAGCCGTCTAACGATGAAACAAAGATCTTTAGCAGTGGGATCGCTTCCGGCATTAATTTCTTTAATTATGACAACATACCGGTTAAGGTGACCGGCAAAGCTAAAATAACATCTAAGCTAGTAAGTGAAGTGAGGACAGCCCTAGATGAACTAGAAGCTGTCAGTAAACTCACAATTAGGTGGGTCCCGGGACAAAACAACATCCCGGGAAATGAGCTAGCGGACAACCTAGCCAGGAAAGAGCAGAGAACCCTCTAATTCGGCCCGAACCCTTCTGGTGTGTTGGTCACCACAGATGACGGGGCTTACTGAAGTCAGTAGAGGAAGAAAAACGTCTGTCCTTCTGGAAGGATGCAGGATTCATCACCGCGATTTTCGAACCAGAGGCTGGGTACATCGCGATATTTAATGGAGAGAACGTGAGACTACAAACGGATTGCGGGCCGGAGAAGACGTTGAATGGATCGGCGTTAATAAAATTTAGCCATGGTGAACAACGTCCAATACGAAGCAGTGGAGAAGCTTGGCGCAGCTGGATTGAAGCTGGATATACCGCGGATAGAGACGATCAAGAATAACAGGACCATCCAAGAGTTGGGGATACACAAGTTAAGGATGGAGGATCTCGAAACCAAAATACAGATCAACAAAGTACGATGGGGAACCACGGTCCTCGCGACAACCACATACACGATGCTTGGCGTCTTACTGATAATGATATCTGCTGTGGCATGTTTCCCCAGGAGGACAACCATCTTCTCACCGGCGGACACACCACTTGCCACCTTCACACCAACCACCGCTCCAGTTGCTAGGTTTGCAGCAACCATGGCCCCGCTATGGTCGGTAGTTCAGTCTGAGAAGGGAGGAGTTACCGCCTCAGCATTTACCCTCGGCGGCCCCCCACCAAATCCCTTTCGACAACCAGAGATCTATAGGGCCCAAGAAATACTTCGTTACTACCCATTTGGAATGCCGAGTCGTCGTATCGAGTAACACTGGAATTGCTGAATCAACATAAACATCGGGCCAAACATAACCTCTTGCAACACCCAATCGCATCCGTTTCACTTCTACTTTTGGCCGATCAGTAGTTTACAAAACAAACACAATGTACGAAACCAAACCGTAAAGAACTAGAAAGAAATATAAGAGTTCATTCTGATTTATAAACTCCAACCAAACGGGTGTTATTTGGGGACAATCAACCGCTCAACTACGAAACTCAAACTCCCGGACATAATAAAGGAGTTAACTCACGCAGTAATTGAGGGACTTCTCTTTGCGCTTCTCAAAGTGCATACGTTTGAAGATGCCATCAAGCGCACTGATTAACCGAAGCGTTAGTGCTGGGTAATTATCGATATTCTATATTTTCGATGTTTTGAGAGCAAATATTCGATACTATCGATAGTATCGTTTTTTGTACGTAACTTTAAAATAATAAAAATATTAGCCATTTTAAATGTTTTTCTCATATTATATATATATTTAAATAACATCATTATGCTGAAATAAAGAAAATGTTATTGGCTTGTCTTAATGGCAAGTGAAAATAGGTATAGTTACCTTCCAATATTCTATAGGATCTGTATTTTCCTCTGAGTGGTTCAGATTTAAATACATTAAAACATTTTGCAATTTCCTACGAGATGGAAGCTTATATCGCGGATCAAATGCTTTCAGTATATCGCGAAATCCAGTGTCCTCAACTACTGAAAACGGGCGCATATCAGTGGCTATGTACTTCATGACAACTGCGTCGAGTTCGAGTTCGGCTTTCCGGCGAGAACTCGAGCCGCGTAGCCTGTAGTCACAAATGCATCAATTTTTGGTAAAGTCACAGGCACACCTTCAGCGTTTAAAGATGGATGAACACGTTTCAGATAAAAACGTGTTAGTAAATATATTACTAATTGTAAGAAGAAATAATATAATTACCCTTTCTTTTAAGATTCACTAAGAACTCCATGATTAGAGCCACCACCAACATCCAATTTCAGTAAATTTAGATTCTAAATGGATTTTATTAGAAAATATTTAATAATTAATTTTTAGCATTTTTCTTACGTCGTGCTCGTTACTGTTGTCAGTGATGTTAAAAATTTTCACAGCACCATCGATAGTGGCTCAGAAAAGTAAATAGTCGATACCTCGATAGTACAATCGATATTATCCCAGCACTACGAAGCGCCCTTCTCTGCGATTCTCAAAGGGGATAGGTAAGTGGCGGCTATAAAACGCATCGCATTATTGGAGGGTCGTTCTCTGCGCTTCTCAAACGGCCTTTGGAGTCACATTGCTATACTGTCTGATAGTTAAGCAGCCATAAAGGCGCTCAGCAAAGCTATGATAACATCTAAGCTAGTAAATGAAGGACAGCCCTAGGCAAACTAGGTGGGTCCCGGGACACAACAACATCCCGGGAAATGAGCTAGCGGACAACCTAGCCAGGTAAGGGCAGAGAACCCTCTAATTGGGCCCGAACCCTTCTGGTGTGTTGGTCACCACAGAGTACGGGGCTTACTAAAGTCAATTGCAGCCCTGAACCCTAATAAAATTCTGGCATTTATACAGTGCATTGGACTTCAGGGGGATCTTTGAGTGATGAAGGGGTAGTACAATAGATCCGACTGGGTCAGTACACCTACAAACAGTACACCTACTAGCCCATGTTAATAATAATAAATAAAAGGTGACCGGCAACGACGTTCCACACGCAATAAAAAACTTTACGAGTGCTGATTAAAGGGACATTATTGTGGAAAATGTGACGAAATCTGGATACTAGGTATCGACGCCGATACAAACGTGTGCTATACCGGTAATTACCGCTGGCTTGTGCCATTAGAACTTGCAACATTGAAATTGATGAACGTCGTGGAAGACGCGAAGGCTTTAATCACGAGCAATGCGGTGAACGTAACGAAAGAGGAGAAGGTGGCTTTGAGAGGCGCCGTAGTTACCACCCCACCCCCTAAACCTCCACGCCTCTAACGTTGTCGGACACCGAACCGGGAAGGCGAACAACTAGAGCACCGCATCCGGCCAAGTGCTGACTTCGCGTACAAAGTTGCACAGCAACATTGTCTGCAAGGGACTCGGTCAGCCGAATGCTGAAGCGGCACAAAAATTATGTTTATGTTTACATTTAAGAACCTATGTACTCTTAAGAACAAAACACTTATGTACAAAACAGAGAGCTAGAGGAGACTTCTCCAAAAGAATAAACTTCACTCTGGTTTTGAGCTCCAACAGACTCAGTCGTGTTCATCTTTTCCCCGTTTGCCAATAACTTCCATTTGTGCCTACATATATACATATATGCACAACTAAAACCCTACATACTTACCAACCATACACACTCATCAACCAAAGGACGTAGGACGCCCCACTGGCTTCCCCCTCGTGTCCACACTGATAACTCCGTCGCAATGAAGACTTAATATCGTAACAATAACGATATCGTCGAAGACGTCCAGAGGAGGCGAGAATGTTACATTCCGCCCGAGCCGTCTAACGATGAAACAAAGATCTTTAGCAGTGGGATCGCTTCCGGCATTAATTTCTTTAATTATGACAACATACCGGTTAAGGTGACCGGCAAAGCTAAAATAACATCTAAGCTAGTAAGTGAAGTGAGGACAGCCCTAGATGAACTAGAAGCTGTCAGTAAACTCACAATTAGGTGGGTCCCGGGACAAAACAACATCCCGGGAAATGAGCTAGCGGACAACCTAGCCAGGAAAGAGCAGAGAACCCTCTAATTCGGCCCGAACCCTTCTGGTGTGTTGGTCACCACAGATGACGGGGCTTACTGAAGTCAGTAGAGGAAGAAAAACGTCTGTCCTTCTGGAAGGATGCAGGATTCATCACCACGATTTTCGAACCAGAGGCTGGGTACATCGCGATATTTAATGGAGAGAACGTGAGACTACAAACGGATTGCGGGCCGGAGAAGACGTTGAATGGATCGGCGTTAATAAAATTTAGCCATGGTGAACTACGTCCAATACGAAGCAGTGGAGAAGCTTGGCGCAGCTGGATTGAAGCTGGATATACCGCGGATAGAGACGATCAAGAATAACAGGACCATCCAAGAGTTGGGGATACACAAGTTAAGGATGGAGGATCTCGAAACCAAAATACAGATCAACAAAGTACGATGGGGAACCACGGTCCTCGCGACAACCACATACACGATGCTTGGCGTCTTACTGATAATGATATCTGCTGTGGCATGTTTCCCCAGGAGGACAACCATCTTCTCACCGGCGGACACACCACTTGCCACCTTCACACCAACCACCGCTCCAGTTGCTACGTTTGCAGCAACCATGGCCCCGCTATGGTCGGTAGTTCAGTCTGAGAAGGGAGGAGTTACCGCCTCAGCATTTACCCTCGGCGGCCCCCCACCAAATCCCTTTCGACAACCAGAGATCTAGAGGGCCCAAGAAATACTTCGTTACTACCCATTTGGAATGCCGAGTCGTCGTATCGAGTAACACTGGAATTGCTGAATCAACATAAACATCGGGCCAAACATAACCTCTTGCAACACCCAATCGCATCCGCTTCACTTCTACTTTTGGCCGATCAGTAGTTTACAAAACAAACACAATGTATGAAACCAAACCGTAAAGAACTAGAAAGAAATATAAGAGTTCATTCTGATTTATAAACTCCAACCAAACGGGTGTTATTTGGGGACAATCAACCGCTCAACTACGAAACTCAAACTCCCGGACATAATAAAGGAGTTAACTCACGCAGTAATTGAGGGACTTCTCTTTGCGCTTCTCAAAGTGCATACGTTTGAAGATGCCATCAAGCGCACTGATTAACCGAAGCGTTAGTGCTGGGTAATTATCGATATTCTATATTTTCGATGTTTTGAGAGCAAATATTCGATACTATCGATAGTATCGTTTTTTGTACGTAACTTTAAAATAATAAAAATATTAGCCATTTTAAATGTTTTTCTCATATTATATATATATTTAAATAACATCATTATGCTGAAATAAAGAAAATGTTATTGGCTTGTCTTAATGGCAAGTGAAAATAGGTATAGTTACCTTCCAATATTCTATAGGATCTGTATTTTCCTCTGAGTGGTTCAGATTTAAATACATTAAAACATTTTGCAATTTCCTACGAGATGGAAGCTTATATCGCGGATCAAATGCTTTAAGTATATCGCGAAATCCAGTGTCCTCAACTACTGAAAACGGGCGCATATCAGTGGCTATGTACTTCATGACAACTGCGTCGAGTTCGAGTTCGGCTTTCCGGCGAGAACTCGAGCCGCGTAGCCTGTAGTCACAAATGCATCAATCTTTGGTAAAGTCACAGGCACACCTTCAGCGTTTAAAGATGGATGAACACGTTTCAGATAAAAACGTGTTAGTAAATATATTACTAATTGTAAGAAGAAATAATATAATTACCCTTTCTTTTAAGATTCACTAAGAACTCCATGATTAGAGCCACCACCAACATCCAATTTCAGTAAATTTAGATTCTAAATGGATTTTATTAGAAAATATTTAATAATTAATTTTTAGCATTTTTCTTACGTCGTGCTCGTTACTGTTGTCAGTGATGTTAAAAATTTTCACAGCACCATCGATAGTGGCTCAGAAAAGTAAATAGTCGATACCTCGATAGTACAATCGATATTATCCCAGCACTACGAAGCGCCCTTCTCTGCGATTCTCAAAGGGGATAGGTAAGTGGCGGCTATAAAACGCATCGCATTATTGGAGGGTCGTTCTCTGCGCTTCTCAAACGGCCTTTGGAGTCACATTGCTATACTGTCTGATAGTTAAGCAGCCATAAAGGCGCTCAGCAAAGCTATGATAACATCTAAGCTAGTAAATGAAGGACAGCCCTAGGCAAACTAGGTGGGTCCCGGGACACAACAACATCCCGGGAAATGAGCTAGCGGACAACCTAGCCAGGTAAGGGCAGAGAACCCTCTAATTGGGCCCGAACCCTTCTGGTGTGTTGGTCACCACAGAGTACGGGGCTTACTAAAGTCAATTGCAGCCCTGAACCATAATAAAATTCTGGCATTTATACAGTGCATTGGACTTCAGGGGGATCTTTGAGTGATGAAGGGGTAGTACAATAGATCCGACTGGGTCAGTACCCCTACAAACAGTACACCTACTAGCCCATGTTTATAATAATAAATAAAAGGTGACCGGCAACGACGTTCCACACGCAATAAAAAACTTTACGAGTGCTGATTAAAGGGACATTATTGTGGAAAATGTGACGAAATCTGGATACTAGGTATCGACGCCGATACAAACGTGTGCTATACCGGTAATTACCGCTGGCTTGTGCCATTAGAACTTGCAACATTGAAATTGATGAACGTCGTGGAAGACGCGAAGGCTTTAATCACGAGCAATGCGGTGAACGTAACGAAAGAGGAGAAGGTGGCTTTGAGAGGCGCCGTAGTTACCACCCCACCCCCTAAACCTCCACGCCTCTAACGTTGTCGGACACCGAACCGGGAAGGCGAACAACTAGAGCACCGTATCCGGCCAAGTGCTGACTTCGCGTACAAAGTTGCACAGCAACATTGTCTGCAAGGGACTCGGTCAGCCGAATGCTGAAGCGGCACAAAAATTATGTTTATGTTTACATTTAAGAACCTATGTACTCTTAAGAACAAAACACTTATGTACAAAACAGAGAGCTAGAGGAGACTTCTCCAAAAGAATAAACTTCACTCTGGTTTTGAGCTCCAACAGACTCAGTCGTGTTCATCTTTTCCCCGTTTGCCAATAACTTCCATTTGTGCCTACATATATACATATATGCACAACTAAAACCCTACATACTTACCAACCATACACACTCATCAACCAAAGGACGTAGGCTTCCCCCTCGTGTCCACACTGATAACTCCGTCGCAATGAAGACTTAATATCGTAACAATAACGATATCGTCGAAGACGTCCAGAGGAGGCAAGAATTTTACATTCCGCCCGAGCCGTCTAACGATGAAACAAAGATCTTTAGCAGTGGGATCGCTTCCGGCATTAATTTCTTTAATTATGACAACATACCGGTTAAGGTGACCGGCAAAGCTAAAATAACATCTAAGCTAGTAAGTGAAGTGAGGACAGCCCTAGATGAACTAGAAGCTGTCAGTAAACTCACAATTAGGTGGGTCCCGGGACAAAACAACATCCCGGGAAATGAGCTAGCGGACAACCTAGCCAGGAAAGAGCAGAGAACCCTCTAATTCGGCCCGAACCCTTCTGGTGTGTTGGTCACCACAGAGTACGGGGCTTACTGAAGTCAGTAGAGGAAGAAAAACGTCTGTCCTTCTGGAAGGATGCAGGATTCATCACCGCGATTTTCGAACCAGAGGCTGGGTACATCGCGATATTTAATGGAGAGAACGTGAGACTACAAACGGATTGCGGACCGGAGAAGACGTTGAATGGATCGGCGTTAATAAAATTTAGCCATGGTGAACAACGTCCAATACGAAGCAGTGGAGAAGCTTGGCGCAGCTGGATTGAAGCTGGATATACCGCGGATAGAGACGATCAAGAATAACAGGACCATCCAAGAGTTGGGGATACACAAGTTAAGGATGGAGGATCTCGAAACCAAAATACAGATCAACAAAGTACGATGGGGAACCACGGTCCTCGCGACAACCACATACACGATGCTTGGCGTCTTACTGATAATGATATCTGCTGTGGCATGTTTTCCCAGGAGGACAACCATCTTCTCACCGGCGGACACACCACTTGCCACCTTCACACCAACCACCGCTCCAGTTGCTACGTTTGCAGCAACCATGGCCCCGCTATGGTCGGTAGTTCAGTCTGAGAAGGGAGGAGTTACCGCCTCAGCATTTACCCTCGGCGGCCCCCCACCAAATCCCTATCGACAACCAGAGATCTAGAGGGCCCAAGAAATACTTCGTTACTACCCATTTGGAATGCCGAGTCGTCGTATCGAGTAACACTGGAATTGCTGAATCAACATAAACATCGGGCCAAACATAACCTCTTGCAACACCCAATCGCATCCGCTTCACTTCTACTTTTGGCCGATCAGTAGTTTACAAAACAAACACAATGTACGAAACCAAACCGTAAAGAACTAGAAAGAAATATAAGAGTTCATTCTGATTTATAAACTCCAACCAAACGGGTGTTATTTGGGGACAATCAACCGCTCAACTACGAAACTCAAACTCCCGGACATAATAAAGGAGTTAACTCACGCAGTAATTGAGGGACTTCTCTTTGCGCTTCTCAAAGTGCATACGTTTGAAGATGCCATCAGGCGCACTGATTAACCGAAGCGTTAGTGCTGGGTAATTATCGATATTCTATATTTTCGATGTTTTGAGAGCAAATATTCGATACTATCGATAGTATCGTTTTTTGTACGTAACTTTAAAATAATAAAAATATTAGCCATTTTAAATGTTTTTCTCATATTATATATAGTAACATAATATGCTTCTCATATTATGCTTACATTGCATTAGTCGCTAAGTATACTATCTTGCATGCACAGAACATAACGTAACGAAACTTGAAACCTGCAACAAAGGAAAACACATGATCATTGTATAACTTCTTCATTCTTTTTGTATGCACTTAAAAACAAATAAAATAAAAAAATGCTGACAAAAACATTTCCGTTTCTCGCGACTCAATAAGAGCCGATCAAAAACCTCTGTACGTTTAGTCTTAAGCCGACAACGAAGAAATAAAGATCTAAAGTAAAAATACCTCGTGTTGATTCTTTCAAATCCGAAACTTCTTTAAAGGCGTTGATCTTAGTCAAACGACGGATCATTTGTTCGACTCGAAAAGTAAAATACGTAAGTGGCGCAGTCGGTAGGATAATACATTGTTGATGCGATAGTAACCCTATTCAATTCTTCAATTATTATCCACAAAAGAACTAACGCAGTCGCGTCGTGCTAAGTGGAAAGTGCTAACCAACGGTATAACTAACCTTATAACAAACGCGGATCGTGTCAGTTAACCTGTTCACCGCGGAAAAGTGTTAACCAATGGTACTCAATCCCATAAAGTGACCACGAAGTGAAATAACTTAAAATTACAAAAAATTTTAAGAAGACGCCTTTGAATTCGCTGAGTAGTAAATCCACAAAAGGTTACTCAAACCAAAGCGAAACAGCTAAAAGCGCAACACAACAAACTTAAATTAAAAACTTACAAATAAGTGAATAACAGAAATATTACGAACAAATAAGTGCGAAAATTCAACAAAACCTAAGCTAAAGAACTATAACTAAGTGAATAACAAACATTATAAGTGAATTAAATTAATAAGTGAACAAACAACAAACACAAACACAAAGCTCAGACCTGGAATACAAACCAATAGTGGAAATCAAGAACCCATAGTGAAAACCAAAACCCTATCCAAAACATAAACCTAAAGTTCGACCAGAGACAAAAACCTACAGTAAAAACTTGAACCTTATCGAAAAACGAAACCTATCCGAAACTGCAAACCTTACCCAGAACGTGAACCTTACCTAAAACATTAAATAACAATAAATACAACAACAACAATGGCAACAGCAAGCCCTATAATACTATCCGACTCAAATATGAGTCAGGTCGAGAGACAGATAAATGCTGTCGAAATCTTCAATGGAGACCCGAATACTCTACATACCTTTATAACTCGCATCGACTTCATTCTGGCCTTATACCAAACTACTGACGATAGGCAGAAGTTGATAATTTATGGACACATCGAACGCAATATCAGCGGCGACGTCATCCGTACTCTCGGGACCAACAACTTCACCAGCTGGATTGAACTAAGGACCAGATTGATCCTATATTACAAACCCCAGGCACCGAGTCATCAACTTTTGGAGGATTTTCGGAACATTCAATACAAAGGCAACATCAGGCAGTTTCTGGAGGAAGCCGAGAAAAGACGACAAGTTTTAATGAGTAAGTTAGAACTAGAAAATAACTCAGCTGAAACCGCCTTATTTACCAGACTTATTCAAGATAGCATAGAAAACTTGATCCTAAAACTCCCTAACCATATTCATCTAAGAATAGTTAACTGCCAAATTCCCGATTTAAGATCCCTTATTAATATCTTACAAAAAAAGGGTCTATATGAACCTCAAACATTAAACAAAGATAACTTTAAGCCAGCTCCTAATTCTAATAGGACGCCAAGTAACTTACCAAATAGACAAGTTAATGGCCAAAATAAACCTATAACACCTTTTCAACCGTACCATAACAACGTCTTTCAACCCTATTATCCACCATACCCATACGCACCAATCCATACACCCAGGCCCAATCAAACCCCTTTTCCCCAATATCAACCAAGACCAACCTACCCACAACCTAACATACCCAGACCGAATCCTGTCTTTAATCGACAGAATATCTTCGACCAAAATCGTTTCGGACCTAATCAAACTTACACACCGAATAACTTCCCTCCAACTGGGAACACACAAACCAACAACCCGGTAAAAAGACAACGACCATCAGACAGCGGACAGACTAAAATGAGCATAGAAGAACTAAGATACCAAGAAATGGTATCAAACCAACCCGAATACCCTTACCATTATTACTATCCATACTACCCAGATAACTTCCAACCACAACCATATCCTTATCAAATGGGTTATATCCCAGACCCAACTCAAATCCCTCTCGAACAAGATCATGACACTTCGGACAAAACACAACAAGAACAGACAGCACCAAACGATGACGAATCAGACAATACCAAAGAAGCAGAAAATTTTCGGCTAATTGCCCCGGATCAAACCAATATGTAATTATTAAACATAATGACATAGACTTAAAGTGCCTAATTGACACTGGATCCACCATAAACATGCTTACTTGGAACATTTTCGAAACACCTATACAACAAACCAACCACCTAATTCATACAAGTAATGGCTCGTTAACTATTAACGAGACCACCACTATACCACCCAATAACTACTTTCCTATTGCTCAGGAGTTTCTAATTCACAAATTCTCAGATCATTATGATATGCTGATTGGACGCAAATTGTTGTCTAAAGCTAAAGCCATAATAGATTATCAAAAGAAAACTGCCACCCTCTTCAACAAAGTCTATAAAATAAAAGACACTGAAAAACTTACAGACCAAAATCATGCTCAAGTAGACTCTTCGTTCCCACAAGACCCTACCTTTTTAGAAACCTCCACACTTCAGGAGAATCTGTTCCGACTAAACCATTTAAATGCAGAAGAAAAATACAAATTAACAAACTTACTGACAAGATTCAAAGACATTCAGTTTCACGAGGGCGACAAACTTAGCTTCACAAACCAAGAAAAACATACAATTAATACCACACATAATATTCCAGTTTACTCTAAAATGTATAGCTTCCAACAATCATACGAACAAGAAGTAGAAAGACAAATTCAAGAAATGTTAGAACAAGGCATCATTCGAGAAAGCAACTCACCGTACTGCAGCCCCATCTGGGTAGTACCAAAAAAATTAGATGCTTCCGGACAGCAGAAACTTCGAATAGTCATAGACTACAGGAAGTTGAATGAAATAACAATAAATGACCGATACCCTATGCCAAATATAGACGAAATATTAGGAAAGTTAGGGAGGTCTAATTACTTTACCACCATAGACCTGGCAAAAGGCTTCCATCAAATAGAGATGGATTCAGAATCAATAGCCAAAACGGCTTTCTCTACTAAATACGGACATTACGAATATACTAGAATGCCATTTGGGCTTAAAAACGCCCCAGCTACCTTCCAACGCTGCATGAATAACCTACTTCGTCCGCTTTTAAATAAAAATTGTTTAGTATATCTAGACGATATCATTGTCTTTTCTACCTCTCTAGAGGAACACCTTCAATCCCTTGAAGCAGTCTTCGAGAAATTATCTCAAGCCAACCTTAAACTACAGCTAGATAAGTGTGAATTCCTAAGACAAGAAACTACCTTTCTAGGACACGTTATCACTAAAGACGGAATTAAACCAAATCCCGAAAAAATCAAAGCTATACAAGATTACCCACTTCCATCTAAACCTAAAGAAATTAAAGCATTCCTTGGAATCACAGGATACTACAGGAAATTCATACCCAACTTCTCTGACATAGCGAAACCACTGACTAAATGTCTCAAAAAGTAAGTAAAAATAGATACAAAACATAAAGAATATATAGAAGCATTTCAAAAATTAAAATTACTTATTTCCGAAGACCCCATATTAAAAATACCAAATTTTGAAAGAAAATTTGTATTAACAACTGACGCAAACAATGTAGCATTAGGTGCTGTTCTATCTCAAGATGGACATCCCATTAGCTACATTAGCAGGACCCTAAACGAACATGAAGTTAATTACAGTGCTATAGAAAAAGAACTACTAGCAATAGTTTGGACCACAAAGACCTTTAGACACTACCTGTTAGGACGACATTTCGAAATAGCTTCTGACCATCAACCATTGTGCTGGCTACACAAATTAAAAGAACCTAACTCAAAGCTGACTAGGTGGAAGATTAGATTATCCGAGTACGACTTCGATATAAAATATATCAAAGGAAAGGAAAACCATGTCGCAGACGCACTGTCTAGAATCAAAATAGAACAAGCATTTTTCGGAGAATCTACGCAACATAGCGCAGAAGAAGATAATAGCGACTTAATAGGGTTGTCCGAAAAAGCCATTAAATACCATAAAAGACAAATTATTTTCTCAAAAGGTCCCAATAGTAGTATAGAACACGAAACTTATTTCAAAAAACAAATCATACACATTTCCTACAAAGAAATGACCCTAGAAGCAGCCAAACAATATCTACTCAATCACTTTTGCTCAAAGAATAGCGCTCTTTACATCGAAAGCGATGCAGACTTCGAAATGATCCAAAATGCATATACAACAACAATGAATCCGAAATGTACAAAAATTTTCCGAAGCCTCGTTTTATTAAAAAACATCCCTACTTATGCAAGTTTTAAGGAACTAATTCTAAACACCCACGAAAAGCTCTTACACCCAGGAATTCAAAAAACTGTAAAACTCTTTAGTGAGAATTATTACTTCCCCAATAGCCAACTCCTTATCCAGAATATAATCAACGAATGTCAAGTCTGCAACCTAGCCAAAACAGAACACCGTAACACGGAAATGCCAATGAAAATTACCCCTAAACCCGAACATTGTCGTGATAAGTTCGTAATAGACATCTATTCTTCCGAAGGAAACCATTATCTGAGCTGTATCGATATTTACTCTAAATTCGCCACCCTTGAACAGAGTAAGACAAAAGACTGGGTAGAATGCAAAAATGCCTTAATGCGCATATTTAATCAATTAGGGAAACCTAAACTTCTCAAAGCAGATCGAGATGGTGCATTCTCCAGCCTAGCCCTCAAACGTTGGCTCGAAACCGAAGAAGTAGAGTTACAACTTAATACTACAAAAACAGGTGTCGCTGACATAGAGAGACTCCACAAAACTATAAACGAAAAAATCCGCATCATAAAAAACTCTGACGACAACGAGACCAAATTAAGTAAAATAGAAACAATCCTTTACATTTACAACCACAAGACCAAACACGATACTACCGGACAAACCCCTGCTCACATATTCATTTACGCCGGACAACCTAACTTAGATACACAAAACAATAAAGAAAAGAAAATTAACGAAATAAATAAGAATAGAACTGAATATAATGTCGACACCAGATACAGAAAAGGACCATTACAAAAAGGAAAATTAGAAGCCCCTTTCAAATTAACAAAGAACGTCGAACAAACCGACGAAGACCATTACAAAATTACTAACAGAAATAGAGAGACACATTACTATAAGACCCAATTTAAAAAACAGAAGAAAACTAATCAACTTCCCATTTTACAGGCCCCTTGTTCACCATAATACTTTTTCTTACTCTTACAAAACTATGCCAAGCCCAGCAACTCCAAATAAACAACATCGACACCGACCACGGATATCTCCTATTCTCTGACAAACCTATTCAAATCCCTTCAGAATACGAACACCACTGTCTCCGCATAAACCTCTTGGATATAGACAACCTAACTCACTATTTTAACACTAAAGTAACCAACTATACACATATCCCCCAAATTAAACTTCTACACAATAAAATGTTAAGGGAACTTAACGCTATAACGTTACACCAGACAAATAGACAGAAACGCGGACTAATCAACATAATGGGATCTGCATTTAAATACCTTTTCGGGACACTAGACAATAACGACCGGATACAAATTCATAACCAATTAGAGTCCGCGACAAAAAACTCAATTAACATACACGAAATGAGCGACATAATTCAACTTATCAATAGTAACATGCAAAAGATCAAAGAATTTGAAGACGAACATAATAACAGAGAACAAATGCTATACGAACTAATACAATTTACCGAATACATTGAAGACATCGCAATGGGAATGCAACTCTCACGACTAGGACTGTTTAACCCAAAATTACTTAACTATGACAAATTAGAAAACGTTGACAGTAGCAACATACTACAGACTAAAACCTCAACCTGGATCAACACTAACCAACTACTTATCATAGCTCATATCCCTACTAAACAAAAAACCATTCATACTATTAACATAATACCCTATCCAGATAATAATGGCTATCAACTTGATCATATAGACAAAGACACTTATTTCGAAGAACAAGATAAAATTTATAACCAGAACTATCAAGAAATTAACAACGAATGTATCAAAAATATTATTAAAAGAACAAATCCAATATGTAACTTTGTCCCTATAACAGTCGAACAAATAATTAAGTATGTAGAACCAAATAGTATCATCACTTGGAATCTAAACAACACTATCATAGAACAAAATTGCCAAGAAATAAATAAAAATGTAACGGTTAACGGCAACAAAATAATAACAATAAAACAATGTAAAATCAAAATAGGAAACATAATACTTAACGAAAACAAGCTAAACCCCGAGATAAACCTTACCCCATTGTACACACCCTTAAGCCTAATAAAAATAAAACCAATAGAACATAAGGACATTGTACAATTAATATCAAATAATAATATCACAGTTTGTATAATAGTATCAATCATAAGCCTCACATCTTGTATTGCTTGTATTTACTTAAAACTAAAAAACAAAATAATCATTGAATCACAAGATGCAAATCCAACTGCATCACCAAGATTGCGGGCATCAACACCAATAGAAGGAGTGGAAGCATAAGCTTCCCTTTTAAAGGGAGGGAAGTAACATAATATGCTTCTCATATTATGCTTACATTGCATTAGTCGCTAAGTATACTATCTTGCATGCACAGAACATAACGTAACGAAACTTGAAACCTGCAACAAAGTAAAACACATGATCATTGTATAACTTCTTCATTCTTTTTGTATGCACTTAAAAACAAATAAAATAAAAAATGCTGACAAAAACATTTCCGTTTCTCGCGACTCAATAAGAGCCGATCAAAAACCTCTGTACGTTTAGTCTTAAGCCGACAACGAAGAAATAAAGATCTAAAGTAAAAATACCTCGTGTTGATTCTTTCAAATCCGAAACTTCTTTAAAGGCGTTGATCTTAGTCAAACGACGGATCATTTGTTCGACTCGAAAAGTAAAATACTTAAGTATATATATGTTCAGTTCTAATTTATCTCTCATCTGACAATTTTTATAATAAAAAATTATAAAAAAAATAATAAAAATGGATCATTAACATACATAAATCATATTAAGTCAAATGACTTAATAAATATACTAAATAATTAAAGGAAGTAAAATATAAATTATTATAACTACTGTAATTTAAGATATAAATTTTCCAAAAAGAAGACATTACATTGAGAAATAAATAATTCATAAAAATAATACGAAGTAGAAAATAAAAAAATTGTAAAATAAATAAAAATATGAAAACTGTTTATTGCAAAAGTCACATCAAAGACACTAGAATTATTCTAGTGTCTTTGTTTTGGTCATATCTTGAGGCACGAAGTGCGGACACAAGCACTCAACAATCATTGCCTTATTATTTTTTCACACGCCGCAAGCTGAATACTCTAATGACAAATATTCTAATACAAAGTCATTTTTGAAATTTATTTTGTGATGGTATGTACATAGATTTGGCTATTTCTAATCTATTTTCAAATAATAATAACGTTAAGGCAATGCAAACAAGAATTTTTCGCATGGTGCCAATTGATCAAAAATAATACAGATTTAAAGTCTAAGAACTTCTAAGGTGAAGGGCATATTTTGTCAAATTTACAATGCATGAGCATACGTGTGCACACATAAAGTTGTCTGCTATCACTTTGTGCGTTGAAAAGAGCTGTTCGTTGTAGCGCTCTTCGCTCTCTCGCTCTCTAACAAAAATTCGAGAAAGCCTGGAGACACCTCTAGAGCCACCGCGAAAAAATCGTGTGCCAAAAAATCGTATGGCGTTACGCATCTTGTTATTCTAGTGTCTTTGGTACCATGGTTGGTTAGAGCATCGTGTGCTGCTCCCATGATTTTATTACGTAGTATTGTTAAGGCGATAAAATATTGTTCACTTTCAATTTTATATAGACTCATTGCGGTTTCTGCCTTCTCTCCAGCCTACATATTGTGTTATTTCACCTGTGAACTTAGGTAAGGATTTAATTACCTCTAATGTAGTTTCGCATTTTATGGTTCGGTCAATTGTTTGGATCTTATAGTCTTCCACTTTATTTCTGTTAGCGGTTAACTGCCCTTCTATTCCTTCAATTTTTTTGGTCACTTCACTCAACTGTACATTTATTAATCTATTTATTAATTCCATTGTCAGGTTACTGGCGCTGGATATCCCGCCCGCAGAAAGGGTTGGTACTGAACCTCCGGTTGCCATTGTTAATTTTAAATTTTCAAAACTATTTATCAAACCTTCCAGAATGTTTTAAAATAAATATTGTAATGTTTAATTTTAAAGCTTGTAGTACTTTCGGTATCTTGTTCTTAATTTTTAGATTCTATTTAAAGGCTTAGTGTTATTTTTTATCTGCTCACGATACTTTCCGTGGGAGTTCTTCCTTCAATGTAGTTGTCCTGATTATCTTCTGTTGGGGTCTTCCTTCAATAGGTTTGTCTTAATTATTTTGGTGTCTTCCTTCAATTGGGTCGTCTTAATTATTATTTATTGGGGTCTTCCTTCAATTTTGTATCTAGCTGTGGCGGGGGGTTGCCTTCAGCTCTTCCTTCCTTCTTGGTGTTGATTTTTACGTTTGTTTTTTTGTTTTAATTGTGTTTGTTGTTGAGTTCTGATTTTTTATTATTGTGTTCTCGTAATTAGTGTTAAGTATTCAGTCCACCTTTTATATTAAATTCTCAATTGGATTATTGCATTTATTGATTTCCAATTAAGTTTGTTCACGATCACTGTCACAGTAGTTAGGTGTCGTTGGATTGTTGTGGATGTTTTAATTTTTTCACTAAAAATATGAGTTGTTGGCGGCGCGAGTTCCGTTTTGTAATTAACTTATTTTCGTTAATATTTATTTAGAACTTTTAAGTACGCCGCCCCACGCTGCGCGCCAATTAACTTTTTGCGGTATAAATTATTTAAAAAAATAATTTTTTATTTTTTAATATTTTTATTGGTGTTAAACTTTTCAACTTATCACTTTATTACAAGACTTATTATTTTGTTACTTATTGTTATCTATTTATACATTTATACACCGTTTTTTTTAATCCTCCCGAATCAGACTGATCTTCAAATTCTGAATCCTAATCCAATCAACCTCGGCCAGAAGCTTTTCTTTGACACTTTCTGAACTTTTGATAAAAGCTTTATGCTGAAATTATTCCACTGCATTGTGAAATTCAATTATGCTGATCGATGCAGTTTTTGATTGAAGCGCAATAAGTTGGCCGTGGTTTGGTCTTCAAGCGGAAGCTGTGTTTACGTTAAGTTTGGGTTATTTACTTTAGCGGGTAGCTAAGCGCTGGGAAAGGCAATGACAAAAACAAAGACAAAGGAAATTTTTTTTTTTTTTTATTTATTTATTTAGAAGCGATGAATCAATACAATGCAGTAACAGTAACATAACAGCGCAATTAACATATAAAAGATAAAACCAAACCTCTCACTAATCATGTGAGGACTTACAACTATGTCTCATATTTCGAGGGGGTCTTTAGGGTTGTCCAAGTGTTTTGGCGAAACCCTTCCTTTTTAATCTCCTTAGAGGCCTAGCAGGGAGTAAGCGTCTAGCAAGTATACTGTGGTGTCGTCTTAGTCTATCACTATATCTGCTGGTGTGCCTGGAGATCTGCTCTTCCACTGTATGAAGATTCAGATCACGGTGAAGGGTAGTGCCACGTACAAGACAAAGGAAATGCCGACGAGATTGAGAATTGAAATTTGTTTATAAACTGTGGAAGGGTGCTATGTTTATGGGTTGGATAACTTGCACGCATCGGTAGTTTAAGCAGTTACCCAGAAATGAAATACATGTAAGTGATTTGTTCATTGTGCCATTATAAATGCAGAAAAGATTTAGCTACAGTAGTTTAGTAGACTATATCCCCTCTTACCAAGAATACAAAAACCGCACAATGACGCAACAAGAATCAGTACAGATTGACCTTCACATACGAAATTGTCTGGCAGAGCAAGCACAAATATTTGACCAAAAAATAGCAACTTTAACAGAACAACTGAACGCTTTAAAGGCTACTGCGCCAGAGGTGACAGCTTATAAGCCTATAGAAATCATACCAGAAGTTAGATGTGAAGAGCCCCTAAACATAGTTAAAACTATTCCTGAGTTCGACGGCAAACAAGAACATTATATCTCTTGGCGCCAAGCGGCCAACGCCGCATATAAAGTCTTCGAAGCTTATGACGGAAGTTCTAGGCATTATCAGGCTGTTGCCATAATACGCAACAAGGTTAGGGGATCTGCAGATGCGATCTTAGCATCATTTAATACAGTTTTAAATTTTCACGCGATAATTGCTAGACTGGATTTCACATATTCAGACAAAACTCCGGTTCACGTAATTCAACAAGATTTAAGTACTTTAAGGCAGGGTGACCAGTCCCTTTTGAAATATTACGATGAGATAGAAAGAAAGCTGACGCTTTTAACTAACAAAACTCTCATGACCCACGACGCAGCTTCGGCAGCTGTGTTAAATGACAAATATAGAAACGATGCACTTCACACATTTATCTCAGGCCTGAAGAAATCTCTAAAATGTGCAGTTTTTCCAGCCCAACCTCGAGACTTACAGACTGCCCTGGCATTAGCACAAGAGGCAAAATCAAGTAACGAGAGAAGCATTTTTGCCGCAAACTTTGCTCGGAACATAGAGGAAAAAGCGCAAAAATCTGGGAATCGGAGGTCCCTAGGTTCGCGTCAAAACCCCCAGCAAGAGAGCGACGCTCCCACTATCTTTAGGAAAAATCCCCATTACCAGAAAGGTAACGATCAAAAGCCGAACACTTCAGGTAGCGCTAGACAGAGATATTACCAGAAGCCACAAGAATCAACTTCCGAACCCATGGAAGTAGACACGTCATCACGCTTTAGACAGCCCACTCAAGCAACAAATTTTAAAGGTGGTCATTCAGCGAAAAGTCGCCAATCATTGAACCACATGCCCCAAGACCAAAAAACCGAATACGAGGAACAGGCAGAATCCGAGGCAAATGCGGCTGAAGACGATTTGTCTGAGGTCGAAAGCTGTAATTTTTTAGGGGTCACTCCCTGCTTCCGTACATCACACGTACAGTAGCAGGGCAGACCATAAAACTTCTTATCGATACAGGGACTTCGAAAAATTACATTAAGCCACTTCTAGGGCTGCCACACTTTGTGCCAGTCGACAAGCCATTCCAGGTAAAATCACTACATGGTCATACAAGAATTGAACGGAAGTGCCAAATTCAACTTTTTAAAACTAAAACATATTTTTTTTTATTTTAGAAAATCTAAGTGATTTTCACGGCATTATTGGCCTAGACTTACTAAAAAAGATTAACGCCAATGTTGATTTCGAAAAAAATTGTATCACTTATGATCGCGGTTCAGAGCCAATCAAGTTTACAAAATGCCAGAACGTAAACTTCATTAAAATAGACGATGGCGATGTTCCTGAAGTCATTAAAGATGACTTTATTAAAATGATTAACAAAAGAACAGGGTCATTTGCAGATGTTAATGAGTCCCTGCCCTACAATATCAATACAGTTGCCACAATACGAACTGACGGGGAGCCAGTATATTCTAAACTGTACCCTTACCCAATGGGCGTATCCGAGTTTGTCAACGCAGAGGTTAAACAACTTCTAGCGAATGGCATAATAAGACCGTCCAAATCACCTTTGTAGTGTATCTACCCTCAATATGTAAAGTAGAGTTAATATGTAAGTAAGTAATATGTAAAGTAGAGTTAATATGTAAGTAAGCAAAAGACCACCAACACTTACATGAACACTCCAGCTCTTGAAATACGATCGAGCGCTTAAACATAAGCCGATCGCGGAGCGTGAGAGTGCCGAGCATACACCTAGCAGCTCAAGTGATTAAGATAAGATAAGATAAGATAACAAACACGTAGTCTTAAGCGCGTCATGTGCGGGTGGCTGTACCCAAGAACAGCAAAGTGAATTCATTCGAATAAACCGCTTCAAGCAGAGCAGAGCCAAGTCTATTATATCAACTTCAAAAATACCGTATAACCTTGAACCTATTACACCTTACAACAACCTGATCTGGGTTGTCGATAAAAAGGGGGTAGACCGATCGGGCCACAAGCTAAAGCGTATGGTCATCGATTTTCGTAAACTTAACCAAAAAACGACTGATGATGATCCCAAGTATTTCAACCATATTATCGAATATGGGCGAGGCACAGTACTTTACTACTCTTGACCTCAAATCGGGATTTCATCAAATCGAATTAGCGGAAAGGGACCGGGAAAAAACCGCTTTCTCCGTAAACAACGGAAAATATGAATTCTGTAGACTCCCTTTTGGTTTGAAAAATGCGCCAAGCATATTTCAAAGAGCCATTGATGATGTCTTAAGAGAGCAGATAGGGAAAACCTGCTATGTCAACGTCGACGACGTAATTATCTCGAACATTACGAGACAACGAAGTAAACTTTGGAACATATGAGAGGGAACTCTTGGCCATTGTTTGGGCCCTAAAAAATCTTCGAAATTATTTATATGGCGTAAAGAATTTAAATATATTCACGGACCATCAACCGTTGACTTTTGCCGTGTCGGATAGGAACCCAAATGCGAAGATAAAACGCTGGAAAGCTTTTATTGACGAGCACAATGCAAATATTTTTTACAAGCCTGGCAGAGAGAATTTCGTGGCAGACGCCCTATCTCGCCAGAATGTAAATGTACTCGAAGATTGCCCAAACTCTGATATTGCCACAATACATAGCGAAGAATCTCTTACCTATACTATCGAAACGACCGAAAAGCCTGTAAATTGCTTTAGGAACCAGATCGTTATTGAAGAATCTAACACCCCATCAGTTAGATCAACTATTTTGTTCAGAGAAAAAACCAGGCACGTTATAAGATTTGTCGACCGTAACACACTTTTGCAAACAGTGCAAGACGTCGTAAATGCCAAAGTAGTTAACGCAATACATTGCGACCTACCCATTTTGGCATTCATACAACACAGTCTAGTAGAAGCGTTTCCGTCAACCACATTCCGACACTCCAAAAATATCGTGATAGACATTGTCGATAAAACCGAACAGAGAGAAATAATTATTGCAGAGCATAACCGAGCGCACCGAGCAGCGCAGGAAAATGTGAAGCAAATTCTCCGGGACTATTTTTTCCCAAAGATGAATTCGCTGGCAACAGAGATTGTCGTAAACTGTAAGGTTTGTTCAATGGGTAAATATAATCGACATCAGGTCAAGCAAGCGATGGGTGAGACCCCAATCCTATCATATGTTGGGGAAATATTGCATGTTGACATTTTTAGTACCGACAAAACATTTTTTTTAACATGCGTCGATAAACTCTCAAAGTTTGCGGTCGTCCAATATATTACTTCACGCGCAATTGTGGACGTAAAGGCACCGATTTTACAGCTGGTAAACCTGTTTCCCAAAATAAGAATCATTTATTGCGACAACGAAAAATATTTAAATTCCGAAACAATAAAAAATATACTAAACAATTTTGATATTCAGATTTGTAATGCCCCACCACTCCACAGCACCTCTAATGGTCAAGTGGAAAGATTCCACAGTACCCTTACAGAAATAGCCCGTTGTCTAAAAATAGATAAACACCTTAACGAAACCAGAGACATAATCCTTTTGGCGACAATTGAGTATAATAGGTCAATTCACTCAGTAACAAACAGAAAACCGACAGAATTAGTTTACTCCGCCCCTACGGATTTATTAACAGAAACTAGGGATAAAATTGTACTTGCGCAAGAAAAACAACTTGGGTACATGAACCGAGATAGAATCCATAAAAAGTATAAAGTAGGCGAAAAAGTATGGCTAAAATCGAACAAACGATTGGGTAATAAACTGTCACCACTGTGCACGGAAGAAGCCATTGATGCTGACTTAGGTACGACGGTTCTAATAAAAGGGAGGGTGGTCAATAAGGACAACCTTAAGTAAGCCCAAGAAAAAAAAAAAAAAAAAATTAAAAACAAATATAAATAAATAAAAAATTTCATCGCTTATAGTACTTTTAATTTTAATATTTTTATTACAGGTTAGGATATTTGTGTGTGCTGGCTTCCGCAATCACCTTGACAATAACGACTATGAAACTTAATGACTATTCACACGCAGACTACATACCTATAATAGACGGTGACTTAACGATATGGGACAGATACGGATATCTCGGACACACTTCTAACATAACTTCATATGAAACTTATGTTGAAGATACCAGACGGCAACTGAACTACTTTGGAAAAGACCATATGCGAAATTTAATAACTACTGACTTGGGGCACATAGAATCACTAATAGCTACGATTAGGGTACACCATAGACATGCTCGCAGTATAAATCTACTAGGTACAGCACTCAAGGTAATAGCCGGAACCCCAGACTTCGACGACTGGGAACAGATAAAATTTAAACAAGGGCAATTAATAGATTCAGCAAATAGACAGATCTAAATAAATACGAAACTTCAATCTCGACTAAACGAAATTACAAGGTCAATGAATGCAATACGTAAAACAGACAACGCGGACTCAGAACACCTATTTGAAAGTATACTTGCTAAAAATAGAATAATTATTACAAACCTAGAAGACTTGATACTGTCGGTAACTCTAGCTAAAATAAATTTAATAAGCCCCCTTATTTTGGATAGTGTTGACATTCATGAGTTGGCCAATGAACTTCTCACAAATACGAGCTTAGCAGATATTTTAAGAGTATCTAGTATCTAATAAGATAATATTAGACTTTGAGAATAATAATGTAGTAGCCGAATGCGGTGCACGAATCTACGCCGTCAAGGAATGTAACGCAGCCATGAGTACCACCTTCTGCAAGAGATTGCAGAACCCGACTTGCGCTCAACAATTGGTGTCTGGAACCGTCGCACAGTGCACCACTCTCCTTGGCCATCTGGATCCGGTGACACTTGTTGAAGAAGGTGTCCTGATTATCAACGACGCAACCTTCAGGGTCGAAGATAGCCTAGGCAGCAGTAAGATGATCTCGGGAACCTACTTAGCCACATATGACGATCGTATATCTCTAAACGGCACCCACTACGAAAACCACCAGGGCGTCCTAAAGAAGAAACCCGCTGCGGCAGTGGCCTCTCAGATCAATGTGACTAGCCATCGAGATCAACTAAGCTTGCCGTTCTTGCACGAGCTGTCGCTGCAGAACCTCCAACATATTGGTAGTCTGAAATCTGACATCATTTCGAGACCCATTTTAAGCAGCGGCGTCACCATCGCCGTGGTCCTAATTGTTTATGGGATCATCCAAAGCATCCGTTACTGTCGAGTCAAAAGACGACACCCCGACTCCAGCATCGAGATGACGATACCTTCCCGAAAAGCCGAGGACGACTTTAACCTAACGCGGGGAGGAGTTAACACGCGCAGGGCCAAAATCGCTAACTCCACAATAAGACCGGACGCGGCCGCGGTAACGTCAGCGCGACTGCAACTAAGTCGCGAAATATGACTCCTGCATTCCAGCACCAGCCAAATGGTCACTGCCCGGAGCGTGTGAAGCGCAATGTCAGCATTCTGCCGTGAGCGCTGCTTCAGAAGACGGGCTACTTCATATTAAACTTAAGTTTTCTGTCTTTAGTTTTAAAAACTCATCAGAACGCGCATAGTCGCATAATAAATCGCAATACACAAAACCATTGTCTGTTAATTTGTATAAACTCAAAAACGAAGTAACGGAGAGCTAGAGGAGACTTCTCCGAAACAATAAAATTCACTCTAGTTTTAAACTCCAACGAAAGCAGTCGCAATTTATTAAAATTCTAAAAATTAAACTCACTCACAGATGGTGGGCCAGAGATTGTGATCGAGGGAACGTACCTGGTGACCTTCGAGCAAACGGCAACCATCAATGGTACCGAATTTGTAAACATTCGAAAGGCACTAAGCATGCAACCAGGAATTGTCTAACTAAGTAGCCTCGCAAAAGTAATGCTGACGCGCCATAATGGAGTTCAGCCCTCTATGCTGACACCATTCGGCGGTGGAAGTCCGACGCATCCCATTTGGAGTGTCGCGCTGCGCCGCAGAAATTCTGAGTCGGCTTGCCGCTCATGTCTTGGTGGCGCGATGCATTGTCGAGAAGGGTAGACTAAGCTAAGAATATTGTCTGTACTTTAGTTCTAAAAAAACTGCTCAATAAACCACAGCTCAACTCCGGCGCATAGCCGTAAAATCACTTTGTTCTTATTTACATTGCATTGCTAAGCCACAAGGCAAGCAACATAACTAAGGGGGCGAAGTCAAGCCCTCCAACGTATTCTACCTAAATCCAGTGGTCATACCTAATCTTGAGAAGGAAGACTCCTAGACACGGAAGAAAAGATATCCATAACCCCTCTGGACACAGGACAGGAAATACATAACTTGTATTAATTATTGGACCTATGAGCCATAAAGAACAGAACGGATATCATATTTTCAATTAGATTACCTATTTTTAAGAAAGAAATATTTTCGTTGCGAAGAATAATCGCACTCCCAATGAATAACACAGAATGTGTAATAACACCAAATTATTTAGCGATTCACGAAGACGAAATGTCTTATTATAAGGAAAAATATCAGTTTATAAGGAATATATATAGTGACATATGTAATGCTCAACCACATAACAAATACAACATATACCAGCCACTTTATATATTCTTTTACTTAGCAACAATAGAATGTAGAACCAAGAATGCCTTAGCACATAAGATAAACAATTATTAGAACCCCAACTTCATGGTGACAATAACAAATTCGTCCGATGTAAACAATTTAACATAAACATCCGCAGTCTTATTCGTTATTCCCACTAGAAGGGTGAAAGCTGCTTACACAGCTTCACGGATCAAAACTTTCCACGTATTTCAAACTTTGCTGATCTGTATCCATGCGCAATCCACTCAAGAGAGCGCCTAATTAACGTAAACATAAATGAGAGCCTATGTACGCTCAATATGAAGAAGTAAATTAGCTCAGCCAAGGGTTTGCTAAGCGTTCGCTTTGCAAATTAGATTTAGATTTTATTCATACTTCAATTGTGTAAGACGTGAATTTGTCTCCGACGTTCGCTTAAGTTTTTTTTTATCATAATTTCTTAGAGCTAAAAGATTAGTTCGAGATTAATAAAGCGCAGCTCGTGGCGAACAAAGTTTCGTTTGTGCTTCAGTTTATACAAAGCAGATCCGCAAAAGAATTTATGTGACAAAATATTTGTAAATAGTTATGTAACGATGTTGGATACTACTAATACAAATTAAAAAAACTGCAAGTGACCATTAAAGTGTGACCCACCAAAATAAATAAAAGGTGTGACTGTTACCAGGTCAGTGTTGTGTAGCCCATCTAACATTGACTGGACCGCTACTAAAGTGTGTGAATTAAAAAAAATAATAATAAAACCCTGGTATCTACCGAGTGATTTAAAGCAAAAATCAACAATAGCCAAATACATGGCACAACCCAGTGAAAAAATTATGATTCTATCTGAGTTACATTTGAATCAGGCTTTGGGCCAGATTCGCCACATCCCAACATTTGACGGTTTCACAAGAGAACTGGCATCATTTGTGAGACGTGTGGACTTCGTGATGTCCCTATACACGACAACAGACTAGAGGCAACATAGTGTACTCTACAGTGCCATCGAGATGCAGCTGTCCCGACACGCACAAGCAGTGTCCCAGCTACAACAGTGCAACACTTGGGCTGAACTACGTTCAGTCCTCATTGATGAATTCAAAACCCAAATCCTATACGAAGAGTTGCTAAGGCGACTTTACAACACGTACTGGAGTGGTAGTATTCGTAAGTTTGTAGAATAACTAGAAAATAAGATGTTTGAAATTTCAAGTAAATTATCACTAGAAAATAATTATACAAATACAACTCTTTATACCGCCGCAATGGCTAATATTATAAAAGATGTAATTTCTAAAAGAATTCCAGGCAGAATGTTCATGATTTTAGCAAGATACGACATTACAACATTACAACATTATCAATTGTTATACAATTGTATTAAATACAGAAAAAGCTAAAGCTAAATCAAACAGTCCATCTACATCACAAAGCAGTAGTAAAAATAATGAACATCAGAAGAATAAAAGAAATAATAATGATAATAATGGTATAAAACCTTATTATATTCAAACACAGCTAAATCAAAATTAAAATAATTACGAAGTAATAATTTAAAAAAAGTTGAAAATAACCAAGCGACATACAGTGAGTTCAAACAAATGTTAGACCAAGGTAGAGCGCAAAACTCTCCAAATTATCAAAAACCCACATCTTATTTTACAACTAAACAGCCCCAAAAAATGGCAGCGTGAAAGTTCCAGTGGTCAGTATAAAATGGACACTAGTGAAAATTTTCATCAACTTGCCTCGGGATCGGAATCAGAAGTAGAAGTAGAAGAACCTACTCATTCATACAAATAACTATGAACGATATCAAACTCAAATGTTTTATTGACACAGGTTCATCAATAAATTTGATGAGTAAAAATTTTTTCAATTGTCCGATTAACTCAAAAGCTCCATTAGATGTACACACAATAATCGGTCAAATTATTTTAAAATCAAAAATTGCATTAAAACCTAGTAAACTTGTCCGACAAAGAAAACATTTATATTTATTATATTGAGTAATTGACAACGAACTCAATGAAACAAATGAATTTCGACTTGATCATCTAAACGATGCAGAGAGGAAGGCCCTCACCAGTGTCTGAAACGAGTTTAGTGACATACAGTACAAAGAAGGTGAAAATTTGACCTTCACAAGTACAACTAAACATGTCATAACAACTAAACACGAAGACCCAATCTAAGACGTCCATATTAATACCCACAAAGCTTTGACGAAGAAGTCGAAAACCAAATGAAAGACATGATGCAACAAGGCATCATAAGAAAATCGAATTCTCCGTATTGCTCTCCTGTTTGGGTAGCAAACCTCGCAAAAGGTTTTCATCAAATAAAAATGGATGAAAACTCTATAGCGAAGACAGCTTTTCCCACCAAAAATGGTCATTTTGAATATACTCGAATGTCATTTGGTTTAAAAAATGCAACCGCAACTTTTCAACGTTGCATGAATAATCTCTTAGCAGATTTAATATACAAAAACTTTCTCGTATATATGGATGACATAATTGTGTATTCCACTTCATTGGAAGAGCACATAATGTCTTTGCGAAAGGTATTCTCAAAGCTCAGAGAAGCAAATTTAAAATTACAGCTAGACAAATGCGAATTCCTTAAAAAAGAAACTGAATTCTGAATCACTGAAAGTGGATTTCCCTATACCAAAGTCCATTAAGGAAATAAAATCATTTCTTGGTCTTTGCGGTTTTTACCGCAAATTTATTCCAAACTTCGCTAAAATAGCAAAACCAATGTCATTACGACTAAAAAAAGGCTCAATAATAAATATCAAAGACTAAGACTATTACTTAGCTTTTGAAAAATTAAAAGTGTTAATAACGTCCGATCCCATATTAATACACCTAGATTTTAAAAAATCAAATTAAATGAATTTAATATCATATCAAATATCTCCATGGTAAAGAAAACCATGTAGCAGATATTCTATCAAGTGTAAAAATTTAAGAAAACTTCCTAGAAGAAACCTTCAGTAACATTTCGTTACCAACTCAAGCTACTATTCACAGTGCTTAAGAAGATAACCAATCTTATATTTCCTTAACGGAAAGACCAATTAATTTCTACAACAGGCAGATAGAATTTATAAAAGACGATAATAATACCATAGAAACCAAAAGATACTTTCATAAAACAAAAATTAAAATTCATTACATAGAAATGACAAATGTCCATGCCAAAGAATTAATTAAAGAATTTTTATGTACCAATAGAAGCGTAATTTTCTTTCATTACGAAATAGATTTCCTTACATTTCAAAACGCTTACATAGAAATTGTCAGTCCGAATAACATAACTAAAATTATGAAATCAAACATCAAATTAAAAGATGTTGAAATGTATTCAGAATTTAAAGAAATAATTGTAAAAAGCCACAGAGAACTTTTACACCCAGGAATAGAGAAACAAACAAACCTTTTCAAAGAAAAATATTATTACCCAGACTACCAAAAGTTAATACAGAACATTATTAATGAATGCGAAGTATGCAACATATCAAAAACAGAACATAGAGATACTAAACTAAACTATGGGTTAACACCGAAAACTCTTAATCCCAAAGAAAAATATGTTATAGATTTTTATTTAATCAATAATAAAACATTCCTGTTATGCATTGACATTTATTTCAAATATGCCGCCTTGATTGAAGTCAGCAGTAGAGACTGGCTGGAAGCAAAAAGAGCTCTCCTTAAAATTTTAAATGAAATGGGAAAACCGTCCGAAATCAAGGAAGATAAAGATTCAGCTTTTATATGTTCCGCGTTACATTTATGGCTTAGGTCCGAAAATGTGAATATAAATATCACAACAAGTAAAAATGGAATTTCTGACATTGAAAGATCCCATAAAACAGTCAATGAAAAGTTAAGAATCATTAATAGTGAGTCCGACCCAGAAAATAAGATAACACAATTTGAAACTATTCTCTATGTATAAGTTAACAACTAAGAGCACAGACATTCATGTCAACAATACATAAACACTAAGTTACCACATATAAGCAATGCTGACGCGCCCCAACGGAGTTCAGCGCTCTGCGCTACGAACGGTCAGCAACAGCAATTGGACACCCCTTATCCGGGGTACCAAGCTATGTTGCATAAATGCTGAGTCGGCTTGCCGACCATGGGTTTATGGCGTGATGCATTGGAGCCAGGGTAGATCCACACTTTTCATATTCTTTTGTATTCAGTTCTAAGCTTGCACTTTAACAATAAAGATCAGCTACTCCGGCACTTGGCCGTAAAATACCAATTGTTTTAATTGAACATTCTCGTTGAGCCAAAAGGCCATCGAAAGACCACGGGGGCAAAGTCACGCCCTCCATCCTAATCTTCCTAAGACGTCTTCACCTCTGGCATAATAGCCGGACTTACTGAGGACTCAGGAGAGTCGACGTTGCGCCTGGATAACACCCAGCCCAAGGAGACGACGCACATCAACCCTATACCACGGAGCCATCTGTAAAAGAGGACCACCGGACTATAGGACTTATTAAGTTATATAACCACAAAACTAAACACAATACAACTGGTAGAATACCCGCTGATATTTTCATTTATGCAGGAATACCTGCATATGACACCCAAAAGGAGAAACAATCGAAAATAGATCAGTTGAATAGAGATAGACATAGCTATGAAGTAAATACCAGATATAAACAAGCACCATTGGTAAAAACAACTAACCCATTTAGGAAAACAGGACACATGGAACAAATAGATGTGAAACATTACGAAGAAACAAATAGAGATGGAAAAGTTGAACATTATAAATCTAAATTTAAAAAAAAAAGCAAAAGAAAATTAATAGCAGTAAATACAATTCCAGCTCAACTCCTGAAAATCAAGTGGGGTCCGATATAATATGTTTCGTCCGTACCGTCCGTGGTCAAAGCCTAGAGGTGAACCCAATACAAGCTAAAAATGAATATCTTATATTTAAAACAGGATCAATTAATATACCTATAAATTAATGATGAATATCACTATTTTTCCGTAAACTTAACAAAAACCGACCAAACTTTTGCAAATTTAATTAACCAAGCCGAAGAATATGGTACTATAGCCCAAATCCAATATTTACCTGAAAAATTAGACAGAATAAGAATAATAAAACGCAATAAACGTGGTTTAATTAATATTATAGGTACCGCATATAAATACCTTTTTGGCACTTTAGATCAAAATGACAAAGAAGAATTAGAACAAAAAATAAGCGATCTTTCTCAACATAGTATTCAAATTTGCTGAAAATATGTATGTAATATGTATGTATATATAATAATATGTAATAAAGTCAATGCACTGTGTCTCCCTCTTTTGGTCGCGGTAACCAAAAGCTTTTTTCTCTTATTGTGTTATCCTCTTTAGCGTGTAATTTGGCTGCCTGCGTGCAGTAACATTGTACTCTAGATCAGTCACAATAAATACTTGAAACGAATAGGTTATGGGCCCAGCCCACGAGGACATAAAAGTGAATAGTTCTAAACGAATTAGAATATTCGGCATCTTTAAATATTGTGATTCAGGGATTTAATACGAAAAACTTATCAAAGTGAAAATGAGTTCATCAATAAACCAAATAGAAAAACTTGATGATGAGAACTACAGTGCGTGGGCTGTACAAATGAAGAGTGTCTTAATTCATGCGGAATTATGGGGGGTGGTGTGTGGACGTGTGGTTAAAAACGAAAGTGATAGTGCTGAGCTAAAGGCTTTGTTCGACGCGAAGGACGAAAAAGCATTAGCAAGTATAATGCTATGCATTAAGACATCCCAAATTAATATATAAAAAACTGTGAGACTGCTGTAGAGGCATGGCAAGGACTTAGTGAAATCCACACTCCCTCAGGACCGGCACGACGTATATGTTTGCTTAAGCAGTTGTTGCACATGAGAATGTCTGAAACAGAAGTTGTTTCGAGTCATGTGAACAATTTTTGTGCGGTTGTTGAAAAACTAAAAGAAATTCAATTGGTGATCCAAGAAGAAGTCCTGAGTATTCTCCTGTTGTCCAGTTTGCCTGAATCGTTTGAAAGTTTCGTAGTTGCAATAGAAACGCGCGATGAGTTGCCCACATTGAAAATGTTAAAAATAAAATTACAAGAGGAAGGGCAAAGGCGTATGGCAAATGAAGAACATTCTGCAAAAAGCGAACAAAGTGCATTTGGAATTCGGTCTGCGAAACAAAAAGCGAAAAGTGACATTAAGAAGAGTGTGCAAGTAAATAATCAGCAACTGATTAACGGGAAAAGAACAGTTAATTGTTGGAACTGTGGTCGCAGCGGCCACAAAGCTGTAAACTGTAGGCAAAGGAAAGGAGAACACAGAGAGAGCGAAAACTTAAATACCGAGAAATCATTCTCTGTGCTCTGCTCAACTGTACAGCTTGGCGAATTGCCAAACAATATGTGGTGCCTTGATTCAGGAGCAACGGCTCATTTGTGCGGTGAGAGATCGATGTTTAAAAGCTTCAGAGAGCATAAAGAGCGCATTCTTTTGGCTGGCATTAAGTATATTATGGCTGACGGTCGTGGTACAGTGAAAATAGCCTGGCGCGGAATTTTAAAAAATGATAAGAATAAAGTTGTTTTGATTGCTGAACTGCAAAGTGATTTGTTTATGTTCCAAAATGAAAGAAAAGTTGAAAGTGCATGTTTCGTTGCACAGACAAATTTAATGAGAAAGTGGCACCAGAGATTCGGTCATTTGAACTTTGCAAGCTTGAACAAAATGATCAAACAAGAAATGGTACTCGGACTAAAGAAAAAACATTTAAGTGGTGCAAAAGAAAATGACTGTTTGAGCTGCGCAAAAAGCAAGATATGTGTGAAGAGTTTCCCAAAAGCCTCTGGAAATCGCACAAATGATGTACTGGAGCTAGTGCATAGTGACATCTGTGGTCCAATGCAAACGACGTCTGTTGGAGGTGCACGCTATTTTGTCACCTTCGTAGATGACAAATCGAGATACATGTTTGTGTATTTCATAAAGACGAGAGATGAAATACTGGACAAATTCATGGAGTTTAAAGCATTTGCCGAAAACCAAAGCTGCAAGAAGTTGAAAGCAATAAGGAGCGACAACGGGCGTGAGTATTTAAGTAAAGAGTTTCAATCTATCTTGACAGAAAACGGCATAAAGAGACAATTGACGGTACCGCACACCCCACAACAAAACGGTGTAGCGGAGCGCGCTAACCGAACCCTGGTCGAGATGGCAAGGACTATGATGATTCACGTAGGCGTCGGCGACTCACTATGGGCTGAAGCTATCAATACTGCTGCTTATCTACGCAATCGCGCTGAGACGTCAGCATTATCTGATGTAACACCGTTCGAGTCTTGGACTGGAAGAAAACCATATGTGTCCCACCTGAAGATATTTGGTTCGAAGGCTATCGTGCTTAACAAATCCACAAAAGGGAAGTTTTCTGCGAAGGGCGAAGAAAATATTTTGGTTGGATACTCTGATGCTTCTAAGGGATATCGCCTGTTCAATCCTATCAGGAAGAATATCTGTGTTGCTCGTGACGTAATTGTATTTGAGAACGACCAGGATGATGGTATGACGGCAGGGCAAGCAGTACCTTCTCCCGATGTTCAACTTGTGGAGATGCAGCACCTTCCAGTCTGTTTTGCTGAGGGTAAGAAACAAGATGATGTTTTCCAGGTGTCAGATAAACACGTTGACGACGTTGCGCCTGTCGAGCAACACGATTCAGAGGGAGAAGCGTCATCCACTGAAGATAATGAAGCCACCGAAGTCAGAGGACCTGGACGGCCAAATAAGATTTATACTGGTAAACCTGGAAGACCACGAAAACAATACAACATGGTCAACGGCATGAGTACGGATGAGGTTCCAATTCCAACAAGCGTCAAGGAGGCATTAACCATAAGAAACTTTCCATTCACGTAGTAAGCATATAGATATAAAATATCATTATATAAGAGAACTGTATAAGAACAATATAATAGAAGTTAATTATGTACCCACAGAAAACATGATGGCAGATGTTCTAATCAAGAATTTGAATAGATTTAAACATGAAAAGTGTATCCAAGGGATGGGTTTAAACTAACAAAAATGTATTTTGATTTTGGAATTAAGATAAAAATATTATCCGAAAGGGTTGACATATTGCATTGAGAGGGAGTGTTGAAAATATGTATGTAATATGTATGTATATATAATAATATGTAATAAAGTCAATGCACTGTGTCTCCCTCTTTTGGTCGCGGTAACCAAAAGCTTTTTTCTCTTATTGTGTTATCCTCTTTAGCGTGTAATTTGGCTGCCTGCGTGCAGTAACATTGTACTCTAGATCAGTCACAATAAATACTTGAAACGAATAAAATTAATGAATTGAATGAAGTAATAGAAGTAGTCAATAGAGGCAATAATCAACCATTTAAGCGCAATAGGTAAAGGTGACAGAAAATTAGAACTTTTAATATTTAATTTACAACACTTTACCGAATACATTGAAGATATAAAACTTAATTATAAGTCAAATCAAATACCAACGGAATGTAGATATTCAAAAACACATAACAATATTGGAATAACTTATGTAGAACCAAACATAATTTTAACTTGGAAATTATCAAAAATTGTATTAAATCAAAACTGTATAACTAATAGAGAAATTATAATAGAAGGAGACAATATAATAAAAGATTTTAATTGTTCTTTTCAAATAGAAAACATATAAATTAGAAGCACAACACTAGACTACACACAAACGAGGCTTAATTTTAAGGGTGGGGTAGTGACATATGTAATGCTCAACCACATAACATATATCTACAACATATACCAGCCACCTTATATATTCAATAGAACCAAGAATGCCTTAGCACATAAGATAAACAATTATTAGAACCCCAACTTCTTGGTGACAATAACAAATTCGTCCGATGTAAAAAATTTAACATAAACATCCGCAGTCTTATTCGTTATTCCCACTAGAAGGGTGATAGCTGCTTACACAGCTTCACGGATCAAAACTTTCCACGTATTTCAAACTTTGCTGATCTGTATCCATGCGCAATCCACTCAAGAGAGCGCCTAATTACGGTAAACATAAATGAGAGCCTATGTACGCTCAATATGAAGAAGTAAATTAGCTCAGCCAAGGGTTTGCTAAGCGTTCGCTTTGCAAATTAGATTTAGATTTTATTCATACTTCAATTGTGTAAGACGTGAATTTGTCTCCGACGTTCGCTTAAGTTTTTGATTAATAAAAATATATTTTTTTTTATAAACCAACAAACCGCGAAGTTATAATTATATATATGTAAAAACGATAAGATTGTAAACCAAGCTAATATTAAATGTATAAGAAGGCTGATAGGTGGAATGGAGGCGGAATGCGCGACGAAGGATGCAGGATTCATCACCGCGATTTTCGAACCAGAGGCTGGGTACATCGCGATATTTAATGGAGAGAACGTGAGACTACAAACGGATTGCGGACCGGAGAAGACGTTGAATGGATCGGCGTTAATAAAATTTAGCTATGGTGAACAACGTCCAATACGAAGCAGTGGAAAGCTTGGCGCAGCTGGATTGAAGCTGGATATACCGCGGATAGAGACGATCAAGAATAACAGGACCATCCAAGAGTTTGGAATACACAAGTTAAGGATGGAGGATCTCGAAACCAAAATACAGATCAACAAAGTACGATGGGGAACCACGGTCCTCGCGACAACCACATACACGATGCTTGGCGTCTTACTGATAATGATATCTGCTGTGGCATGTTTCCCCAGGAGGACAACCATCTTCTCACCGGCGGACACATCACTTGCCACCTTCACACCAACCACCGCTCCAGTTGCTACGTTTGCAGCAACCATGGCCCCGCTATGGTCGGTAGTTCAGTCTGAGAAGGGAGGAGTTACCGCCTCAGCATTTACCATCGGCGGCCCCCCACCAAATCCCTTTCGACAACCAGAGATCTAGAGGGCCCAAGAAATACTTCGTTACTACCCATTTGGAATGCCGAGTCGTCGTATCGAGTAACACTGGAATTGCTGAATCAACATAAACATCGGGCCAAACATAACCTCTTGCAACACCCAATCGCATCCGCTCCACTTCTACTTTTGGCCGATCAGTAGTTTACAAAACAAACACAATGTACGAAACCAAACCGTAAAGAACTAGAAAGAAATATAAGAGTTCATTCTGATTTATAAACTCCAACCAAACGGGTGTTATTTGGGGACAATCAACCGCTCAACTACGAAACTCAAACTCCCGGACATAATAAAGGAGTTAACTCACGCAGTAATTGAGGGACTTCTCTTTGCGCTTCTCAAAGTGCATACGTTTGAAGATGCCATCAAGCGCACTGATTAACCGAAGCGTTAGTGCTGGGTAATTATCGATATTCTATATTTTCGATGTTTTGAGAGCAAATATTCGATACTATCGATAGTATCGTTTTTTGTACGTAACTTAAAAATAATAAAAATATTAGCCATTTTAAATGTTTTTCTCATATTATATATATATTTAAATAACATCATTATGCTGAAATAAAGAAAATGTTATTGGCTTGTCTTAATGGCAAGTGAAAATAGGTATAGTTACCTTCCAATATTCTATAGGATCTGTATTTTCCTCTGAGTGGTTCAGATTTAAATACATTAAAACATTTTGCAATTTCCTACGAGATGGAAGCTTATATCGCGGATCAAATGCTTTCAGTATATCGCGAAATCCAGTGTCCTCAACTACTGAAAACGGGCGCATATCAGTGGCTATGTACTTCATGACAACTGCGTCGAGTTCGAGTTCGGCTTTCCGGCGAGAACTCGAGCCGCGTAGCCTGTAGTCACAAATGCATCAATCTTTGGTAAAGTCACAGGCACACCTTCAGCGTTTAAAGATGGATGAACACGTTTCAGATAAAAACGTGTTAGTAAATATATTACTAATTGTAAGAAGAAATAATATAATTACCCTTTCTTTTAAGATTCACTAAGAACTCCATGATTAGAGCCACCACCAACATCCAATTTCAGTAAATTTAGATTCTAAATGGATTTTATTAGAAAATATTTAATAATTAATTTTTAGCATTTTTCTTACGTCGTGCTCGTTACTGTTGTCAGTGATGTTAAAAATTTTCACAGCACCATCGATAGTGGCTCAGAAAAGTAAATAGTCGATACCTCGATAGTACAATCGATATTATCCCAGCACTACGAAGCGCCCTTCTCTGCGATTCTCAAAGGGGATAGGTAAGTGGCGGCTATAAAACGCATCGCATTATTGGAGGGTCGTTCTCTGCGCTTCTCAAACGGCCTTTGGAGTCACATTGCTATACTGTCTGATAGTTAAGCAGCCATAAAGGCGCTCAGCAAAGCTATGATAACATCTAAGCTAGTAAATGAAGGACAGCCCTAGGCAAACTAGGTGGGTCCCGGGACACAACAACATCCCGGGAAATGAGCTAGCGGACAACCTAGCCAGGTAAGGGCAGAGAACCCTCTAATTGGGCCCGAACCCTTCTGGTGTGTTGGTCACCACAGAGTACGGGGCTTACTAAAGTCAATTGCAGCCCTGAACCCTAATAAAATTCTGGCATTTATACAGTGCATTGGACTTCAGGGGGATCTTTGAGTGATGAAGGGGTAGTACAATAGATCCGACTGGGTCAGTACCCCTACAAACAGTACACCTACTAGCCCATGTTAATAATAATAAATAAAAGGTGACCGGCAACGACGTTCCACACGCAATAAAAAACTTTACGAGTGCTGATTAAAGGGACATTATTGTGGAAAATGTGACGAAATCTGGATACTAGGTATCGACGCCGATACAAACGTGTGCTATACCGGTAATTACCGCTGGCTTGTGCCATTAGAACTTGCAACATTGAAATTGATGAACGTCGTGGAAGACGCGAAGGCTTTAATCACGAGCAATGCGGTGAACGTAACGAAAGAGGAGAAGGTGGCTTTGAGAGGCGCCGTAGTTACCACCCCACCCCCTAAACCTCCACGCCTCTAACGTTGTCGGACACCGAACCGGGAAGGCGAACAACTAGAGCACCGCATCCGGCCAAGTGCTGACTTCGCGTACAAAGTTGCACAGCAACATTGTCTGCAAGGGACTCGGTCAGCCGAATGCTGAAGCGGCACAAAAATTATGTTTATGTTTACATTTAAGAACCTATGTACTCTTAAGAACAAAACACTTATGTACAAAACAGAGAGCTAGAGGAGACTTCTCCAAAAGAATAAACTTCACTCTGGTTTTGAGCTCCAACAGACTCAGTCGTGTTCATCTTTTCCCCGTTTGCCAATAACTTCCATTTGTGCCTACATATATACATATATGCACAACTAAAACCCTACATACTTACCAACCATACACACTCATCAACCAAAGGACGTAGGACGCCCCACTGGCTTCCCCCTCGTGTCCACACTGATAACTCCGTCGCAATGAAGACTTAATATCGTAACAATAACGATATCGTCTAAGACGTCCAGAGGAGGCGAGAATTTTACATTCCGCCCGAGCCGTCTAACGATGAAACAAAGATCTTTAGCAGTGGGATCGCTTCCGGCATTAATTTCTTTAATTATGACAACATACCGGTTAAGGTGACCGGCAAAGCTAAAATAACATCTAAGCTAGTAAGTGAAGTGAGGACAGCCCTAGATGAACTAGAAGCTGTCAGTAAACTCACAATTAGGTGGGTCCCGGGACAAAACAACATCCCGGGAAATGAGCTAGCGGACAACCTAGCCAGGAAAGAGCAGAGAACCCTCTAATTCGGCCCGAACCCTTCTGGTGTGTTGGTCACCACAGAGTACGGGGCTTACTGAAGTCAGTAGAGGAAGAAAAACGTCTGTCCTTCTGGAAGGATGCAGGATTCATCACCGCGATTTTCGAACCAGAGGCTGGGTACATCGCGATATTTAATGGAGAGAACGTGAGACTACAAACGGATTGCGGACCGGAGAAGACGTTGAATGGATCGGCGTTAATAAAATTTAGCCATGGTGAACAACGTCCAATACGAAGCAGTGGAGAAGCTTGGCGCAGCTGGATTGAAGCTGGATATACCGCGGATAGAGACGATCAAGAATAACAGGACCATCCAAGAGTTGGGGATACACAAGTTAAGGATGGAGGATCTCGAAACCAAAATACAGATCAACAAAGTACGATGGGGAACCACGGTCCTCGCGACAACCACATACACGATGCTTGGCGTCTTACTGATAATGATATCTGCTGTGGCATGTTTCCCCAGGAGGACAACCATCTTCTCACCGGCGGACACACCACTTGCCACCTTCACACCAACCACCGCTCCAGTTGCTACGTTTGCAGCAACCATGGCCCCGCTATGGTCGATAGTTCAGTCTGAGAAGGGAGGAGTTACCGCCTCAGCATTTACCCTCGGCGGCCCCCCACCAAATCCCTTTCGACAACCAGAGATCTAGAGGGCCCAAGAAATACTTCGTTACTACCCATTTGGAATGCCGAGTCGTCGTATCGAGTAACACTGGAATTGCTGAATCAACATAAACATCGGGCCAAACATAACCTCTTGCAACACCCAATCGCATCCGCTTCACTTCTACTTTTGGCCGATCAGTAGTTTACAAAACAAACACAATGTACGAAACCAAAGCGTAAAGAACTAGAAAGAAATATAAGAGTTCATTCTGATTTATAAACTCCAACCAAACGGGTGTTATTTGGGGACAATCAACCGCTCAACTACGAAACTCAAACTCCCGGACATAATAAAGGAGTTAACTCACGCAGTAATTGAGGGACTTCTCTTTGCGCTTCTCAAAGTGCGTACGTTTGAAGATGCCATCAAGCGCACTGATTAACCGAAGCGTTAGTGCTGGGTAATTATCGATATTCTATATTTTCGATGTTTTGAGAGCAAATATTCGATACTATCGATAGTATCGTTTTTTGTACGTAACTTTAAAATAATAAAAATATTAGCCATTTTAAATGTTTTTCTCATATTATATATATATTTAAATAACATCATTATGCTGAAATAAAGAAAATGTTATTGGCTTGTCTTAATGGCAAGTGAAAATAGGTATAGTTACCTTCCAATATTCTATAGGATCTGTATTTTCCTCTGAGTGGTTCAGATTTAAATACATTAAAACATTTTGCAATTTCCTACGAGATGGAAGCTTATATCGCGGATCAAATGCTTTCAGTATATCGCGAAATCCAGTGTCCTCAACTACTGAAAACGGGCGCATATCAGTGGCTATGTACTTCATGACAACTGCGTCGAGTTCGAGTTCGGCTTTCCGGCGAGAACTCGAGCCGCGTAGCCTGTAGTCACAAATGCATCAATCTTTGGTAAAGTCACAGGCACACCTTCAGCGTTTAAAGATGGATGAACACGTTTCAGATAAAAACGTGTTAGTAAATATATTACTAATTGTAAGAAGAAATAATATAATTACCCTTTCTTTTAAGATTCACTAAGAACTCCATGATTAGAGCCACCACCAACATCCAATTTCAGTAAATTTAGATTCTAAATGGATTTTATTAGAAAATATTTAATAATTAATTTTTAGCATTTTTCTTACGTCGTGCTCGTTACTGTTGTCAGTGATGTTAAAAATTTTCACAGCACCTCGATAGTACAATCGATATTATCCCAGCACTACGAAGCGCCCTTCTCTGCGATTCTCAAAGGGGATAGGTAAGTGGCGGCTATAAAACGCATCGCATTATTGGAGGGTCGTTCTCTGCGCTTCTCAAACGGCCTTTGGAGTCACATTGCTATACTGTCTGATAGTTAAGCAGCCATAAAGGCGCTCAGCAAAGCTATGATAACATCTAAGCTAGTAAATGAAGGACAGCCCTAGGCAAACTAGGTGGGTCCCGGGACACAACAACATCCCGGGAAATGAGCTAGCGGACAACCTAGCCAGGTAAGGGCAGAGAACCCTCTAATTGGGCCCGAACCCTTCTGGTGTGTTGGTCACCACAGAGTACGGGGCTTACTAAAGTCAATTGCAGCCCTGAACCCTAATAAAATTCTGGCATTTATACAGTGCATTGGACTTCAGGGGGATCTTTGAGTGATGAAGGGGTAGTACAATAGATCCGACTGGGTCAGTACCCCTACAAACAGTACACCTACTAGCCCATGTTAATAATAATAAATAAAAGGTGACCGGCAACGACGTTCCACACGCAATAAAAAACTTTACGAGTGCTGATTAAAGGGACATTATTGTGGAAAATGTGACGAAATCTGGATACTAGGTATCGACGCCGATACAAACGTGTGCTATACCGGTAATTACCGCTGGCTTGTGCCATTAGAACTTGCAACATTGAAATTGATGAACGTCGTGGAAGACGCGAAGGCTTTAATCACGAGCAATGCGGTGAACGTAACGAAAGAGGAGAAGGTGGCTTTGAGAGGCGCCGTAGTTACCACCCCACCCCCTAAACCTCCACGCCTCTAACGTTGTCGGACACCGAACCGGGAAGGCGAACAACTAGAGCACCGCATCCGGCCAAGTGCTGACTTCGCGTACAAAGTTGCACAGCAACATTGTCTGCAAGGGACTCGGTCAGCCGAATGCTGAAGCGGCACAAAAATTATGTTTATGTTTACATTTAAGAACCTATGTACTCTTAAGAACAAAACACTTATATACAAAACAGAGAGCTAGAGGAGACTTCTCTAAAAGAATAAACTTCACTCTGGTTTTGAGCTCCAACAGACTCAGTCGTGTTCATCTTTTCCCCGTTTGCCAATAACTTCCATTTGTGCCTACATATATACATATATGCACAACTAAAACCCTACATACTTACCAACCATACACACTCATCAACCAAAGGACGTAGGACGCCCCACTGGCTTCCCCCTCGTGTCCACACTGATAACTCCGTCGCAATGAAGACTTAATATCGTAACAATAACGATATCGTCTAAGACGTCCAGAGGAGGCGAGAATTTTACATTCCGCCCGAGCCGTCTAACGATGAAACAAAGATCTTTAGCAGTGGGATCGCTTCCGGCATTAATTTCTTTAATTATGACAACATACCGGTTAAGGTGACCGGCAAAGCTAAAATAACATCTAAGCTAGTAAGTGAAGTGAGGACAGCCCTAGATGAACTAGAAGCTGTCAGTAAACTCACAATTAGGTGGGTCCCGGGACAAAACAACATCCCGGGAAATGAGCTAGCGGACAACCTAGCCAGGAAAGAGCAGAGAACCCTCTAATTCGCCCCGAACCCTTCTGGTGTGTTGGTCACCACAGAGTACGGGGCTTACTGAAGTCAGTAGAGGAAGAAAAACGTCTGTCCTTCTGGAAGGATGCAGGATTCATCACCGCGATTTTCGAACCAGAGGCTGGGTACATCGCGATATTTAATGGAGAGAACGTGAGACTACAAACGGATTGCGGACCGGAGAAGACGTTGAATGGATCGGCGTTAATAAAATTTAGCCATGGTGAACAACGTCCAATACGAAGCAGTGGAGAAGCTTGGCGCAGCTGGATTGAAGCTGGATATACCGCGGATAGAGACGATCAAGAATAACAGGACCATCCAAGAGTTGGGGATACACAAGTTAAGGATGGAGGATCTCGAAACCAAAATACAGATCAACAAAGTACGATGGGGAACCACGGTCCTCGCGACAACCACATACACGATGCTTGGCATCTTACTGATAATGATATCTGCTGTGGCATGTTTCCCCAGGAGGACAACCATCTTCTCACCGGCGGACACACCACTTGCCACCTTCACACCAACCACCGCTCCAGTTGCTACGTTTGCAGCAACCATGGCCCCGCTATGGTCGGTAGTTCAGTCTGAGAAGGGAGGAGTTACCGCCTCAGCATTTACCATCGGCGGCCCCCCACCAAATCCCTTTCGACAACCAGAGATCTAGAGGGCCCAAGAAATACTTCGTTACTACCCATTTGGAATGCCGAGTCGTCGTATCGAGTAACACTGGAATTGCTGAATCAACATAAACATCGGGCCAAACATAACCTCTTGCAACACCCAATCGCATCCGCTTCACTTCTACTTTTGGCCGATCAGTAGTTTACAAAACAAACACAATGTACGAAACCAAACCGTAAAGAACTAGAAAGAAATATAAGAGTTCATTCTGATTTATAAACTCCAACCAAACGGGTGTTATTTGGGGACAATCAACCGCTCAACTACGAAACTCAAACTCCCGGACATAATAAAGGAGTTAACTCACGCAGTAATTGAGGGACTTCTCTTTGCGCTTCTCAAAGTGCATACGTTTGAAGATGCCATCAAGCGCACTGATTAACCGAAGCGTTAGTGCTGGGTAATTATCGATATTCTATATTTTCGATGTTTTGAGAGCAAATATTCGATACTATCGATAGTATCGTTTTTTGTACTTATCTTTAAAATAATAAAAATATTAGCCATTTTAAATGTTTTTCTCATATTATATATATTTAAATAACATCATTATGCTGAAATAAAGAAAATGTTATTGGCTTGTCTTAATGGCAAGTGAAAATAGGTATAGTTACCTTCCAATATTCTACAGGACTTAGGCAGTCTAAGATTCTACTCCGTGAATATAACCATAAAAGGTTCAAGGTTTTAAGGGTGGGCAAACGATAAAAACTAATGATAATGGTTGGGGAAACGTTTTTTATTGTTAATATTTCGCTTTATTTCGGTACTGACAAAAGGCAACAGCATTATCGAGGCCTCAGACGCACTGCAAGAGTACTTGGACGCATTCCAGAGTTGGGCGGAGTTGTGGAACATCTGCATCAATGCCTACAAATGTGCAAACGTCACCTTCACAAAGCTCATATGTAATTGCCATTCTGTCTCACTTAAAGGAAGAGTGCTTGACCACAAATCATCATACAAATATCTTGGAGTGATTTTAGATAGAAGCTTAACCTTCGGAAAGCATATCACGGCGATACAACAGTCCTTTAAAAATAAGGTTTCTAAAATGTCCTGATTAAGTGCTGCTCGCAACAAGCTTTCCCTCGCCAACAAGGTTAAAATCTACAAGAGCATATTAACTCCTGGTCTATTCTATGCCATACAGGTGTACGGAATCGCTGCCAAAACGCACCTGAAGAAAATTTGGGTTCTTCAGGAAAAAACTCTGAGGAAGATTACAGGCGCTCCTTGGTATATGAGGACCAGAGATATCGAAAGCGATCTGAATGTGACAAAAATTGGAGACAGGATTCAGGAAATAGCAAAAAAAAATACAATGACAGACTAGAATCTCATCCTAATAGTCAAGCTAGCTAGACGACTAAGTATCGCAGCCCAAAGTCATCGGACAAGTTCGAGAAGAAGATTAAAACGCCACCACCCTCAAGACCTGACTGACCGGAACATGACATAAATCCTACTTAATTCAAACCTTCTAAATATTACTGCCTAAACATTAAATTTCCTTTATACTCTTAATCATATAATCTTTGTAAATAACTTAAATAATAAGAATCGTTAAAATTGATACCGATTAGATTAAGTTGTCCAAGAAGGGTAATAGTACGTTAGTCAATAAAATAAAATAATTTCGTTAATACAAAAAAAAAAAAAATCCTTGACATATGGAGCGCTTTTATTTTATATGTATGTGCCACCGCGTTAATGCCCGATATATTCGCTATGGCTCATCCTATCCATGTCCAAAACCAACATCATCATCCTTATCTCTATCGTCATTAAACGGGACTCGTCATTATTGCCATAAAACTTTCATTTGGTTCTTGTTCTTGCTCTTGTTTGGTTCCTGGCGCACCTTTTGCCACTGCCGCTTGCCGTTTGGATGTTTTATCTCCATCTTGGTCTTTCCTATAGCTGACACCTCTCTCTCTCTGCCGCTCACGTTACTGAGCTAGCGGACAACCTAGCCAGGAAAGGGCAGAGAACCCTCTAATTGGGCCCAAACCTTTCTGGTGTGTTGGTCACCGCAGAGTACGGGGCTTACTGAAGTTACTAGACGAAGAAAAACGTCTGTCCTTCTGGGAACACCTACCAGGACTTAGGCAGTCTAAGATTCTCCTCCGTGAATATAACCATAAAAGGTTCAAGACCTTAATGACACACGGGAAAAACACCGTGCACATTTTGACTGGCCTTCTTACGGAGCATTGCCGGCTTCACAGCCATTGGCATTGCAGACAGTGAACTCTGTCGCTTCTGCTGCATGGAGGAGGAGAGCTCAGCACATATTATATGTGCATATTATGCATATTATACATTCCGCCCGAGCCGTCTAACGATGAAACAGAGATCTTCAGCAGTGGGATCGCTTCCGGCATTAATTTCTTTAAATATGACAAGCTAGTAAGCTAATAAATGAAGTGAGGACAGTCCTAGACGAACTAGAAGCTGTCAGCAAACTCACAATTAGGTGGGTCCTTTAAAATGTCACATAAAATGCTCCAAATAACACTTTTTCCCTTATGTTTATTGGCAACTGAGTAATTTCCATTGTTAATTTTATTTTTAACGAAATCAGTCGTTTTTGCCATTATTGTGACCCCTTTCTTTTGCTTCGAAATCATACTGAATCCTAACATGCTAGTAAGTGCATAGCAAAAAACAAAAAAATGTGCAAATAACAGCCGAGACACTCGACCAAAGACACAAGAACTCAACAATCATTGCCTTATTAATTTTTCACACGTCGCTAGCTGAATACTCTAAAGACAAATATTCTTATATAAAGTCATTTTTGAAATTTATTATGTGACATTATGTACATAGATTCGACTATTACTATTTCTAAGCTATATTCAAATAATAATAACGTTAAGGCAATGCAAAACATGAATTTTTTACATGGTGCCAATTGATCAACAATTATAGAGATTTCAAATCTAAGAACTTCTGAGATGAAGGGCATATTTTGTCAAATGTACAATGCAGAAGCTCTTCCCGCTCTCTCGCTCAGCGAACAAAAATTCGAGAATGCCTGAAGCGACCTCTGGAGCCGAAAGAATAGTGTGCAAATAAAACGAATGCAGTTACGCATCTTGTCTTTGGCTAAACTATCTACGAGACCACCCGAGTATTTTTGCAAAAACCCATGTGTTTAATGGTAAAGCCATAAGTATTTTTGTTACTCATCCCTTTTGAGGCATTTTCCGTTTTCTGACTGTTTGCCTTCTCTATCCTCCGTTATGAGTGCCGAGTGTGATCGGCGCTCGCGACGCAGAGTACCGTATTGATTCGGGTGCGCACAACCGGGTGCTTGTCTTTGCATTTGCAGATTTATACGGTGTGTTTGTAAGTACCCGCGATGTGCGTGGCAGGTAGCACCTGCACACTAAATTGTTGGGTGTGAGTCGAGTGGCAAAAAAAAACCCCGGGAGGGCAAACTGTAGTTTCCGTGGAGCGGCGAGTGTGAGCGCCATTTACCTTTGTCGCGTACCCGGTTTGGTTTGGTTGGTTTAAAATCGGAATAATATAAGTTAACACGCGCAGGGTCAAAATCGCTAACTCCACGATAAGACCGGACGCGGCCGCAGTAACGTCAGCGCGACTGCAACTAAGTCGCGAAATATGACTCCTGCATTCCAGCACCAGCCAAATGGTCACTGCCCGGAGCGTGTGAAGCGCAATGTCAGCATTCTGCCGTGAGCGCTGCTTCAGAAGACGGGCTACTTCATAATAAACTTAAGTTTTCTGTCTTTAGTTTAAAAACTCATCAGAACGCGCATAGTCGCATAATAAATCGCAATACACAAAATCATTGTCTGTTAATTGGTGCCCACGGCAATCTTATAGAACTCACAATATTTGTTCACCAGCCAAAGCTGTGACAAATAAACGAAAAAGTGCAAAGTGAAGTATTTTTTCCGACCAAGAACACAACAAACCAGCAAACAAAGTGAAAACAAGAATAAAAATAAAAAAGCTAAACAAACTGTTAAAACAACATACAAATTAAAAAGAAAAATAACGGTTAAAACGGTTAAAACAACATACAAGTTAAAAAAATAGAACCCCAACACGAAGTGTTGAGAGAGTAAAGAAAAAATCAACAAATCAACAAGTGCAAATTAACTTTTTGCGGTATAAATAATTAAAAAAAATAATTTTTTATTTTTTAATATTTTTATTGGTGTTAAACTTTTCAACTTATCATTTTATTACAAGACACTTATTGTTATCTATTTATACATTTATAAACCGTTCTTTTAATCCTCCCGAATCAGACTGATCTTCAAATTCTGAATCCTAATCCAATCAACCTCGGCCAGAAGCTTTTCTTTGACACTTTCTGAACTTTTGATAAAAGCTTTATGCTGAAATTATTCCACTGCATTGTGAAATTCAATTATGCTGATCGATGCAGTTTTTGATTGAAGCGCAATAAGTTGGCCGTGGTTTGGTCTTCAAGCGGAAGCTGTGTTTACGTTAAGTTTGGATTATTTACTTTAGGGGGTAGCTAAGCGCTGGCAAAGGCAATGACAAAAACAAAAACAAAGACAAAGGAAATGCCGACGAGATTGAGAATTGAAATTTGTTTATAAACTGTGGAAGGGTGCTATGTTTATGGGTTGGATAACTCGAGATTGAGAATTGAAATTTGTTTATAAACTGTGGAAGGGTGCTATGTTTATGGGTTGGATAACTCTCCCCCTTCTAAAATGAAGCGTGCCGCTTCATTATTAATTTCGTTTAAACGCTCATTCAATTCTGCTAAAAATTCTACTTCATTATTTGGTTTTTCAGTTCTGGCCGTTTTTGTTTGGTTACAAATATATAATTTCTGAATTTTAATATTAACATAGTAATGAAGTACAAAATGATTAAAATTAGTAATATAAATGAAATTGAAATTTTCCAATTGTAAATTTCAATAAATGGGTTTAAACTATTAATGTTGTCAAGAGAAAGTTCTGAATTGTTGGATTTTATATATTCTGATATTTCCAGGTTTTTAAAATGGTTGGTAGTAATGTACTCAAGTATTTTGTTTTCTGAGTTGGTGTATGAAATATTATTTATTGTAGTTGTGCTGTTAAATGTTATTAAATATGACCCGATTAAATGAGAATCGTTCACAATATTATTTCCATTTATTAGAATGGCACCTTCTTGAATTATATCTATATTCTTATTTTTTTCTAGAATTTTAGTGCAAATTGATTTTTCTCCATTTAGTAAACGGGTAAAACAAGTCTTATCTTTACTTATAATACAATAGTTGTTAAAAAGTTCGTTCTTAAAATTAGATATTTCATAAAAGGTATTTTCGCATTTTGCGACCTGATTACTTATTAGTAATTTTCCATCATTATGTGAAATGGATCTGGCATAGTAAATTTCGCATCTGTTTGTTATAACGGGGTATTTTATATAAATAATTAAGAGTTCTTTATGCAATACAATTTTGAATATGGAGATGTCCATTAGGTCTGCAATAATTACAGTTTGTTGTTCGTGATCTAATATTTCTTTAATGTCTTCATTATTTAAAATTTGTGTGTTGAATAAATCAATTTTGGCTAGCGTGATAGTATCAATAAGGTTTTGTAAGTCAAATGTTAATAAACGTAAACGATGTTTTCGTAACGGCAATTCTTGATCAATAAAAATGTTTTTAAAGTGATCGGAAAGTGATTTTATCTCCTTAAACAATTTGGAATTAATAATAAATTGTTGGTTATTGTTTTCAATTAAATCATTTATTTTATTCTGTGTTTTAATGAAATCATCGTGATCCGAAGTTCCAGCTAACCATTTCCAAACAGTGCCTAACTCATTTATTCCCCTTTTTGATCTAGTTGGTATCAGTTGTGACAGAATTAATTCCAGTATCTGTATTTCGTAAGTAATTTCCCATTTTGTCCGAATATTTGTATCCTTTCTAACATATCCTGATTCTAGATTGATTATTTCTTTATAAAAACTTAAGTTAGTTACGTGGAATAAGTCGCCATATGATTCATAGGTAAGGACATCCTTTTTGTCCTTGAACAGGAAGAATTCGTGATTGGAGTAATCAATTATTTCTGAAGTGGTATTAGAAGTAATAAGAAATGAATTTTCTGTAATTTAATAGAATAAAAAAAAAATATGGTATTTGTTAAAACTTAATGTTGTCTTTGTGAATAGTTCTGTTTCTATTATTGATTATAACTTTGTTTGGTAAGTTTTCCTTAACAACCTGTTTTTTATATCTAGTTTTTAGCTTTTTTCTTTCTCCGTGTTTCTTTTCATAAACAACTTGACCTACATGACATTCTTTTCCTTAACGACCTTCATTGTGTGTTACTAATATTTTTTCTTGTGTGTTCTTTAGAATTCTTGAAATGTTTTCGTGATCAATTTTATTATAAAGAATATCAAAAGGTTTTTGGTTTGTTGTTGATTAAATGCTTTGATTGAATTGTTTTGCTCCTTTATACAACGAGCTAATTCTGTTAATGTTGAATGTGCCCTTTCTACTTGTCCGTTCAAGGTACTGTGTCTGGGGTCAGCGAAATGCAGAGTTGGCAATTTTTGCATAATTTCGGACAAATTTACGGTAATAGCCGGCGAGGCCTAGAAAACTTTGAAGCTCTCGAATGTTTTGTGGAATCGGATACTTCATAATTGTGGAAATTTTCTCAGGATCTGTTTTAATTACATTGTGAGAAACAATATAACCAAGAAATGCTGTCTCTAATTTAAAGAATTTAGATTTTTCTAGAGAAATTTTCATATGTGCTTTTTGTAAAATATTAATTATTTGAATTAAATCAGTGTAATGTTGTTTAATTGTATTAGAAAACATTATTATATCATCCATATAAACATGGATGACTTGTTCTCTCAATATGTCATCCATTGCTCTTTGAAATATTCTAGGGGCGTTTGTTAATCCAAATGGCATACGTAAGAATTCGAATTTTCCGTTATTTATAGAGAAAGCGGTTTTTTCAATATCTGCATTTTTCATTAAAATTTGGTGGAATCCTGATTCCAGACCAATTGTTGAGAAATATTTTGACTTCCCTAAGTTAGATAATATTACAGACGGATCTTGCATCGGGTATCTGTCAGGTATTGTGCTTTCGTTTAATTTTTTATAGTCAATAACTAGTCGATGTTTTGGGGACCCATCTTCGTTTTGACCTTTTTTGGAAACTACTAAGACTGGTGAATTGTAAGGGCTTCTACTTGGTCTTATAATTTGCTCTTTAAGCATTCTATCGATTTCATTATTAACGAAACCTGAGACCGACATAGCATAAGGATATTGTTTGCTATAAATTGCCCTGTCATTGTCAGTATTTATTTCTCCTCGAATATCGGCACGAAAAGGAATTTGCATATTTATTTTAGAATGCTCCTTTTCAATTTTATTCACAACTTTATTTTCAAGATCTTTTATTTGATTTAAAGTTATATTTAGGTTATGAATTTTTTCTTTGTCGGACCACTCAACGACGGCGAACTCAGGATTTGTGGATCCTAAACTATTTGATTTAAAAATGACGGAATTAACATCGTCGGCTTGTTCAGGATTTTTCGATCCCAAACTGATATATTGTTTATTAGCGGATAAATCTACGCTGGCGTGCTCAGGATTTTCAGATCCCGAACTATTAGTTTTATTAATGACGGATAATTCAACGTCGGCGTGTTCAGGATTTTCAGATCCCGAACTATATAAACTGCCTTCAGCAATAACCGTTTCGGTTTTAAATACCTTTTGCTCATCAAAGTATTTTTTGATAATATATTCCTTCAATGGAAGAATATTTTTTCCTTCAATTAAACATAAATCATTTTTTTCCTCGTCAAAATATTCGAGTTTCTCTTTATTTCCCTTAAACTCCATGATTCCTTTCTGGATATCTCATTTAGCTCCAATCTTTCTTAACAGATTGAATCCAACTAATAGATCAGATTCTAGACCTTCAATTTCATAAAATAAATGTTGTTCCCCAAATATGTTTATCAAATGATAATATTTTATGATTGAATATCTATGAACAGTAGATACTCTTTTTTGTATTGATAATTATTTTTTATTCTCGTAAATACCCTTTTTTATATAGCACGCGGTGGCTCCTGCATCTATTAATATATTAAGTGGTCTTTTAGTTTTTCTGTCTACCCTTGTTATATGAGGCATTCCTCTGTAGGGTGCTGATCTAAAAAATGGCCCTCGTTGATATTATTTACTCTCATTGTTTTTTGAGCTGGCTGGTTGACTGTTCCCGTTGATTCCCGTTTAATCGGGGGGTGTGTTTCGGACTGATTTACCTGTCGTGCGTTTGTGTTGGTTTTTTTCGCTGGGTATTGGTTATAATTATTTCCTTGGAAATTAATATTAAAATTGTGTCGGTTGTTATTATAATTCCACTGGCTGTTATTATTCCTAGGACGGTTATAATTTTTATACGGACGATTTTGAACTCTTATGGAGTTGTCTACTTCCATAGGCTCTGGTGGTGGTTGAACTTTGGAATTATTGTTAAAGTTCCAATTGTTATTCGTTCCCAAGTTCTCGTTTTGTGGCCAATTATTATTTATTCTATTTGGCGTAATATTATTCTGTCTAGAGGCAAATCTAAGGTTGTTTCCTTGATTTTTATTTTCATTCCTAAATCCATTATACCTATTTGAGCTGATACCAAATTGAGCTCTAAAGTTGTTAGACTCTAGTTCCTGACACTTTGCCAAAGCATTTGTCAAGTCTGGTGGGTTAAGAGAGAAGAGTGTTTCTGAGATTGAACCGTTTAATCCAGAAATAAAAATTCTAAGAGCATTGCTTCTAATTGTTTTATCTGTTTCCTTGGTTATAACGTTGTCCTTTCCATAAGTCATTATAGTTTTATTTATGAGTAAAGTCATTTTCTTGTTTACTTCGTTGTAAAATTCTGTAATGGTCATACGTCCCTGTCTAAGGATGCTTAATTCTGATTCGAGTATATGGATTGGTCTTTTATCGCTATAAATAAAATCCAATCTTGAAAGAATTGCTTGAAAGTTTAAGACGGTACCATCAAAGACACTAGAATAACAAGATGCGTAACGGCCATACATTGGTTTGGCACTATGCAGCCACTTTTTTGGTGACGGCCAAAATTGCTCTCTTTCCGCTCGCTCACGCTGAGAACGTAAGAAATCTAAAAATAGAATTTGCTTGCTTGTGTGAGTAAAAACAAGAGACGAGAACGCGTATATGTGTGCGTGTTGTGCTAGAAGACGAATTTACACGAGGAAATGAATTTACATTGTACATATTAGGGTAGTTTTTTGCCAATTTCATAGCAATATGATAAAAAAAAATCATTTTTAAAAATTCGCGCCCTGATTATTATAATTTTAAAGCTTTTTAAATTCGTTTGTTAAAATAGCCGCTCGAATTAGCTACCGTTTACACATTTATATATATGTTCAGTTCTAATTTATCTCTCATCTGACAATTTTTATAATAAAAAATTATAAAAAAAAATAATAAAAATGGATTATTAACATACATAAATCATATTAAGTCAAATGACTTAATAAATATACTAAATAATTAAAGAAAGTAAAATATAAATTATTATAACTACTGTAATTTAAGATATAAATTTTCCAAAAAGAAGACATTACATTGAGAAATAAATAATTCATAAAAATAATACGAAGTAGAAAATAAAAAAATTGTAAAATAAATAAAAATATGAAAACTGTTTATTGCAAAAGTCACATCAAAGACACTAGAATTATTCTAGTGTCTTTGTTTTGGTCATATCTTGAGGCACGAAGTGCGGACACAAGCACTCAACAATCATTGCCTTATTATTTTTTCACACGCCGCAAGCTGAATACTCTAATGACAAATATTCTAATACAAAGTCATTTTTGAAATTTATTTTGTGATGGTATGTACATAGATTTGGCTATTTCTAATCTATTTTCAAATAATAATAACGTTAAGGCAATGCAAACAAGAATTTTTCGCATGGTGCCAATTGATCAAAAATAATACAGATTTAAAGTCTAAGAACTTCTAAGGTGAAGGGCATATTTTGTCAAATTTACAATGCATGAGCATACGTGTGCACACATAAAGTTGTCTGCTATCACTTTGTGCGTTGAAAAGAGCTGTTCGTTGTAGCGCTCTTCGCTCTCTCGCTCTCTAACAAAAATTCGAGAAAGCCTGGAGACACCTCTAGAGCCACCGCGAAAAAATCGTGTGCCAAAAAATCGTATGGCGTTACGCATCTTGTTATTCTAGTGTCTTTGGTACCATGGTTGGTTAGAGCATCGTGTGCTGCTCCCATGATTTTATTACGTAGTATTGTTAAGGCGATAAAATATTGTTCACTTTCAATTTTATATAGACTCATTGCGGTTTCTGCCTTCTCTCCAGCCTACATATTGTGTTATTTCACCTGTGAACTTAGGTAAGGATTTAATTACCTCTAATGTAGTTTCGCATTTTATGGTTCGGTCAATTGTTTGGATCTTATAGTCTTCCACTTTATTTCTGTTAGCGGTTAACTGCCCTTCTATTCCTTCAATTTTTTTGGTCACTTCACTCAACTGTACATTTATTAATCTATTTATTAATTCCATTGTCAGGTTACTGGCGCTGGATATCCCGCCCGCAGAAAGGGTTGGTACTGAACCTCCGGTTGCCATTGTTAATTTTAAATTTTCAAAACTATTTATCAAACCTTCCAGAATGTTTTAAAATAAATATTGTAATGTTTAATTTTAAAGCTTGTAGTACTTTCGGTATCTTGTTCTTAATTTTTAGATTCTATTTAAAGGCTTAGTGTTATTTTTTATCTGCTCACGATACTTTCCGTGGGAGTTCTTCCTTCAATGTAGTTGTCCTGATTATCTTCTGTTGGGGTCTTCCTTCAATAGGTTTGTCTTAATTATTTTGGTGTCTTCCTTCAATTGGGTCGTCTTAATTATTATTTATTGGGGTCTTCCTTCAATTTTGTATCTAGCTGTGGCGGGGGGTTGCCTTCAGCTCTTCCTTCCTTCTTGGTGTTGATTTTTACGTTTGTTTTTTTGTTTTAATTGTGTTTGTTGTTGAGTTCTGATTTTTTATTATTGTGTTCTCGTAATTAGTGTTAAGTATTCAGTCCACCTTTTATATTAAATTCCTAATTGGATTATTGCATTTATTGATTTCCAATTAAGTTTGTTCACGATCACTGTCACAGTAGTTAGGTGTCGTTGGATTGTTGTGGATGTTTTAATTTTTCCACTAAAAATATGAGTTGTTGGCGGCGCGAGTTCCGTTTTGTAATTAACTTATTTTCGTTAATATTTATTAAGAACTTTTAAGTACGCCGCCCCACGCTGGGCGCAAATTAACTTTTTGCGGTATAAATTATTTAAAAAAGTAATTTTTTATTTTTTAATATTTTTATTGGTGTTCAACTTTTCAACTTATCACTTTATTACAAGACACTTATTGTTATCTATTTATACATTTATAAACCGTTCTTTTAATCCTCCCGAATCAGACTGATCTTCAAATTCTGAATCCTAATCCAATCAACCTCGGCCAGAAGCTTTTCTTTGACACTTTCTGAACTTTTGATAAAAGCTTTATGCTGAAATTATTCCACTGCATTGTGAAATTCAATTATGCTGATCGATGCAGTTTGGCCGTGGTTTGGTCTCCAAGCGGAAGCTGTGTTTACGTTAAGTTTGGGTTATTTACTTTAGCGGGTAGCTAAGCGCTGGCAAAGGCAATGACAAAAACAAAGACAAAGGAAATGCCGACGAGATTGAGAATTGAAATTTGTTTATAAACTGTGGAAGGGTGCTATGTTTATGGGTTGGATAACTCGAGATTGAGAATTGAAATTTGTTTATAAACTGTGGAAGGGTGCTATGTTTATGGGTTGGATAACTTGCACGCATCGGTAGTTTAAGCAGTTACCCAGAAATGAAATACATGTAAGTGATTTGTTCATTGTGCCATTATAAATGCAGAAAAGATTTAGCTACAGTAGTTTAGAAGACTATATCCCCTCTTACCAAGAATACAAAAACCGCACAATGACGCAACAAGAATCAGTACAGATTGACCTTCACATACGAAATTGTCTGGCAGAGCAAGCACAAATATTTGACCAAAAAATAGCAACTTTAACAGAACAACTGAACGCTTTAAAGGCTACTGCGCCAGAGGTGACAGCTTATAAGCCTATAGAAATCATACCAGAAGTTAGATGTGAAGAGCCCCTAAACATAGTTAAAACTATTCCTGAGTTCGACGGCAAACAAGAACATTATATCTCTTGGCGCCAAGCGGCCAACGCCGCATATAAAGTCTTCGAAGCTTATGACGGAAGTTCTAGGCATTATCAGGCTGTTGCCATAATACGCAACAAGGTTAGGGGATCTGCAGATGCGATCTTAGCATCATTTAATACAGTTTTAAATTTTCACGCGATAATTGCTAGACTGGATTTCACATATTCAGACAAAACTCCGGTTCACGTAATTCAACAAGATTTAAGTACTTTAAGGCAGGGTGACCAGTCCCTTTTGAAATATTACGATGAGATAGAAAGAAAGCTGACGCTTTTAACTAACAAAACTCTCATGACCCACGACGCAGCTTCGGCAGCTGTGTTAAATGACAAATATAGAAACGATGCACTTCACACATTTATCTCAGGCCTGAAGAAATCTCTAAAATGTGCAGTTTTTCCAGCCCAACCTCGAGACTTACAGACTGCCCTGGCATTAGCACAAGAGGCAAAATCAAGTAACGAGAGAAGCATTTTTGCCGCAAACTTTGCTCGGAACATAGAGGAAAAAGCGCAAAAATCTGGGAATCAGAGGTCCCTAGGTTCGCGTCAAAACCCCCAGCAAGAGAGCGACGCTCCCACTATCTTTAGGAAAAATCCCCATTACCAGAAAGGTAACGGTCAAAAGCCGAACACTTCAGGTAGCGCTAGACAGAGATATTACCAGAAGCCACAAGAATCAACTTCCGAACCCATAGAAGTAGACACGTCATCACGCTTTAGACAGCCCACTCAAGCAACAAATTTTAAAGGTGGTCATTCAGCGAAAAGTCGCCAATCATTGAACCACATGCCCCAAGACCAAAAAACCGAATACGAGGAACAGGCAGAATCCGAGGCAAATGCGGCTGAAGACGATTTGTCTGAGGTCGAAAGCTGTAATTTTTTAGGGGTCACTCCCTGCTTCCGTACATCACACGTACAGTAGCAGGGCAGACCATAAAACTTCTTATCGATACAGGGACTTCGAAAAATTACATTAAGCCACTTCTAGGGCTGCCACACTTTGTGCCAGTCGACAAGCCATTCCAGGTAAAATCACTACATGGTCATACAAGAATTGAACGGAAGTGCCAAATTCAACTTTTTAAAACTAAAACATATTTTTTTTATTTTAGAAAATCTAAGTGATTTTCACGGCATTATTGGCCTAGACTTACTAAAAAAGATTAACGCCAATGTTGATTTCGAAAAAAATTGTATCACTTATGATCGCGGTTCAGAGCCAATCAAGTTTACAAAATGCCAGAACGTAAACTTCATTAAAATAGACGATGGCGATGTTCCTGAAGTCATTAAAGATGACTTTATTAAAATGATTAACAAAAGAACAGGGTCATTTGCAGATGTTAATGAGTCCCTGCCCTATAATATCAATACAGTTGCCACAATACGAACTGACGGGGAGCCAGTATATTCTAAACTGTACCCTTACCCAATGGGCGTATCCGAGTTTGTCAACGCAGAGGTTAAACAACTTCTAGCGAATGGCATAATAAGACCGTCCAAATCACCTTTGTAGTGTATCTACCCTCAATATGTAGAGTAGAGTTAATATGTAAGTAAGTAATATGTAAAGTAGAGTTAATATGTAAGTAAGCAAAAGACCACCAACACTTACATGAAATCTCCAGCTCTTGAAATACGATCGAGCGCTTAAACATAAGCCGATCGCGGAGCGTGAGAGTGCCGAGCATACACCTAGCAGCTCAAGTGATTAAGATAAGATAAGATAAGATAACAAACACGTAGTCTTAAGCGCGTCATGTGCGGGTGGCTGTACCCAAGAACAGCAAAGTGAATTCATTCGAATAAACCGCTTCAAGCAGAGCAGAGCCAAGTCTATTATATCAACTTCAAAAATACCGTATAACCTTGAACCTATTACACCTTACAACAACCTGATCTGGGTTGTCGATAAAAAGGGGGTAGACCAATCGGGCCACAAGCTAAAGCGTATGGTCATCGATTTTCGTAAACTTAACCAAAAAACGACTGATGGTAAGTACCCCATCCCAAGTATTTTAACCATATTATTAAATATGGGCGAGGCACACTACTTTACTACTCTTGACCTCAAATCGGGATTTCATCAAATCGAATTAGCGGAAAGGGACCGGGAAAAAACCGCTTTCTCCGTAAACAACGGAAAATATGAATTCTGTAGACTCCCTTTTGGTTTGAAAAATGCGCCAAGCATATTTCAAAGAGCCATTGATGATGTCTTAAGAGAGCAGATAGGGAAAACCTGCTATATCTACGTCGACGACGTAATTATCTCGAACATTACGAGACAACGAAGTAAACTTTGGAACAAATGAGAGGGAACTCTTGGCCATTGTTTGGGCCCTAAAAATTCTTCGAAATTATTTATATGGCGTAAAGAATTTAAATATATTCACGGACCATCAACCGTTGACTTTTGCCGTGTCGGATAGGAACCCAAATGCGAAGATAAAACGCTGGAAAGCTTTTATTGACGAGCACAATGCAAATATTTTTTACAAGCCTGGCAGAGAGAATTTCGTGGCAGACGCCCTATCTCGCCAGAATGTAAATGTTCTCGAAGATTGCCTAAACTCTGATATTGCCACAATACATAGCGAAGAATCTCTTACCTATACTATCGAAACGACCGAAAAGCCTGTAAATTGCTTTAGGAACCAGATCGTTATTGAAGAATCTAACACCCCATCAGTTAGATCAACTATTTTGTTCAGAGAAAAAACCAGGCACGTTATAAGATTTGTCGACCGTAACACACTTTTGCAAACAGTACAAGACGTCGTAAATGCCAAAGTAGTTAACGCAATACATTGCGACCTACCCATTTTGGCATTCATACAACACAGTCTAGTAGAAGCGTTTCCGTCAACCACATTCCGACACTCCAAAAATATCGTGATAGACATTGTCGATAAAACCGAACAGAGAGAAATAATTATTGCAGAGCATAACCGAGCGCACCGAGCAGCGCAGGAAAATGTGTAGCAAATTCTCCGGGACTATTTTTTCCCAAAGATGAATTCGCTGGCAACAGAGATTGTCGTAAACTGTAAGGTTTGTTCAATGGGTAAATATAATCGACATCAGGTCAAGCAAGCGATGGGTGAGACCCCAATCCTATCATATGTTGGGGAAATATTGCATGTTGACATTTTTAGTACCGACAAAACATTTTTTTTAACATGCGTCGATAAACTCTCAAAGTTTGCGGTCGTCCAATATATTACTTCACGCGCAATTGTGGACGTAAAGGCACCGATTTTACAGCTGGTAAACCTGTTTCCCAAAATAAGGATCATTTATTGCGACAACGAAAAATATTTAAATTCCGAAACAATAAAAAATATACTAAACAATTTTGATATTCAGATTTGTAATGCCCCACCACTCCACAGCACCTCTAATGGTCAAGTGGAAAGATTCCACAGTACCCTTACAGAAATAGCCCGTTGTCTAAAAATAGATAAACACCTTAACGAAACCAGAGACATAATCCTTTTGGCGACAATTGAGTATAATAGGTCAATTCACTCAGTAACAAACAGAAAACCGACAGAATTAGTTTACTCCGCCCCTTCGGATTTATTAACAGAAACTAGGGATAAAATTGTACTTGCGCAAGAAAAACAACTTGGGTACATGAACCGAGATAGAATCCATAAGAAGTATAAACTAGGCGAAAAAGTATGGCTAAAATCGAACAATCGGTTGGGTAATAAACTGTCACCACTGTGCACGGAAGAAGCCATTGATGCTGACTTAGGTACGACGGTTCTAATAAAAGGGAGGGTGGTCAATAAGGACAACCTTAAGTAAACCCAAGAAAAAAAAAATTAAAAACAAATATAAATAAATAAAAAATTTCATCGCTTATAGTACTTTTAATTTTAATATTTTTATTACAGGTTAGGATATTTGTGTGTGCTGGCTTCCGCAATCACCTTGACAATAACGACTATGAAACTTAATGACTATTCACACGAAGACTACATACCTATAATAGACGGTAACTTAACGATATGGGACAGATACGGATATCTCGGACACACTTCTAACATAACTTCATATGAAACTTATGTTGAAGATACCAGACGGCAACTGAACTACTTTGGAAAAGACCATATGCGAAATTTAATAACTACTGACTTGGGGCACATAGAATCACTAATAGCTACGATTAGGGTACACCATAGACATGCTCGCAGTATAAATCTACTAGGTACAGCACTCAAGGTAATAGCCGGAACCCCAGACTTCGACGACTGGGAACAGATAAAATTTAAACAAGGGCAATTAATAGATTCAGCAAATAGACAGATCTAAATAAATACGAAACTTCAATCTCGACTAAACGAAATTACAAGGTCAATGAATGCAATACGTAAAACAGACAACGCGGACTCAGAACACCTATTTGAAAGTATACTTGCTAAAAATAGAATAATTATTACAAACCTAGAAGACTTGATACTGTCGGTAACTCTAGCTAAAATAAATTTAATAAGCCCCCTTATTTTGGATAGTGTTGACATTCATGAGTTGGCCAATGAACTTCTCACAAATACGAGCTTAGCAGATATTTTAAGAGTATCTAGCGTTAAAGCCTTTCAGAACAACGATTTATTGTATTTCTTAATCAAATATCCTAAACCAGAAACAGTTTGTAAAAAAATTAACGTTTTCCCAGTTCAACATAATAAGATAATATTAGACATTGAGAATAATAATGTAGTAGCCGAATGCGGTGCACGAATCTACGCCGTCAAGGAATGTAACGCAGCCATGAGTACCACCTTCTGCAAGAGATTGCAGAACCCGACTTGCGCTCAACAATTGGTGTCTGGAACCGTCGCACAGTGCACCACTCTCCTTGGCCATCTGGATCCGGTGACACTTGTTGAAGAAGGTGTCCTGATTATCAACGACGCAACCTTCAGGGTCGAAGATAGCCTAGGCAGCAGTAAGATGATCTCGGGAACCTACTTAGCCACATATGACGATCGTATATCTCTAAACGGCACCCACTACGAAAACCACCAGGGCGTCCTAAAGAAGAAACCCGCTGCGGCAGTGGCCTCTCAGATCAATGTGACTAGCCATCGAGATCAACTAAGCTTGCCGTTCTTGCACGAGCTGTCGCTGCAGAACCTCCAACATATTGGTAGTCTGAAATCTGACATCATTTCGAGACCCATTTTAAGCAGCGGCGTCACCATCGCCGTGGTCCTAATTGTTTATGGGATCATCCAAAGCATCCGTTACTGTCGAGTCAAAAGACGACACCCCGACTCCAGCATCGAGATGACGATACCTTCCCGAAAAGCCGAAGACGACTTTAACCTTACGCGGGGAGGAGTTAACACGCGCAGGGCCAAAATCGCTAACTCCTCGATAAGACCGAACGCGGCCGCAGTAACGTCAGCGCGACTGCAACTAAGTCGCGAAATATGACTCCTGCATTCCAGCACCAGTCAAATGGTCACTGCCCGGAGCGTGTGAATCGCAATGTCAGCATTCTGCCGTGAGCGCTGCTTCAGAAGACGGGCTACTTCATATTAAACTTAAGTTTTTTGTCTTTAGTTTTAAAAACTCATCAGAACGCGCATAGTCGCATAATAAATCGCAATACACAAAACCATTGTCTGTTAATTTGTATAAACTCAAAAACGAAGTAACGGAGAGCTAGAGGAGACTTCTCCGAAACAATAAAATTCACTCTAGTTTTAAACTCCAACGAAAGCAGTCGCAATTTATTAAAATTCTAAAAATTAAACTCACTCACAGATGGTGGGCCAGAGATTGTGATCGAGGGAACGTACCTGGTGACCTTCGAGCAAACGGCAACCATCAATGGTACCGAATTTGTAAACATTCGAAAGGCACTAAGCATGCAACCAGGAATTGTCTAACTAAGTAGCCTCGCAAAAGTAATGCTGACGCGCCATAATGGAGTTCAGCCCTCTATGCTGACACCATTCGGCGGTGGAAGTCCGACGCATCCCATTTGGAGTGTCGCGCTGCGCCGCAGAAATTCTGAGTCGGCTTGCCGCTCATGTCTTGGTGGCGCGATGCATTGTCGAGAAGGGTAGACTAAGCTAAGAATATTGTCTGTACTTTAGTTCTAAAAAAGCTGCTCAATAAACCACAGCTCAACTCCGGCGCATAGCCGTAAAATCACTTTGTTCTTATTTACATTGCATTGCTAAGCCACAAGGCAAGCAACATAACTAAGGGGGCGAAGTCAAGCCCTCCAACGTATTCTACCTAAATCCAGTGGTCATACCTAATCTTGAGAAGGAAGACTCCTAGACACGGAAGAAAAGATATCCATAACCCCTCTGGACACAGGAGAGGAAATACATAACTTGTATGAATTCTTGGACCTATGAGCCATAAAGAACAGAACGGATATCATATTTTCAATTAGATTACCTATTTTTAAGAAAGAAATATTTTCGTTGCGAAGAATAATCGCACTCCCAATGAATAACACAGAATTTGTAATAACACCAAATTATTTAGCGATTCACGAAGACGAAATGTATTATTATAAGGAAAAATATCAGTTTATAAGGAATATATATAGTGACATATGTAATGCTCAACCACATAACAAATACAACATATACCAGCCACTTTATATATTCTTTTACTTAGCAACAATAGAATGTAGAACCAAGAATGCCTTAGCACATAAGATAAACAATTATTAGAACCCCAACTTCATGGTGACAATAACAAATTCGTCCGATGTAAACAATTTAACATAAACATCCGCAGTCTTATTCGTTATTCCCACTAGAAGGGTGAAAGCTGCTTACACAGCTTCACGGATCAAAACTTTCCACGTATTTCAAACTTTGCTGATCTGTAATCCATGCGCAATCCACTCAAGAGAGCGCCTAATTAACGTAAACATAAATGAGAGCCTATGTACGCTCAATATGAAGAAGTAAATTAGCTCAGCCAAGGGTTTGCTAAGCGTTCGCTTTGCAAATTAGATTTAGATTTTATTCATACTTCAATTGTGTAAGACGTGAATTTGTCTCCGACGTTCGCTTAAGTTTTTTTTTTATCATAATTTCTTAGAGCTAAAAGATTAGTTCGAGATTAATAAAGCGCAGCTCGTGGCGAACAAACTTTCGTTTGTGCTTCAGTTTATACAAAGCAGATCCGCAAAAGAATTTATGTGACAAAATATTTGTAAATAGTTATGTAACGATGTTGGATACTATTAATACAAATTAAAAAAAACTGCAAGTGACCATTAAAGTGTGACCCACCAAAATAAATAAAAGTTGTGACTGTTACCAGGTCAGTGTTGTGTAGCCCATCTAACATTGACTGGACCGCTACTAAAGTGTGTGAATTAAAAAAAATAATAATAAAACCCTGGTATCTACCGAGTGATTTAAAGCAAAAATCAACAATAGCCAAATACATGGCACAACCCAGTGAAAAAATTATGATTCTATCTGAGTTACATTTGAATCAGGCTTTGGGCCAGATTCGCCACATCCCAACATTTGACGGTTTCACAAGAGAACTGGCATCATTTGTGAGACGTGTGGACTTCGTGATGTCCCTATACACGACAACAGACTAGAGGCAACATAGTGTACTCTACAGTGCCATCGAGATGCAGCTGTCCCGACACTCACAAGAAGTGTCCCAGCTACAACAGTGCAACACTTGGGCTGAACTACGTTCAGTCCTCATTGATGAATTCAAAACCCAAATCCTATGCGAAGAGTTGCTAAGACGACTTTACAACACGTACTGGAGTGGTAGTATTCGTAAGTTTGTAGAATAACTAGAAAATAAGATGTTTGAAATTTCAAGTAAATTATCACTAGAAAATAATTATACAAATACAACTCTTTATACCGCCGCAATGGCTAATATTATAAAAGATGTAATTTCTAAAAGAATTCCAGGCAGAATGTTCATGATTTTAGAAAGATACGACATTACAACATTACAACATTATCAATTGTTATACAATTGTATTAAATACAGAAAAAGCTAAAGCTAAATCAAACAGTCCATCTACATCACAAAGCAGTAGTAAAAATAATGAACATCAGAAGAATAAAAGAAATAATAATGATAATAATGGTATAAAACCTTATTATATTCAAACACAGCTAAATCAAAATTAAAATAATTACGAAGTAATAATTTAAAAAAAGTTGAAAATAACCAAGCGACATACAGTGAGTTCAAACAAATGTTAGACCAAGGTAGAGCGCAAAACTCTCCAAATTATCAAAAACCCACATCTTATTTTACAACTAAACAGCCCCAAAAAATGGCAGCGTGAAAGTTCCAGTGGTCAGTATAAAATGGACACTAGTGAAAATTTTCATCAACTTGCCTCGGGATCGGAATCAGAAGTAGAAGTAGAAGAACCTACTCATTCATACAAATAACTATGAACGATATCAAACTCAAATGTTTTATAGACACAGGTTCATCAATAAATTTGATGAGTAAAAATTTTTTCAATTGTCCGATTAACTCAAAAGCTCCATTAGATGTACACACAATAATCAGTCAAATTATTTTAAAATCAAAAATTGCATTAAAACCTAGTAAACTTGTCCGACAAAGAAAACATTTATATTTATTATATTGAGTAATTGACAACGAACTCAATGAAACAAATGAATTTCGACTTGATCATCTAAACGATGCAGAGAGGAAGGCCCTCACCAGTGTCTGAAACGAGTTTAGTGACATACAGTACAAAGAAGGTGAAAATTTGACCTTCACAAGTACAACTAAACATGTCATAACAACTAAACACGAAGACCCAATCTAAGACGTCCATATTAATACCCACAAAGCTTTGACGAAGAAGTCGAAAACCAAATGAAAGACATGATGCAACAAGGCATCATAAGAAAATCGAATTCTCCGTATTGCTCTCCTGTTTGGGTAGCAAACCTCGCAAAAGGTTTTCATCAAATAAAAATGGATGAAAACTCTATAGCGAAGACAGCTTTTCCCACCAAAAATGGTCATTTTGAATATACTCGAATGTCATTTGGTTTAAAAAATGCAACCGCAACTTTTCAACGTTGCATGAATAATCTCTTAGCAGATTTAATATACAAAAACTTTCTCGTATATATGGATGACATAATTGTATATTCCACTTCATTGGAAGAGCACATAATGTCTTTGCGAAAGGTATTCTCAAAGCTCAGAGAAGCAAATTTAAAATTACAGCTAGACAAATGCGAATTTCTTAAAAAAGAAACTGAATTCTGAATTACTGAAAGTGGATTTCCCTATACCAAAGTCCATTAAGGAAATAAAATCATTTCTTGGTCTTTGCGGTTTTTACCGCAAATTTATTCCAAACTTCGCTAAAATAGCAAAACCAATGTCATTACGACTAAAAAAAGGCTCAATAATAAATATCAAAGACTAAGACTATTACTTAGCTTTTGAAAAATTAAAAGTGTTAATAACGTCCGATCCCATATTAATACACCTAGATTTTAAAAAATCAAATTAAATGAATTTAATATCATATCAAATATCTCCATGGTAAAGAAAACCATGTAGCAGATATTCTATCAAGTGTAAAAATTTAAGAAAACTTCCTAGAAGAAACCTTCAGTAACATTTCGTTACCAACTCAAGCTACTATTCACAGTGCTCAAGAAGATAACCAATCTTATATTTCCTTAACGGAAAGACCAATTAATTTCAACAACAGGCAGATAGAATTTATAAAAGACGATAATAATACCATAGAAACCAAAAGATACTTTCATAAAACAAAAATTAAAATTCATTACATAGAAATGACAAATGTCCATGCCAAAGAATTAATTAAAGAATTTTTATGTACCAATAGAAGCGTAATTTTCTTTCATTACGAAATAGATTTCCTTACATTTCAAAACGCTTACATAGAAATTGTCAGTCCGAATAACATAACTAAAATTATGAAATCAAACATCAAATTAAAAGATGTTGAAATGTATTCAGAATTTAAAGAAATAATTGTAAAAAGCCACAGAGAACTTTTACACCCAGGAATAGAGAAACAAACAAACCTTTTCAAAGAAAAATATTATTACCCAGACTACCAAAAGTTAATACAGAACATTATTAATGAATGCGAAGTATGCAACATATCAAAAACAGAACATAGAGATACTAAACTAAACTATGGGTTAACACCGAAAACTCTTAATCCCAGAGAAAAATATGTTATAGATTTTTATTTAATCAATAATAAAACATTCCTGTTATGCATTGACATTTATTTCAAATATGCCGCCTTGATTGAAGTCAGCAGTAGAGACTGGCTGGAAGCAAAAAGAGCTCTCCTTAAAATTTTAAATGAAATGGGAAAACCGTCCGAAATCAAGGAAGATAAAGATTCAGCTTTTATATGTTCCGCGTTACATTTATGGCTTAGGTCCGAAAATGTGAATATAAATATCACAACAAGTAAAAATGGAATTTCTGACATTGAAAGATTCCATAAAACAGTCAATGAAAAGTTAAGAATCATTAATAGTGAGTCCGACCCAGAAAATAAGATAACACAATTTGAAACTATTCTCTATGTATAAGTTAACAACTAAGAGCACAGACATTCATGTCAACAATACATAAACACTAAGTTACCACATATAAGCAATGCTGACGCGCCCCAACGGAGTTCAGCGCTCTGCGCTACGAACGGTCAGCAACAGCAATTGGACACCCCTTATCCGGGGTACCAAGCTATGTTGCATAAATGCTGAGTCGGCTTGCCGACCATGGGTTTATGGCGTGATGCATTGGAGCCAGGGTAGATCCACACTTTTCATATTCTTTTGTATTCAGTTCTAAGCTTGCACTTTAACAATAAAGATCAGCTACTCCGGCACTTGGCCGTAAAATACCAATTGTTTTAATTGAACATTCTCGTTGAGCCAAAAGGCCATCGAAAGACCACGGGGGCAAAGTCACGCCCTCCATCCTAATCTTCCTAAGACGTCTTCACCTCTGGCATAATAGCCGGACTTACTGAGGACTCAGGAGAGTCGACGTTGCGCCTGGATAACACCCAGCCCAAGGAGACGACGCACATCAACCCTATACCACGGAGCCATCTGTAAAAGAGGACCACCGGACTATAGGACTTATTAAGTTATATAACCACAAAACTAAACACAATACAACTGGTAGAATACCCGCTGATATTTTCATTTATGCAGGAATACCTGCATATGACACCCAAAAGGAGAAACAATCGAAAATAGATCAGTTGAATAGAGATAGACATAGCTATGAAGTAAATACCAGATATAAACAAGCACCATTGGTAAAAACAACTAACCCATTTAGGAAAACAGGACACATAGAACAAATAGATGTGAAACATTACGAAGAAACAAATAGAGATGGAAAAGTTGAACATTATAAATCTAAATTAAAAAAAAAACAAAAGAAAATGAATAACAGCAAATACAATTCCAGCTCAACTCCTGAAAATCAAGTGGGGTCCGATATAATATGTTTCGTCCGTGCCGTCCGTGGTCAAAGCCTAGAGGTGAACCCAATACAAGCTAAAAATGAATATCTTATATTTAAAACAGGATCAATTAATATACCTATAAATTAATGATGAATATCACTATTTTTCCGTCAACTTAACAAAAACCGACCAATGAAGAATACCGAAGAATATGGTACTATAGCCCAAATCCAATATTAAACTGAAAAATTAGACAGAGAGATGAATGGAATAAGAATAATAAAACGCAATAAAAGTGGATTAATTAATATTATAGGTACCGCATATAAATACCTTTTTGGCACTTTAGATCAAAATGACAAAGAAGAATTAGAACAAAAAATAAGCGATCTTTCTCAACATAGTATTCAAATTAATGAATTGAATGAAGTAATAGAAATAGTCAATAGAGGCAATAATCAACCATTTAAGCGCAATAAGTAAAGGTGACAGAAGATTATAACTTTTAATATTTAATTTACAACACTTTACCGAATACATTGAAGATATAAAACTTAATTATAAGTCAAATCAATTACCAACAGAATGTAGATATTCAAAAACACATAACAATATTGGAATAACTTATGTAGAACCAAACATAATTTTAACTTGGAAATTATCAAAAATTGTATTAAATGAAAACTGTATAACTAATAGAGAAATTATAATAGAAGGAGACAATATAATAAAAGATTTTAATTGTTCTTTTCAAATAGAAAACATATAAATTAGAAGCACAACACTAGACTACACACAAACGAGGCTTAATTTTAAGGGTGGGGTAGTGACATATGTAATGCTCAACCACATAACATATATCTACAACATATACCTGCCACTTTATATATTCTTTTACTTAGCAACAATAGAACATAGAACCAAGAATGCCTTAGCACATAAGATAAACAATTATTAGAACCCCAACTTCTTGGTGACAATAACAAATTCGTCAGATGTAAAAAATTTAACATAAACATCCGCAGTCTTATTCGTTATTCTCACTAGAAGGGTGAAAGCTGCTTCACGGATCAAAACTTTCCACGTATTTCAAACTTTGCTGATCTGTATCTATGCGCAATCCACTCAAGAGAGCGCCTAATTACGGTAAACATAAATGAGAGCCTATGTACGCTCAATATGAAGAAGTAAATTAGCTCAGCCAAGGGTTTGCTAAGCGTTCGCTTTGCAAATTAGATTTAGATTTTATTCATACTTCAATTGTGTAAGACGTGAATTTGTCTCCGACGTTCGCTTAAGTTTTTGATTAATAAAAATATTTTTTTTTTTATAAACCAACAAACCGCAAAGTTATAATTATATATATGTAAAAACGATATGATTGTAAACCAAGCTAATATTAAATGTATAAGAAGGCTGATAGGTGGAATGGAGGCGGAATGCGAGACGAAGGATGCAGGATTCATCACCGCGATTTTCGAACCAGAGGCTGGGTACATCGCGATATTTAATGGAGAGAACGTAAGACTACAAACGGATTGCGGACCGGAGAAGACGTTGAATGGATCGGCGTTAATAAAATTTAGCCATGGTGAACAACGTCCAATACGAAGCAGTGGAGAAGCTTGGCGCAGCTGGATTGAAGTTGGATATACCGCGGATAGAGACGATCAAGAATAACAGGACCATCCAAGAGTTGGGGATACACAAGTTAAGGATGGAGGATCTCGAAACCAAAATACAGATCAACAAAGTACGATGGGGAACCACGGTCCTCGCGACAACCACATACACGATGCTTGGCGTCTTACTGATAATGATATCTGCTGTGGCATGTTTCCCCAGGAGGTCAACCATCTTCTCACCGGCGGACACACCACTTGCCACCTTCACACCAACCACCGCTCCAGTTGCTACGTTTGCAGCAACCATGGCCCCGCTATGGTCGGTAGTTCAGTCTGAGAAGGGAGGAGTTACCGCCTCAGCATTTACCCTCGGCGGCCCCCCACCAAATCCCTTTCGACAACCAGAGATCTAGAGGGCCCAAGAAATACTTCGTTACTACCCATTTGGAATGCCGAGTCGTCGTATCGAGTAACACTGGAATTGCTGAATCAACATAAACATCGGGCCAAACATAACCTCTTGCAACACCCAATCGCATCCGCTTCACTTCTACTTTTGGCCGATCAGTAGTTTACAAAACAAACACAATGTACGAAACCAAACCGTAAAGAACTAGAAAGAAATATAAGAGTTCATTCTGATTTATAAACTCCAACCAAACGGGTGTTATTTGGGGACAATCAACCGCTCAACTACGAAACTCAAACTCCCGGACATAATAAAGGAGTTAACTCACGCAGTAATTGAGGGACTTCTCTTTGCGCTTCTCAAAGTGCATACGTTTGAAGATGCCATCAAGCGTACTGATTAACCGAAGCGTTAGTGCTGGGTAATTATCGATATTCTATATTTTCGATGTTTTGAGAGCAAATATTCGATACTATCGATAGTATCGTTTTTTGTACGTAACTTTAAAATAATAAAAATATTAGCCATTTTAAATGTTTTTCTCATAGTATATATATATTTAAATAACATCATTATGCTGAAATAAAGAAAATATTATTTGGCTTGTCTTAATGGTAAGTGAAAAGAGGTATAGTTACCTTCCAATATTCTAGAGAATCTGTATTTTCCTCTGAGTGCTTCAGATTAAAATACATTAAAACATTTTGCAATGTCCTACGAGATGGAAGCTTATATCGCGGATCAAATGCTTTCAGTATATCGCGAAATCCAGTGTCCTCAACTACTGAAAACGGGCGCATATCAGTGGCTATGTACTTCATGACAACTGCGTCGAGTTCGAGTTCGGCTTTCCGGCGAGAACTCGAGCCGCGTAGCCTGTAGTCACAAATGCATCAATCTTTGGTAAAGTCACAGGCACACCTTCAGCGTTTAAAGATGGATGAACACGTTTCAGATAAAAACGTGTTAGTAAATATATTACTAATTGTAAGAAGAAATAATATAATTACCCTTTCTTTTAAGATTCACTAAGAACTCCATGATTAGAGCCACCACCACCACATCCAATTTCAGTAAATTTAGATTCTAAATGGATTTTATTAGAAAATATTTAATAATTAATTTTTAGCATTTTTCTTACGTCGTGCTCGTTACTGTTGTCAGTGATGTTAAAAATTTTCACAGCACCATCGATAGTGGCTCAGAAAAGTAAATAGTCGATACCTCGATAGTACAATCGATATTATCCCAGCACTACGAAGCGCCCTTCTCTGCGATTCTCAAAGGGGATAGGTAAGTGGCGGCTATAAAACGCATCTCATTATTGGAGGGTCGTTCTCTGCGCTTCTCAAACGGCCTTTGGAGTCACATTGCTATACTGTCTGATAGTTAAGCAGCCATAAAGGCGCTCAGCAAAGCTATGATAACATCTAAGCTAGTAAATGAAGGACAGCCCTAGGCAAACTAGGTGGGTCCCGGGACACAACAACATCCCGGGAAATGAGCTAGCGGACAACCTAGCCAGGTAAGGGCAGAGAACCCTCTAATTGGGCCCGAACCCTTCTGGTGTGTTGGTCACCACAGAGTACGGGGCTTACTAAAGTCAATTGCAGCCCTGAACCCTAATAAAATTCTGGCATTTATACAGTGCATTGGACTTCAGGGGGATCTTTGAGTGATGAAGGGGTAGTACAATAGATCCGACTGGGTCAGTACCCCTACAAACAGTACACCTACTAGCCCATGTTAATAATAATAAATAAAAGGTGACCGGCAACGACGTTCCACACGCAATAAAAAACTTTACGAGTGCTGATTAAAGGGACATTATTGTGGTAAATGTGACGAAATCTGGATACTAGGTATCGACGCCGATACAAACGTGTGCTATACCGGTAATTACCGCTGGCTTGTGCCATTAGAACTTGCAACATTGAAATTGATGAACGTCGTGGAAGACGCGAAGGCTTTAATCACGAGCAATGCGGTGAACGTAACGAAAGAGGAGAAGGTGGCTTTGAGAGGCGCCGTAGTTACCACCCCACCCCCTAAACCTCCACGCCTCTAACGTTGTCGGACACCGAACCGGGAAGGCGAACAACTAGAGCACCGCATCCGGCCAAGTGCTGACTTCGCGTACAAAGTTGCACAGCAACATTGTCTGCAAGGGACTCGGTCAGCCGAATGCTGAAGCGGCACAAAAATTATGTTTATGTTTACATTTAAGAACCTATGTACTCTTAAGAACAAAACACTTATGTACAAAACAGAGAGCTAGAGGAGACTTCTCCAAAAGAATAAACTTCACTCTGGTTTTGAGCTCCAACAGACTCAGTCGTGTTCATCTTTTCCCCGTTTGCCAATAACTTCCATTTGTGCCTACATATATACATATATGCACAACTAAAACCCTACATACTTACCAACCATACACACTCATCAACCAAAGGACGTAGGACGCCCCACTGGCTTCCCCCTCGTGTCCACACTGATAACTCCGTCGCAATGAAGACTTAATATCGTAACAATAACGATATCGTCGAAGACGTCCAGAGGAGGCGAGAATTTTACATTCCGCCCGAGCCGTCTAACGATGAAACAAAGATCTTTAGCAGTGGGATCGCTTCCGGCATTAATTTCTTTAATTATGACAACATACCGGTTAAGGTGACCGGCAAAGCTAAAATAACATCTAAGCTAGTAAGTGAAGTGAGGACAGCCCTAGATGAACTAGAAGCTGTCAGTAAACTCACAATTAGGTGGGTCCCGGGACAAAACAACATCCCGGGAAATGAGCTAGCGGACAACCTAGCCAGGAAAGAGCAGAGAACCCTCTAATTCGGCCCGAACCCTTCTGGTGTGTTGGTCACCACAGAGTACGGGGCTTACTGAAGTCAGTAGAGGAAGAAAAACGTCTGTCCTTCTGGAAGGATGCAGGATTCATCACCGCGATTTTCGAACCAGAGGCTGGGTACATCGCGATACTTAATGGAGAGAACGTGAGACTACAAACGGATTGCGGACCGGAGAAGACGTTGAATGGATCGGCGTTAATAAAATTTAGCCATGGTGAACAACGTCCAATACGAAGCAGTGGAGAAGCTTGGCGCAGCTGGATTGAAGCTGGATATACCGCGGATAGAGACGATCAAGAATAACAGGACCATCCAAGAGTTGGGGATACACAAGTTAAGGATGGAGGATCTCGAAACCAAAATACAGATCAACAAAGTACGATGGGGAACCACGGTCCTCGCGACAACCACATACACGATGCTTGGCGTCTTACTGATAATGATATCTGCTGTGGCATGTTTCCCCAGGAGGTCAACCATCTTCTCACCGGCGGACACACCACTTGCCACCTTCACACCAACCACCGCTCCAGTTGCTACGTTTGCAGCAACCATGGCCCCGCTATGGTCGGTAGTTCAGTCTGAGAAGGGAGGAGTTACCGCCTCAGCATTTACCCTCGGCGGCCCCCCACCAAATCCCTTTCGACAACCAGAGATCTAGAGGGCCCAAGAAATACTTCGTTACTACCCATTTGGAATGCCGAGTCGTCGTATCGAGTAACACTGGAATTGCTGAATCAACATAAACATCGGGCCAAACATAACCTCTTGCAACACCCAATCGCATCCGCTTCACTTCTACTTTTGGCCGATCAGTAGTTTACAAAACAAACACAATGTACGAAACCAAACCGTAAAGAACTAGAAAGAAATATAAGAGTTCATTCTGATTTATAAACTCCAACCAAACGGGTGTTATTTGGGGACAATCAACCGCTCAACTACGAAACTCAAACTCCCGGACATAATAAAGGAGTTAACTCACGCAGTAATTGAGGGACTTCTCTTTGCGCTTCTCAAAGTGCATACGTTCGAAGATGCCATCAAGCGTACTGATTAACCGAAGCGTTAGTGCTGGGTAATTATCGATATTCTATATTTTGGATGTTTTGAGAGCAAATATTCGATACTATCGATAGTATCGTTTTTTGTACGTAACTTTAAAATAATAAAAATATTAGCCATTTTAAATGTTTTTCTCATAGTATATATATATTTAAATAACATCATTATGCTGAAATAAAGAAAATGTTATTGGCTTGTCTTAATGGCAAGTGAAAATAGGTATAGTTACCTTCCAATATTCTATAGGATCTGTATTTTCCTCTGAGTGGTTCAGATTTAAATACATTAAAACATTTTGCAATTTCCTACGAGATGGAAGCTTATATCGCGGATCAAATGCTTTCAGTATATCGCGAAATCCAGTGTCCTCAACTACTGAAAACGGGCGCATATCAGTGGCTATGTACTTCATGACAACTGCGTCGAGTTCGAGTTCGGCTTTCCGGCGAGAACTCGAGCCGCGTAGCCTGTAGTCACAAATGCATCAATCTTTGGTAAAGTCACAGGCACACCTTCAGCGTTTAAAGATGGATGAACACGTTTCAGATAAAAACGTGTTAGTAAATATATTACTAATTGTAAGAAGAAATAATATAATTACCCTTTCTTTTAAGATTCACTAAGAACTCCATGATTAGAGCCACCACCAACATCCAATTTCAGTAAATTTAGATTCTAAATGGATTTTATTAGAAAATATTTAATAATTAATTTTTAGCATTTTTCTTACGTCGTGCTCGTTACTGTTGTCAGTGATGTTAAAAATTTTCACAGCACCATCGATAGTGGCTCAGAAAAGTAAATAGTCGATACCTCGATAGTACAATCGATATTATCCCAGCACTACGAAGCGCCCTTCTCTGCGATTCTCAAAGGGGATAGGTAAGTGGCGGCTATAAAACGCATCGCATTATTGGAGGGTCGTTCTCTGCGCTTCTCAAACGGCCTTTGGAGTCACATTGCTATACTGTCTGATAGTTAAGCAGCCATAAAGGCGCTCAGCAAAGCTATGATAACATCTAAGCTAGTAAATGAAGGACAGCCCTAGGCAAACTAGGTGGGTCCCGGGACACAACAACATCCCGGGAAATGAGCTAGCGGACAACCTAGCCAGGTAAGGGCAGAGAACCCTCTAATTGGGCCCGAACCCTTCTGGTGTGTTGGTCACCACAGAGTACGGGGCTTACTAAAGTCAATTGCAGCCCTGAACCCTAATAAAATTCTGGCATTTATACAGTGCATTGGACTTCAGGGGGATCTTTGAGTGATGAAGGGGTAGTACAATAGATCCGACTGGGTCAGTACCCCTACAAACAGTACACCTACTAGCCCATGTTAATAATAATAAATAAAAGGTGACCGGCAACGACGTTCCACACGCAATAAAAAACTTTACGAGTGCTGATTAAAGGGACATTATTGTGGAAAATGTGACGAAATCTGGATACTAGGTATCGACGCCGATACAAACGTGTGCTATACCGGTAATTACCGCTGGCTTGTGCCATTAGAACTTGCAACATTGAAATTGATGAACGTCGTGGAAGACGCGAAGGCTTTAATCACGAGCAATGCGGTGAACGTAACGAAAGAGGAGAAGGTGGCTTTGAGAGGCGCCGTAGTTACCACCCCACCCCCTAAACCTCCACGCCTCTAACGTTGTCGGACACCGAACCGGGAAGGCGAACAACTAGAGCACCGCATCCGGCCAAGTGCTGACTTCGCGTACAAAGTTGCACAGCAACATTGTCTGCAAGGGACTCGGTCAGCCGAATGCTGAAGCGGCACAAAAATTATGTTTATGTTTACATTTAAGAACCTATGTACTCTTAAGAACAAAACACTTATGTACAAAACAGAGAGCTAGAGGAGACTTCTCCAAAAGAATAAATTTCACTCTGGTTTTGAGCTCCAACAGACTCAGTCGTGTTCATCTTTTCCCCGTTTGCCAATAACTTCCATTTGTGCCTACATATATACATATATGCACAACTAAAACCCTACATACTTACCAACCATACACACTCATCAACCAAAGGACGTAGGACGCCCCACTGGCTTCCCCCTCGTGTCCACACTGATAACTCCGTCGCAATGAAGACTTAATATCGTAACAATAACGATATCGTCGAAGACGTCCAGAGGAGGCGAGAATTTTACATTCCGCCCGAGCCGTCTAACGATGAAACAAAGATCTTTAGCAGTGGGATCGCTTCCGGCATTAATTTCTTTAATTATGACAACATACCGGTTAAGGTGACCGGCAAAGCTAAAATAACATCTAAGCTAGTAAGTGAAGTGAGGACAGCCCTAGATGAACTAGAAGCTGTCAGTAAACTCACAATTAGGTGGGTCCCGGGACAAAACAACATCCCGGGAAATGAGCTAGCGGACAACCTAGCCAGGAAAGAGCAGAGAACCCTCTAATTCGGCCCGAACCCTTCTGGTGTGTTGGTCACCACAGAGTACGGGGCTTACTGAAGTCAGTAGAGGAAGAAAAACGTCTGTCCTTCTGGAAGGATGCAGGATTCATCACCGCGATTTTCGAACCAGAGGCTGGGTACATCGCGATACTTAATGGAGAGAACGTGAGACTACAAACGGATTGCGGACCGGAGAAGACGTTGAATGGATCGGCGTTAATAAAATTTAGCCATGGTGAACAACGTCCAATACGAAGCAGTGGAGAAGCTTGGCGCAGCTGGATTGAAGCTGGATATACCGCGGATAGAGACGATCAAGAATAACAGGACCATCCAAGAGTTGGGGATACACAAGTTAAGGATGGAGGATCTCGAAACCAAAATACAGATCAACAAAGTACGATGGGGAACCACGGTCCTCGCGACAACCACATACACGATGCTTGGCGTCTTACTGATAATGATATCTGCTGTGGCATGTTTCCCCAGGAGGTCAACCATCTTCTCACCGGCGGACACACCACTTGCCACCTTCACACCAACCACCGCTCCAGTTGCTACGTTTGCAGCAACCATGGCCCCGCTATGGTCGGTAGTTCAGTCTGAGAAGGGAGGAGTTACCGCCTCAGCATTTACCCTCGGCGGCCCCCCACCAAATCCCTTTCGACAACCAGAGATCTAGAGGGCCCAAGAAATACTTCGTTACTACCCATTTGGAATGCCGAGTCGTCGTATCGAGTAACACTGGAATTGCTGAATCAACATAAACATCGGGCCAAACATAACCTCTTGCAACACCCAATCGCATCCGCTTCACTTCTACTTTTGGCCGATCAGTAGTTTACAAAACAAACACAATGTACGAAACCAAACCGTAAAGAACTAGAAAGAAATATAAGAGTTCATTCTGATTTATAAACTCCAACCAAACGGGTGTTATTTGGGGACAATCAACCGCTCAACTACGAAACTCAAACTCCCGGACATAATAAAGGAGTTAACTCACGCAGTAATTGAGGGACTTCTCTTTGCGCTTCTCAAAGTGCATACGTTTGAAGATGCCATCAAGCGTACTGATTAACCGAAGCGTTAGTGCTGGGTAATTATCGATATTCTATATTTTCGATGTTTTGAGAGCAAATATTCGATACTATCGATAGTATCGTTTTTTGTACGTAACTTTAAAATAATAAAAATATTAGCCATTTTAAATGTTTTTCTCATAGTATATATATATTTAAATAACATCATTATGCTGAAATAAAGAAAATGTTATTGGCTTGTCTTAATGGCAAGTGAAAATAGGTATAGTTACCTTCCAATATTCTATAGGATCTGTATTTTCCTCTGAGTGGTTCAGATTTAAATACATTAAAACATTTTGCAATTTCCTACGAGATGGAAGCTTATATCGCGGATCAAATGCTTTCAGTATATCGCGAAATCCAGTGTCCTCAACTACTGAAAACGGGCGCATATCAGTGGCTATGTACTTCATGACAACTGCGTCGAGTTCGAGTTCGGCTTTCCGGCGAGAACTCGAGCCGCGTAGCCTGTAGTCACAAATGCATCAATCTTTGGTAAAGTCACAGGCACACCTTCAGCGTTTAAAGATGGATGAACACGTTTCAGATAAAAACGTGTTAGTAAATATATTACTAATTGTAAGAAGAAATAATATAATTACCCTTTCTTTTAAGATTCACTAAGAACTCCATGATTAGAGCCACCACCAACATCCAATTTCAGTAAATTTAGATTCTAAATGGATTTTATTAGAAAATATTTAATAATTAATTTTTAGCATTTTTCTTACGTCGTGCTCGTTACTGTTGTCAGTGATGTTAAAAATTTTCACAGCACCATCGATAGTGGCTCAGAAAAGTAAATAGTCGATACCTCGATAGTACAATCGATATTATCCCAGCACTACGAAGCGCCCTTCTCTGCGATTCTCAAAGGGGATAGGTAAGTGGCGGCTATAAAACGCATCGCATTATTGGAGGGTCGTTCTCTGCGCTTCTCAAACGGCCTTTGGAGTCACATTGCTATACTGTCTGATAGTTAAGCAGCCATAAAGACGCTCAGCAAAGCTATGATAACATCTAAGCTAGTAAATGAAGGACAGCCCTAGGCAAACTAGGTGGGTCCCGGGACACAACAACATCCCGGGAAATGAGCTAGCGGACAACCTAGCCAGGTAAGGGCAGAGAACCCTCTAATTGGGCCCGAACCCTTCTGGTGTGTTGGTCACCACAGAGTACGGGGCTTACTAAAGTCAATTGCAGCCCTGAACCCTAATAAAATTCTGGCATTTATACAGTGCATTGGACTTCAGGGGGATCTTTGAGTGATGAAGGGGTAGTACAATAGATCCGACTGGGTCAGTACCCCTACAAACAGTACACCTACTAGCCCATGTTAATAATAATAAATAAAAGGTGACCGGCAACGACGTTCCACACGCAATAAAAAACTTTACGAGTGCTGATTAAAGGGACATTATTGTGGAAAATGTGACGAAATCTGGATACTAGGTATCGACGCCGATACAAACGTGTGCTATACCGGTAATTACCGCTGGCTTGTGCCATTAGAACTTGCAACATTGAAATTGATGAACGTCGTGGAAGACGCGAAGGCTTTAATCACGAGCAATGCGGTGAACGTAACGAAAGAGGAGAAGGTGGCTTTGAGAGGCGCCGTAGTTACCACCCCACCCCCTAAACCTCCACGCCTCTAACGTTGTCGGACACCGAACCGGGAAGGCGAACAACTAGAGCACCGCATCCGGCCAAGTGCTGACTTCGCGTACAAAGTTGCACAGCAACATTGTCTGCAAGGGACTCGGTCAGCCGAATGCTGAAGCGGCACAAAAATTATGTTTATGTTTACATTTAAGAACCTATGTACTCTTAAGAACAAAACACTTATGTACAAAACAGAGAGCTAGAGGAGACTTCTCCAAAAGAATAAATTTCACTCTGGTTTTGAGCTCCAACAGACTCAGTCGTGTTCATCTTTTCCCCGTTTGCCAATAACTTCCATTTGTGCCTACATATATACATATATGCACAACTAAAACCCTACATACTTACCAACCATACACACTCATCAACCAAAGGACGTAGGACGCCCCACTGGCTTCCCCCTCGTGTCCACACTGATAACTCCGTCGCAATGAAGACTTAATATCGTAACAATAACGATATCGTCGAAGACGTCCAGAGGAGGCGAGAATTTTACATTCCGCCCGAGCCGTCTAACGATGAAACAAAGATCTTTAGCAGTGGGATCGCTTCCGGCATTAATTTCTTTAATTATGACAACATACCGGTTAAGGTGACCGGCAAAGCTAAAATAACATCTAAGCTAGTAAGTGAAGTGAGGACAGCCCTAGATGAACTAGAAGCTGTCAGTAAACTCACAATTAGGTGGGTCCCGGGACAAAACAACATCCCGGGAAATGAGCTAGCGGACAACCTAGCCAGGAAAGAGCAGAGAACCCTCTAATTCGGCCCGAACCCTTCTGGTGTGTTGGTCACCACAGAGTACGGGGCTTACTGAAGTCAGTAGAGGAAGAAAAACGTCTGTCCTTCTGGAAGGATGCAGGATTCATCACCGCGATTTTCGAACCAGAGGCTGGGTACATCGCGATATTTAATGGAGAGAACGTGAGACTACAAACGGATTGCGGACTGGAGAAGACGTTGAATGGATCGGCGTTAATAAAATTTAGCTATGGTGAACAACGTCCAATACGAAGCAGTGGAGAAGCTTGGCGCAGCTGGATTGAAGCTGGATATACCGCGGATAGAGACGATCAAGAATAACAGGACCATCCAAGAGTTTGGAATACACAAGTTAAGGATGGAGGATCTCGAAACCAAAATACAGATCAACAAAGTACGATGGGGAACCACGGTCCTCGCGACAACCACATACACGATGCTTGGCGTCTTACTGATAATGATATCTGCTGTGGCATGTTTCCCCAGGAGGACAACCATCTTCTCACCGGCGGACACACCACTTGCCACCTTCACACCAACCACCGCTCCAGTTGCTACGTTTGCAGCAACCATGGCCCCGCTATGGTCGGGAGTTCAGTCTGAGAAGGGAGGAGTTACCGCCTCAGCATTTACCCTCGGCGGCCCCCCACCAAATCCCTTTCGACAACCAGAGATCTAGAGGGCCCAAGAAATACTTCGTTACTACCCATTTGGAATGCCGAGTCGTCGTATCGAGTAACACTGGAATTGCTGAATCAACATAAACATTGGGCCAAACATAACCTCTTGCAACACCCAATCGCATCAGCTTCACTTCTACTTTTGGCCGATCAGTAGTTTACAAAACAAACACAATGTACGAAACCAAACCGTAAAGAACTAGAAAGAAATATAAGAGTTCATTCTGATTTATAAACTCCAACCAAACGGGTGTTATTTGGGGACAATCAACCGCTCAACTACGAAACTCAAACTCCCGGACATAATAAAGGAGTTAACTCACGCAGTAATTGAGGGACTTCTCTTTGCGCTTCTCAAAGTGCATACGTTTGAAGATGCCATCAAGCGCACTGATTAACCGAAGCGTTAGTGCTGGGTAATTATCGATATTCTATATTTTCGATGTTTTGAGAGCAAATATTCGATACTATCGATAGTATCGTTTTTTGTACGTAACTTTAAAATAATAAAAATATTAGCCATTTTAAATGTTTTTCTCATATTATATATATATTTAAATAACATCATTATGCTGAAATAAAGAAAATGTTATTGGCTTGTCTTAATGGCAAGTGAAAATAGGTATAGTTACCTTCCAATATTCTACAGGACTTAGGCAGTCTAAGATTCTACTCCGTGAATATAACCATAAAAGGTTCAAGGTTTTAAGGGTGGGCAAACGATAAAAACTAATGATAATGGTTGGGGAAACGTTTTTTATTGTTAATATTTCGCTTTATTTCGGTACTGACAAAAGGCAACAGCATTATCGAGGCCTCAGACGCACTGCAAGAGTACTTGGACGCATTCCAGAGTTGGGCGGAGTTGTGGAATATCTGCATCAATGCCTACAAATGTGCAAACGTCACCTTCACAAAGCTCATAGGTAATTGCCATTCTGTCTCACTTAAAGGAAGAGTGCTTGACCACAAATCATCATACAAATATCTTGGAGTGATTTTAGATAGAAGCTTAACCTTCGGAAAGCATATCACGGCGATACAACAGTCCTTTAAAAATAAGGTTTCTAAAATGTCCTGATTAAGTGCTGCTCGCAACAAGCTTTCCCTCGCCAACAAGGTTAAAATCTACAAGAGCATATTAACTCCTGGTCTATTCTATGCCATACAGGTGTACGGAATCGCTGCCAAAACGCACCTGAAGAAAATTTGGGTTCTTCAGGAAAAAACTCTGAGGAAGATTACAGGCGCTCCTTGGTATATGAGGACCAGAGATATCGAAAGCGATCTGAATGTGACAAAAATTGGAGACAGGATTCAGGAAATAGCAAAAAAAAATACAATGACAGACTAGAATCTCATCCTAATAGTCAAGCTAGCTAGACGACTAAGTATCGCAGCCCAAAGTCATCGGACAAGTTCGAGAAGAAGATTAAAACGCCACCACCCTCAAGACCTGACTGATCGGAACATGACATAAATCCTACTTAATTCAAACCTTCTAAATATTACTGCCTAAACATTAAATTTCCTTTATACTCTTAATCATATAATCTTTGTAAATAACTTAAATAATAAGAATCGTTAAAATTGATACCGATTAGATTAAGTTGTCCAAGAAGGGTAATAGTACGTTAGTCAATAAAATAAAATAATTTCGTTAATAAAAAAAAAAAAAAAATCCTTGACATATGGAGCGCTTTTATTTTATATGTATGTGCCACCGCGTTAATGCCCGATATATTCGCTATGGCTCATCCTATCCATGTCCAAAACCAACATCATCATCCTTATCTCTATCGTCATTAAACGGGACTCGTCATTATTGCCATAAAACTTTCATTTGGTTCTTGTTCTTGCTCTTGTTTGGTTCCTGGCGCACCTTTTGCCACTGCCGCTTGCCGTTTGGATGTTTTATCTCCATCTTGGTCTTTCCTATAGCTGACACCTCTCTCTCTCTGCCGCTCACGTTACTGAGCTAGCGGACAACCTAGCCAGGAAAGGGCAGAGAACCCTCTAATTGGGCCCAAACCTTTCTGGTGTGTTGGTCACCGCAGAGTACGGGGCTTACTGAAGTTACTAGACGAAGAAAAACGTCTGTCCTTCTGGGAACACCTACCAGGACTTAGGCAGTCTAAGATTCTCCTCCGTGAATATAACCATAAAAGGTTCAAGACCTTAATGACACACGGGAAAAACACCGTGCACATTTTGACTGGCCTTCTTACGGAGCATTGCCGGCTTCACAGCCATTGGCATTGCAGACAGTGAACTCTGTCGCTTCTGCTGCATGGAGGAGGAGAGCTCTGCACATATTATATGTGCATATTATGCATATTATACATTCCGCCCGAGCCGTCTAACGATGAAACAGAGATCTTCAGCAGTGGGATCGCTTCCGGCATTAATTTCTTTAAATATGACAAGCTAGTAAGCTAATAAATGAAGTGAGGACAGTCCTAGACGAACTAGAAGCTGTCAGCAAACTCACAATTAGGTGGGTCCTTTAAAATGTCACATAAAATGCTCCAAATAACACTTTTTCCCTTATGTTTATTGGCAACTGAGTAATTTCCATTGTTAATTTTATTTTTAACGAAATCAGTCGTTTCTGCCATTATTGTGACCCCTTTCTTCGGCTTCGAAATCATACTGAATCCTAACATGCTAGTAAGTGCATAGCAAAAAACAAAAAATGTGCAAATAACAGCCGAGACACTCGACCAAAGACACAAGAACTCAACAATCATTGCCTTATTAATTTTTCACACGTCGCTAGCTGAATACTCTAAAGACAAATATTCTTATATAAAGTCATTTTTGAAATTTATTATGTGACATTATGTACATAGATTCGACTATTACTATATCTAAGCTATATTCAAATAATAATAACGTTAAGGCAATGCAAAACAAGAATTTTTTACATGGTGCCAATTGATCAACAATTATAGAGATTTAAAGTCTTAGAACTTCTGAGATGAAGGGCATATTTTGTCAAATGTACAATGCAGAAGCTCTTCCCGCTCTCTCGCTCAGCGAACAAAAATTCGAGAATGCCTGAAGCGACCTCTGGAGCCGAAAGAATAGTGTGCAAATAAAACGAATGCAGTTACGCATCTTGTCTTTGGCTAAACTATCTACGAGACCACCCGAGTATTTTTGCAAAAACCCATGTGTTTAATGGTAAAGCCATAAGTATTTTTGTTACTCATCCCTTTTGAGGCATTTTCCGTTTTCTGACTGTTTGCCTTCTCTATCCTCCGTTATGAGTGCCGAGTGTGATCGGCGCTCGCGACGCAGAGTACCGTATTGATTCGGGTGCGCACAACCGGGTGCTTGTCTTTGCATTTGCAGATTTATACGGTGTGTTTGTAAGTACCCGCGATGTGCGTGGCGGGTAGCACCTGCACACTAAATTGTTGGGTGTGAGTCGAGTGGCAAAAAAAAACCCCGGGAGGGCAAACTGTAGTTTCCGTGGAGCGGCGAGTGTGAGCGCCATTTACCTTTGTCGCGTACCCGGTTTGGTTTGGTTGGTTTAAAATCGGAATAATATAAGTTAACACGCGCAGGGTCAAAATCGCTAACTCCACGATAAGACCGGACGCGGCCGCAGTAACGTCAGCGCGACTGCAACTAAGTCGCGAAATATGACTCCTGCATTCCAGCACCAGCCAAATGGTCACTGCCCGGAGCGTGTGAAGCGCAATGTCAGCATTCTGCCGTGAGCGCTGCTTCAGAAGACGGGCTACTTCATAATAAACTTAAGTTTTCTGTCTTTAGTTTAAAAACTCATCAGAACGCGCATAGTCGCATAATAAATCGCAATACACAAAATCATTGTCTGTTAATTGGTGCCCACGGCAATCTTATAGAACTCACAATATTTGTTCACCAGCCAAAGCTGTGACAAATAAACGAAAAAGTGCAAAGTGAAGTATTTTTTCCGACCAAGAACACAACAAACCAGCAAACAAAGTGAAAACAAGAATAAAAATAAAAAAGCTAAACAAACTGTTAAAACAACATACAAATTAAAAAGAAAAATAACGGTTAAAACGGTTAAAACAACATACAAGTTAAAAAAATAGAACCCCAACACGAAGTGTTGAGAGAGTAAAGAAAAAATCAACAAATCAACAAGTGCAAATTAACTTTTTGCGGTATAAATAATTAAAAAAAATCATTTTTTATTTTTTAATATTTTTATTGGTGTTAAACTTTTCAACTTATCACTTTATTACAAGACACTTATTGTTATCTATTTATACATTTATAAACCGTTCTTTTAATCCTCCCGAATCAGACTGATCTTCAAATTCTGAATCCTAATCCAATCAACCTCGGCCAGAAGCTTTTCTTTGACACTTTCTGAACTTTTGATAAAAGCTTTATGCTGAAATTATTCCACTGCATTGTGAAATTCAATTATGCTGATCGATGCAGTTTTTGATTGACGCGCAATAAGTTGGCCGTGGTTTGGTCTTCAAGCGGAAGCTGTGTTTACGTTAAGTTTGGGTTATTTACTTTAGCGGGTAGCTAAGCGCTGGCAAAGGCAATGACAAAAACAAAGACAAAGGAAATGCCGACGAGATTGAGAATTGAAATTTGTTTATAAACTGTGGAAGGGTGCTATGTTTATGGGTTGGATAACTCGAGATTGAGAATTGAAATTTGTTTATAAACTGTGGAAGGGTGCTATGTTTATGGGTTGGATAACTCTCCCCCTTCTAAAATGACGCGTGCCGCTTCATTATTAATTTCGTTTAAACGCTCATTCAATTCTGCTAAAAATTCTACTTCATTATTTGGTTTTTCAGTTCTGGCCGTTTTTGTTTGGTTACAAATATATAATTTCTGAATTTTAATATTAACATAGTAATGAAGTACAAAATGATTAAAATTAGTAATATAAATGAAATTGAAATTTTCCAATTGTAAATTTCAATAAATGGGTTTAAACTATTAATGTTGTCAAGAAAAAGTTCTGAATTGTTGGATTTTATATATTCTGATATTTCCAGGTTTTTTAAAATGGTTGGTAGTAATGTACTCAAGTATTTTGTTTTCTGAGTTGGTGTATGAAATATTATTTATTGTAGTTGTGCTGTTAAATGTTATTAAATATGACCCGATTAAATGAGAATCGTTCACAATATTATTTCCATTTATTAGAATGGCACCTTCTTGAATTATATCTATATTCGTATTTTTTTCTAGAATTTTAGTGCAAATTGATTTTTCTCCATTTAGTAAACGGGTAAAACAAGTCTTATCTTTACTTATAATACAATAGTTGTTAAAAAGTTCGTTCTTAAAATTAGATATTTCATAAAAGGTATTTTCGCATTTTGCGACCTGATTACTTATTAGTAATTTTCCATCATTATGTGAAATGGATCTGGCATAGTAAATTTCGCATCTGTTTGTTATAACGGGGTATTTTTTATAAATAATTAAGAGTTCTTTATGCAATACAATTTTGAATATGGAGATGTCCATTAGGTCTGCAATAATTACAGGTTGTTGTTCGTGATCTAATATTTCTTTAATGTCTTCATTATTTAAAATTTGTGTGTTGAATAAATCAATTTTGGCTAGCGTGATAGTATCAATAAGGTTTTGTAAGTCAAATGTTAATAAACGTAAACGATGTTTTCGTAACGGCAATTCTTGATCAATAAAAATGTTTTTAAAGTGATCGGAAAGTGATTTTATCTCCTTAAACAATTTGGAATTAATAATAAATTGTTGGTTATTGTTTTCAATTAAATCATTTATTTTATTCTGTGTTTTAATGAAATCATCGTGATCCGAAGTTCCAGCTAACCATTTCCAAACAGTGCCTAACTCATTTATTCCCCTTTTTGATCTAGTTGGTATCAGTTGTGACAGAATTAATTCCAGTATCTGTATTTCGTAAGTAATTTCCCATTTTGTCCGAATATTTGTATCCTTTCTAACATATCCTGATTCTAGATTGATTATTTCTTTATAAAAACTTAAGTTAGTTACGTGGAATAAGTCGCCATATGATTCATAGGTAAGGACATCCTTTTTGTCCTGGAACAGGAAGAATTCGTGATTGGAGTAATCAATTATTTCTGAAGTGGTATTGGAAGTAATAAGAAATGAATTTTCTGTAATTTAATAGAATAAAAAAAATATGGTATTTGTTAAAACTTAATGTTGTCTTTGTGAATAGTTCTGTTTCTATTATTGATTATAACTTTGTTTGGTAAGTTTTCCTTAACAACCTGTTTTTTATATCTAGTTTTTAGCTTTTTTCTTTCTCCGTGTTTCTTTTCATAAACAACTTGACCTACATGACATTTATTTCCTTAACGACCTTCATTGTGTGTTACTAATATTTTTTCTTGTGTGTTCTTTAGAATTCTTGAAATGTTTTCGTGATCAATTTTATTATAAAGAATATCAAAAGGTTTTTGGTTTGTTGTTGATTAAATGCTCTGATTGAATTGTTTTGCGGCTCTAATAATTATTTCAGAATAGTCGGTAAGATTAAATTCTTCCTTTATACAACGAGCTAATTCTGTTAATGTTGAATGTGCCCTTTCTACTTGTCCATTCGAGGTACTGTGTCTGGGGTCAGCGAAATGCAGAGTTGGCAATTTTTGCATAATTTCGGACAAATTTACGGTAATAGCCGGCGGGCCTAGAAAACTTTGAAGCTCTCGAATGTTTTGTGGAATCGGATACTTCATAATTCCATAATACTTCATAATTACATTGTGAGAAACAATATAACCAAGAAATGCTGTCTCTAATTTAAAGAATTTAGATTTTTCTAGAGAAATTTTCATATGTGCTTTTTGTAAAATATTAATTATTTGAATTAAATCAGTGTAATGTTGTTTAATTGTATTAGAAAACATTATTATATCATCCATATAAACATGGATGACTTGTTCTCTCAATATGTCATCCATTGCTCTTTGAAATATTCTAGGGCCGTTTGTTAATCCAAATGGCATACGTAAGAATTCGAATTTTCCGTTATTTATAGAGAAAGCGGTTTTTTCAATATCTGAATTTTTCATTAAAATTTGGTGGAATCCTGATTCCAGACCAATTGTTGAGAAATATTTTGACTTCCCTAAGTTAGATAATATTACAGACGGATCTTGCATCGGGTATCTGTCAGGTATTGTGCTTTCGTTTAATTTTTTATAGTCAATAACTAGTCGATGTTTTGGGGACCCATCTTCGTTTTGACCTTTTTTGGAAACTACTAAGACTGGTGAATTGTAAGGGCTTCTACTTGGTCTTATAATTTGCTCTTTAAGCATTCTATCGATTTCATTATTAACGAAACCTGAGACCGACATAGCATAAGGATATTGTTTGCTATAAATTGCCCTGTCATTGTCAGTATTTATTTCTCCTCGAATATCGGCACGAAAAGGAATTTGCATATTTATTTTAGAATGCTCCTTTTCAATTTTATTCACAACTTTATTTTCAAGATCTTTTATTTGATTTAAAGTTATATTTAGGTTATGAATTTTTTCTTTGTCGGACCACTCAACGACGGCGAACTCAGGATTTGTGGATCCTAAACTATTTGATTTAAAAATGACGGAATTAACATCGTCGGCTTGTTCAGGATTTTTCGATCCCAAACTGATATATTGTTTATTAGCGGATAAATCTACGCTGGCGTGCTCAGGATTTTCAGATCCCGAACTATATAAACTGCCTTCAGCAATAACCGTTTCGGTTTTAAATACCTTTTGCTCATCAAAGTATTTTTTGATAATATATTCCTTCAATGGAAGAATATTTTTTCCTTCAATTAAACATAAATCATTTTTTTCCTCGTCAAAATATTCGAGTTTCTCTTTATTTCCCTTAAACTCCATGATTCCTTTCTGGATATCTCATTTAGCTCCAATCTTTCTTAACAGATTGAATCCAACTAATAGATCAGATTCTAGACCCTCAATTTCATAAAATAAATGTTGTTCCCCAAATATGTTTATCAAATGATAATATTTTATGATTGAATATCTATGAACAGTAGATACTCTTTTTTGTATTAATAATTATTTTTTATTCTCGTAAATACCCTTTTTTATATAGCACGCGGTGGCTCCTGCATCTATTAATATTTTAAGTTGTCTTTTAGTTTTTCTGTCTACCCTTGTTATATGAGGCATTCCTCTGTAGGGTGCTGATCTAAAAAATGGCCCTCGTTGATATTATTTACTCTCATTGTTTTTTGAGCTGGCTGGTTGACTGTTCCCGTTGATTCCCGTTTAATCGGGGGGTGTGTTTCGGACTGATTTACCTGTCGTGCGTTTGTGTAGGTTTTTTTCGCTGGGTATTGGTTATAATTATTTCCTTGGAAATTAATATTAAAATTGTATCGGTTGTTATTATAATTCCACTGGCTGTTATTATTCCTAGGACGGTTATAATTTTTATACGGACGATTTTGAACTCTTATGGAGTTGTCTACTTCCATAGGCTCTGGTGGTGGTTGAACTTTGGAATTATTGTTAAAGTTCCAATTGTTATTCGTTCCCAAGTTCTCGTTTTGTGGCCAATTATTATTTATTCTATTTGGCGTAATATTATTCTGTCTAGAGGCAAATCTAAGGTTGTTTCCTTGATTTTTATTTTCATTCCTAAATCCATTATACCTATTTGAGCTGATACCAAATTGAGCTCTAAAGTTGTTAGACTCTAGTTCCTGACACTTTGCCAAAGCATTTGCCAAGTCTGGTGGGTTAAGAGAGAAGAGTGTTTCTGAGATTGAACCGTTTAATCCAGAAATAAAAATTCTAAGAGCATTGCTTCTAATTGTTTTATCTGTTTCCTTGGTTATAACGTTGTCCTTTCCATAAGTCATTATAGTTTTATTTATGAGTAAAGTCATTTTCTTGTTTACTTCGTTGTAAAATTCTGTAATGGTCATGCGTCCCTGTCTAAGGATGCTTAATTCTGATTCGAGTATATGGATTGGTCTTTTATCGTTATAAATAAAATCTTGAAAGAATCTTGAAAGAATTGCTTGAAAGTTTAAAACGGTACCATGGTTGGTTAGAGCATCGTGTGCTGCTCCCATGATTTTATTACGTAGTATTGTTAAGGCGATAAAATATTGTTCACTTTCAATTTTATATAGACTCATTGCGGTTTCTGCCGCTTCTCTCCAGCCTACATATTGTGTTATTTCACCTGTGAACTTAGGTAAGGATTTAATTACCTCTAATGTAGTTTCGCATTTTATGGTTCGGTCAATTGTTTGGATCTTATAGTCTTCCACTTTATTTCTGTTAGCGGCTAACTGCCCTTCTATTCCTTCAATTTTTTTGGTCACTTCACTCAACTGTACATTTATTAATCTATTTATTAATTCCATTGTCAGGTTACTGGCGCTGGATATCCCGCCCGCAGAAAGGGTTGGTACTGAACCACCGGTTGCCATTGTTAAATTTAAATTTTTAAAACTATTTATCAAACCTTCCAGATTGTTTTAAAATTGATATTGTAATGTTTAATTTTAAAGCTTGTGGTACTCTCTGTATCTTGATCATAATTTTTTAGATTTTATCTAAAGACTTAGTGTTATTTTCTATCTGCTCACGATACTTTCCATGGGAGTTCTTCCTTCAATAGGTTTGTCTTAATTATTTTGGAGTCTTCCTTCAATTGGGTCGTCTTTATTATTATTTATTGGGGTCTTCCTTCAATTTTGTATCTAGGTGTGGCGTGTTAGCTCTTCCTTCCTTCTTGGTGTTGATTTTTACGTTTGTTTTTTTGTTTTAATTGTGTTTGTTGTTGAGTTCTGATTTTTTATTATTGTGTTCTCGTAATTAGTGTTAAGTATTCAGTCCACCTTTTATATTAAATTCTTAATTGGATTATTGCATTTATTGATTTCCAATTAAGTTTGTTCACGATCACTGTCACAGTAGTTAGGTGTCGTTGGATTGTTGTGGATGTTTTAATTTTTCCACTAAAAATATGAGTTGTTGGCGGCGCGAGTTCCGTTTTGTAATTAACTTATTTTCGTTAATATTTATTAAGAACTTTTAAGTACGCCGCCCCACGCTGGGCCCCAATTAACTTTTTGCGGTATAAATTATTTAAAAAAATAATTTTTTATTTTTTAATATTTTTATTGGTGTTAAACTTTTCAACTTATCACTTTATTACAAGACTTATTATTTTGTTACTTATTGTTATCTATTTATACATTTATACACCGTTTTTTTTAATCCTCCCGAATCAGACTGATCTTCAAATTCTGAATCCTAATCCAATCAACCTCGGCCAGAAGCTTTTCTTTGACACTTTCTGAACTTTTGATAAAAGCTTTATGCTGAAATTATTCCACTGCATTGTGAAATTCAATTATGCTGATCGATGCAGTTTGGCCGTGGTTTGGTCTCCAAGCGGAAGCTGTGTTTACGTTAAGTTTGGGTTATTTACTTTAGCGGGTAGCTAAGCGCTGGCAAAGGCAATGACAAAAACAAAGACAAAGGAAATGCCGACGAGATTGAGAATTGAAATTTGTTTATAAACTGTGGAAGGGTGCTATGTTTATGGGTTGGATAACTCGAGATTGAGAATTGAAATTTGTTTATAAACTGTGGAAGGGTGCTATGTTTATGGGTTGGATAACTTGCACGCATCGGTAGTTTAAGCAGTTACCCAGAAATGAAATAGATGTAAGTGATTTGTTCATTGTGCCATTATAAATGCAGAAAAGATTTAGCTACAGTAGTTTAGAAGACTATATCCACTCTTACCAAGAATACAAAAACCGCACAATGACGCAACAAGAATCAGTACAGATTGACCTTCACATACGAAATTGTCTGGCAGAGCAAGCACAAATATTTGACCAAAAAATAGCAACTTTAACAGAACAACTGAACGCTTTAAAGGCTACTGCGCCAGAGGTGACAGCTTATAAGCCTATAGAAATCATACCAGAAGTTAGATGTGAAGAGCCCCTAAACATAGTTAAAACTATTCCTGAGTTCGACGGCAAACAAGAACATTATATCTCTTGGCGCCAAGCGGCCAACGCCGCATATAAAGTCTTCGAAGCTTATGACGGAAGTTCTAGGCATTATCAGGCTGTTGCCATAATACGCAACAAGGTTAGGGGATCTGCAGATGCGATCTTAGCATCATTTAATACAGTTTTAAATTTTCACGCGATAATTGCTAGACTGGATTTCACATATTCAGACAAAACTCCGGTTCACGTAATTCAACAAGATTTAAGTACTTTAAGGCAGGGTGACCAGCCCCTTTTGAAATATTACGATGACATAGAAAGAAAGCTGACGCTTTTAACTAACAAAACTCTCATGACCCACGACGCAGCTTCGGCAGCTGTGTTAAATGACAAATATAGAAACGATGCACTTCACACATTTATCTCAGGCCTGAAGAAATCTCTAAAATGGGCAGTTTTTCCAGCCCAACCTCGAGACTTACAGACTGCCCTGGCATTAGCACAAGAGGCAGAATCAAGTAACGAGAGAAGCATTTTTGCCGCAAACTTTGCTCGGAACATAGAGGAAAAAGTGCAAAAATCTGGGAATCATAGGTCCCAAGGTTCGCGTCAAAACCCCCAGCAAGAGAGCGACGCTCCCACTATCTTTAGGAAAAATCCCCATTACCAGAAAGGTAATGGTCAAAAGCCGAACACTTCAGGTAGCGCTAGACAGAGATATTACCAGGAGCCACAAGAATCAACTTCCGAACCCATGGAAGTAGACACGTCATCACGCTTTAGACAGCCCACTCAAGCAACAAATTTTAAAGGTGGTCATTCAGCGAAAAGTCGCCAATCATTGAACCACATGCCCCAAGACCAAAAAACCGAATACGAGGAACAGGCAGAATCCGAGGCAAATGCGGCTGAGGACGATTTGTCTGAGGTCGAAAGCTGTAATTTTTTAGGGGTCACTCCCTGCTTCCGTACATCACACGTACAGTAGCAGGGCAGACCATAAAACTTCTTATCGATACAGGGACTTCGAAAAATTACATTAAGCCACTTCTAGGGCTGCCACACTTTGTGCCAGTCGACAAGCCATTCCAGGTAAAATCACTACATGGTCATACAAGAATTGAACGGAAGTGCCAAATTCAACTTTTTAAAACTAAAACATATTTTTTTTTATTTTAGAAAATCTAAGTGATTTTCACGGCATTATTGGCCTAGACTTACTAAAAAAGATTAACGCCAATGTTGATTTCGAAAAAAATTGTATCACTTATGATCGCGGTTCAGAGCCAATCAAGTTTACAAAATGCCAGAACGTAAACTTCATTAAAATAGACGATGGCGATGTTCCTGAAGTCATTAAAGATGACTTTATTAAAATGATTAACAAAAGAACAGGGTCATTTGCAGATGTTAATGAGTCCCTGCCCTACAATATCAATACAGTTGCCACAATACGAACTGACGGGGAGCCAGTATATTCTAAACTGTACCCTTACCCAATGGGCGTATCCGAGTTTGTCAACGCAGAGGTTAAACAACTTCTAGCGAATGGCATAATAAGACCGTCCAAATCACCTTTGTAGTGTATCTACCCTCAATATGTAGAGTAGAGTTAATATGTAAGTAAGTAATATGTAAAGTAGAGTTAATATGTAAGTAAGCAAAAGACCACCAACACTTACATGAAATCTCCAGCTCTTGAAATACGATCGAGCGCTTAAACATAAGCCGATCGCGGAGCGTGAGAGTGCCGAGCATACACCTAGCAGCTCAAGTGATTAAGATAAGATAAGATAAGATAACAAACACGTAGTCTTAAGCGCGTCATGTGCGGGTGGCTGTACCCAAGAACAGCAAAGTGAATTCATTCGAATAAACCGCTTCAAGCAGAGCAGAGCCAAGTCTATTATATCAACTTCAAAAATACCGTATAACCTTGAACCTATTACACCTTACAACAACCCGGTCTGGGTTGTCGATAAAAAGGGGGTAGACCGATCGGGCCACAAGCTAAAGCGTATGGTCATCGATTTTCGTAAACTTAACCAAAAAACGACTGATGATGATCCCAAGTATTTCAACCATATTATCGAATATGGGCGAGGCACAGTACTTTACTACTCTTGACCTCAAATCGGGATTTCATCAAATCGAATTAGCGGAAAGGGACCGGGAAAAAACCGCTTTCTCCGTAAACAACGGAAAATATGAATTCTGTAGACTCCCTTTTGGTTTGAAAAATGCGCCAAGCATATTTCAAAGAGCCATTGATGATGTCTTAAGAGAGCAGATAGGGAAAACCTGCTATATCTACGTCGACGACGTAATTATCTCGAACATTACGAGACAACGAAGTAAACTTTGGAACATATGAGAGGGAACTCTTGGCCATTGTTTGGGCCCTAAAAAATCTTCGAAATTATTTATATGGCGTAAAGAATTTAAATATCTTCACGGACCATCAACCGTTGACTTTTGCCGTGTCGGATAGGAACCCAAATGCGAAGATAAAACGCTGGAAAGCTTTTATTGACGAGCACAACGCAAATATTTTTTACAAGCCTGGCAGAGAGAATTTCGTGGCAGACGCCCTATCTCGCCAGAATGTAAATGTACTCGAAGATTGTTCAAACTCTGATATTGCCACAATACATAGCGAAGAATCTCTTACCTATACTATCGAAACGACCGAAAAGCCTGTAAATTGCTTTAGGAACCAGATCGTAATTGAAGAATCTAACGCCCCATCAGTTAGATCAACTATTTTGTTCAGAGAAAATACCAGGCACGTTATAAGATTTGTCGACCGTAACACACTTTTGCAAACAGTACAAGACGTCGTAAATGCCAAAGTAGTTAACGCAATACATTGCGACCTACCCATTTTGGCATTCATACAACACAGTCTAGTAGAAGCGTTTCCGTCAACCACATTCCGACACTCCAAAAATATCGTGATAGACATTGTCGATAAAACCGAACAGAGAGAAATAATTATTGCAGAGCATAACCGAGCGCACCGAGCAGCGCAGGAAAATGTGAAGCAAATTCTCCGGGACTATTTTTTCCCAAAGATGAATTCGCTGGCAACAGAGATTGTCGTAAACTGCAAAGTTTGTTCAATGGGTAAATATAATCGACATCAGGTCAAGCAAGCGATGGGTGAGACCCCAATCCTATCATATGTTGGGGAAATATTGCATGTTGACATTTTTAGTACCGACAAAACATTTTTTTTAACATGCGTCGATAAACTCTCAAAGTTTGCGGTCGTCCAATATATTACTTCACGCGCAATTGTGGACGTAAAGGCACCGATTTTACAGCTGGTAAACCTGTTTCCCAAAATAAGGATCATTTATTGCGACAACGAAAAATATTTAAATTCCGAAACAATAAAAAATATACTAAACAATTTTGATATTCAGATTTGTAATGCCCCACCACTCCACAGCACCTCTAATGGTCAAGTGGAAAGATTCCACAGTACCCTTACAGAAATAGCCCGTTGTCTAAAAATAGATAAACACCTTAACGAAACCAGAGACATAATCCTTTTGGCGACAATTGAGTATAATAGGTCAATTCACTCAGTAACAAACAGAAAACCGACAGAATTAGTTTACTCCGCCCCTTCGGATTTATTAACAGAAACTAGGGATAAAATTGTACTTGCGCAAGAAAAACAACTTGGGTACATGAACCGAGATAGAACCCATAAAAAGTATAAAGTAGGCGAAAAAGTATGGCTAAAATCGAACAAACGATTGGGTAATAAACTGTCACCACTGTGCACGGAAGAAGCCATTGATGCTGACTTAGGTACGACGGTTCTAATAAAAGGGAGGGTGGTCAATAAGGACAACCTTAAGTAAGCCCAAGAAAAAAAAAAATTAAAAACAAATATAAATAAATAAAAAATTTCATCGCTTATAGTACTTTTAATTTTAATATTTTTATTACAGGTTAGGATATTTGTGTGTGCTGGCTTCCGCAATCACCTTGACAATAACGACTATGAAACTTAATGACTATTCACACGAAGACTACATACCTATAATAGACGGTAACTTAACGATATGGGACAGATACGGATATCTCGGACACACTTCTAACATAACTTCATATGAAACTTATGTTGAAGATACCAGACGGCAACTGAACTACTTTGGAAAAGACCATATGCGAAATTTAATAACTACTGACTTGGGGCACATAGAATCACTAATAGCTACGAATAGGGTACACCATAGACATGCTCGCAGTATAAATCTACTAGGTACAGCACTCAAGGTAATAGCCGGAACCCCAGACTTCGACGACTGGGAACAGATAAAATTTAAACAAGGGCAATTAATAGATTCAGCAAATAGACAGATCTAAATAAATACGAAACTTCAATCTCGACTAAACGAAATTACAAGGTCAATGAATGCAATACGTAAAACAGACAACGCGGACTCAGAACACCTATTTGAAAGTATACTTGCTAAAAATAGAATAATTATTACAAACCTAGAAGACTTGATACTGTCGGTAACTCTAGCTAAAATAAATTTAATAAGCCCCCTTATTTTGGATAGTGTTGACATTCATGAGTTGGCCAATGAACTTCTCACAAATACGAGCTTAGCAGATATTTTAAGAGTATCTAGCGTTAAAGCCTTTCAGAACAACGATTTATTGTATTTCTTAATCAAATATCCTAAACCAGAAGAGTTTGTAAAAAAATTAACGTTTTCCCAGTTCAACATAATAAGATAATATTAGACATTGAGAATAATAATGTAGTAGCCGAATGCGGTGCACGAATCTACGCCGTCAAGGAATGTAACGCAGCCATGAGTACCACCTTCTGCAAGAGATTGCAGAACCCGACTTGCGCTCAACAATTGGTGTCTGGAACCGTCGCACAGTGCACCACTCTCCTTGGCCATCTGGATCCGGTGACACTTGTTGAAGAAGGTGTCCTGATTATCAACGACGCAACCTTCAGGGTCGAAGATAGCCTAGGCAGCAGTAAGATGATCTCGGGAACCTACTTAGCCACATATGACGATCGTATATCTCTAAACGGCACCCACTACGAAAACCACCAGGGCGTCCTAAAGAAGAAACCCGCTGCGGCAGTGGCCTCTCAGATCAATGTGACTAGCCATCGAGATCAACTAAGCTTGCCGTTCTTGCACGAGCTGTCGCTGCAGAACCTCCAACATATTGGTAGTCTGAAATCTGACATCATTTCGAGACCCATTTTAAGCAGCGGCGTCACCATCGCCGTGGTCCTAATTGTTTATGGGATCATCCAAAGCATCCGTTACTGTCGAGTCAAAAGACGACACCCCGACTCCAGCATCGAGATGACGATACCTTCCCGAAAAGCCGAAGACGACTTTAACCTTACGCGGGGAGGAGTTAACACGCGCAGGGCCAAAATCGCTAACTCCTCGATAAGACCGAACGCGGCCGCAGTAACGTCAGCGCGACTGCAACTAAGTCGCGAAATATGACTCCTGCATTCCAGCACCAGTCAAATGGTCACTGCCCGGAGCGTGTGAATCGCAATGTCAGCATTCTGCCGTGAGCGCTGCTTCAGAAGACGGGCTACTTCATATTAAACTTAAGTTTTTTGTCTTTAGTTTTAAAAACTCATCAGAACGCGCATAGTCGCATAATAAATCGCAATACACAAAACCATTGTCTGTTAATTTGTATAAACTCAAAAACGAAGTAACGGAGAGCTAGAGGAGACTTCTCCGAAACAATAAAATTCACTCTAGTTTTAAACTCCAACGAAAGCAGTCGCAATTTATTAAAATTCTAAAAATTAAACTCACTCACAGATGGTGGGCCAGAGATTGTGATCGAGGGAACGTACCTGGTGACCTTCGAGCAAACGGCAACCATCAATGGTACCGAATTTGTAAACATTCGAAAGGCACTAAGCATGCAACCAGGAATTGTCTAACTAAGAAGCCTCGCAAAAGTAATGCTGACGCGCCATAATGGAGTTCAGCCCTCTATGCTGACACCATTCGGCGGTGGAAGTCCGACGCATCCCATTTGGAGTGTCGCGCTGCGCCGCAGAAATTCTGAGTCGGCTTGCCGCTCATGTCTTGGTGGCGCGATGCATTGTCGAGAAGGGTTTAGTTCTAAAAAAGCTGCTCAATAAACCACAGCTCAACTCCGGCGCATAGCCGTAAAATCACTTTGTTCTTATTTACATTGCATTGCTAAGCCACAAGGCAAGCAACATAACTAAGGGGGCGAAGTCAAGCCCTCCAACGTATTCTACCTAAATCCAGTGGTCATACCTAATCTTGAGAAGGAAGACTCCTAGACACGGAAGAAAAGATATCCATAACCCCTCTGGACACAGGACAGGAAATACATAACTTGTATTAATTATTGGACCTATGAGCCATAAAGAACAGAACGGATATCATATTTTCAATTAGATTACCTATTTTTAAGAAAGAAATATTTTCGTTGCGAAGAATAATCGCACTCCCAATGAATAACACAGAATGTGTAATAACACCAAATTATTTAGCGATTCACGAAGACGAAATGTCTTATTATAAGGAAAAATATCAGTTTATAAGGAATATATATAGTGACATATGTAATGCTCAACCACATAACAAATACAACATATACCAGCCACTTTATATATTCTTTTACTTAGCAACAATAGAATGTAGAACCAAGAATGCCTTAGCACATAAGATAAACAATTATTAGAACCCCAACTTCATGGTGACAATAACAAATTCGTCCGATGTAAACAATTTAACATAAACATCCGCAGTCTTATTCGTTATTCCCACTAGAAGGGTGAAAGCTGCTTACACAGCTTCACGGATCAAAACTTTCCACGTATTTCAAACTTTGCTGATCTGTATCCATGCGCAATCCACTCAAGAGAGCGCCTAATTAACGTAAACATAAATGAGAGCCTATGTACGCTCAATATGAAGAAGTAAATAAGCTCAGCCAAGGGTTTGCTAAGCGTTCGCTTTGCAAATTAGATTTAGATTTTATTCATACTTCAATTGTGTAAGACGTGAATTTGTCTCCGACGTTCGCTTAAGTTTTTTTTTTATCATAATTTCTTAGAGCTAAAAGATTAGTTCGAGATTAATAAAGCGCAGCTCGTGGCGAACAAACTTTCGTTTGTGCTTCAGTTTATACAAAGCAGATCCGCAAAAGAATTTATGTGACAAAATATTTGTAAATAGTTATGTAACGATGTTGGATACTATTAATACAAATTAAAAAAAACTGCAAGTGACCATTAAAGTGTGACCCACCAAAATAAATAAAAGTTGTGACTGTTACCAGGTCAGTGTTGTGTAGCCCATCTAACATAGACTGGACCGCTACTAAGGTGTGTGAATTAAAAAAAATAATAATAAAACCCTGGTATCTACCGAGTGATTTAAAGCAAAAATCAACAATAGCCAAATACATGGCACAACCCAGTGAAAAAATTATGATTCTATCTGAGTTACATTTGAATCAGGCTTTGGGCCAGATTCGCCACATCCCAACATTTGACGGTTTCACAAGAGAACTGGCATCATTTGTGAGACGTGTGGACTTCGTGATGTCCCTATACACGACAACAGACTAGAGGCAACATAGTGTACTCTACAGTGCCATCGAGATGCAGCTGTCCCGACACGCACAAGCAGTGTCCCAGCTACAACAGTGCAACACTTGGGCTGAACTACGTTCAGTCCTCATTGATGAATTCAAAACCCAAATCCTATACGAAGAGTTGCTAAGGCGACTTTACAACACGTACTGGAGTGGTAGTATTCGTAAGTTTGTAGAATAACTAGAAAATAAGATGTTTGAAATTTTAAGTAAATTATCACTAGAAAATAATTATACAAATACAACTCTTTATACCGCCGCAATGGCTTATATTATAAAAGATGTAATTTATAAAAGAATTCCAGGCAGAATGTTCATGATTTTAGCAAGATACGACATTACAACATTACAACATTATCAATTGTTATACAATTGTATTAAATACAGAAAAAGCTAAAGCTAAATCAAACAGTCCATCTACATCACAAAGCAGTAGTAAAAATAATGAACATCAGAAGAATAAAAGAAATAATAATGATAATAATGGTATAAAACCTTATTATATTCAAACACAGCTAAATCAAAATTAAAATAATTACGAAGTAATAATTTAAAAAAAGTTGAAAATAACCAAGCGACATACAGTGAGTTCAAACAAATGTTAGACCAAGGTAGAGCGCAAAACTCTCCAAATTATCAAAAACCCACATCTTATTTTACAACTAAACAGCCCCAAAAAATGGCAGCGTGAAAGTTCCAGTGGTCAGTATAAAATGGACACTAGTGAAAATTTTCATCAACTTGCCTCGGGATCGGAATCAGAAGTAGAAGAAGAAGAACCTACTCATTCATACAAATAACTATGAACGATATCAAACTCAAATGTTTGATTGACACAGGTTCATCAATAAATTTGATGAGTAAAAATTTTTTCAATTGTCCGATTAACTCAAAAGCTCCATTAGATGTACACACAATAATCAGTCAAATTATTTTAAAATCAAAAATTGCATTAAAACCTAGTAAACTTGTCCGACAAAGAAAACATTTATATTTATTATATTGAGTAATTGACAACGAACTCAATGAAACAAATGAATTTCGACTTGATCATCTAAACGATGCAGAGAGGAAGGCCCTCACCAGTGTCTGAAACGAGTTTAGTGACATACAGTACAAAGAAGGTGAAAATTTGACCTTCACAAGTACAACTAAACATGTCATAACAACTAAACACGAAGACCCAATCTAAGACGTCCATATTAATACCCACAAAGCTTTGACGAAGAAGTCGAAAACCAAATGAAAGACATGATGCAACAAGGCATCATAAGAAAATCGAATTCTCCGTATTGCTCTCCTGTTTGGGTAGCAAACCTCGCAAAAGGTTTTCATCAAATAAAAATGGATGAAAACTCTATAGCGAAGACAGCTTTTCCCACCAAAAATGGTCATTTTGAATATACTCGAATGTCATTTGGTTTAAAAAATGCAACCGCAACTTTTCAACGTTGCATGAATAATCTCTTAGCAGATTTAATATACAAAAACTTTCTCGTATATATGGATGACATAATTGTATATTCCACTTCATTGGAAGAGCACATAATGTCTTTGCGAAAGGTATTCTCAAAGCTCAGAGAAGCAAATTTAAAATTACAGCTAGACAAATGCGAATTTCTTAAAAAAGAAACTGAATTCTGAATTACTGAAAGTGGATTTCCCTATACCAAAGTCCATTAAGGAAATAAAATCATTTCTTGGTCTTTGCGGTTTTTACCGCAAATTTATTCCAAACTTCGCTAAAATAGCAAAACCAATGTCATTACGACTAAAAAAAGGCTCAATAATAAATATCAAAGACTAAGACTATTACTTAGCTTTTGAAAAATTAAAAGTGTTAATAACGTCCGATCCCATATTAATACACCTAGATTTTAAAAAATCAAATTAAATGAATTTAATATCATATCAAATATCTCCATGGTAAAGAAAACCATGTAGCAGATATTCTATCAAGTGTAAAAATTTAAGAAAACTTCCTAGAAGAAACCTTCAGTAACATTTCGTTACCAACTCAAGCTACTATTCACAGTGCTCAAGAAGATAACCAATCTTATATTTCCTTAACGGAAAGACCAATTAATTTCTACAACAGGCAGATAGAATTTATAAAAGACGATAATAATACCATAGAAACCAAAAGATACTTTCATAAAACAAAAATTAAAATTCATTACATAGAAATGACAAATGTCCATGCCAAAGAATTAATTAAAGAATTTTTATGTACCAATAGAAGCGTAATTTTCTTTCATTACGAAATAGATTTCCTTACATTTCAAAACGCTTACATAGAAATTGTCAGTCCGAATAACATAACTAAAATTATGAAATCAAACATCAAATTAAAAGATGTTGAAATGTATTCAGAATTTAAAGAAATAATTGTAAAAAGCCACAGAGAACTTTTACACCCAGGAATAGAGAAACAAACAAACCTTTTCAAAGAAAAATATTATTACCCAGACTACCAAAAGTTAATACAGAACATTATTAATGAATGCGAAGTATGCAACATATCAAAAACAGAACATAGAGATACTAAACTAAACTATGGGTTAACACCGAAAACTCTTAATCCCAGAGAAAAATATGTTATAGATTTTTATTTAATCAATAATAAAACATTCCTGTTATGCATTGACATTTATTTCAAATATGCCGCCTTGATTGAAGTCAGCAGTAGAGACTGGCTGGAAGCAAGAAGAGCTCTCCTTAAAATTTTAAATGAAATGGGAAAACCGTCCGAAATCAAGGAAGATAAAGATTCAGCTTTTATATGTTCCGCGTTACATTTATGGCTTAGGTCCGAAAATGTGAATATAAATATCACAACAAGTAAAAATGGAATTTCTGACATTGAAAGATTCCATAAAACAGTCAATGAAAAGTTAAGAATCATTAATAGTGAGTCCGACCCAGAAAATAAGATAACACAATTTGAAACTATTCTCTATGTATAAGTTAACAACTAAGAGCACAGACATTCATGTCAACAATACATAAACACTAAGTTACCACATATAAGCAATGCTGACGCGCCCCAACGGAGTTCAGCGCTCTGCGCTACGAACGGTCAGCAACAGCAATTGGACACCCCTTATCCGGGGTACCAAGCTATGTTGCATAAATGCTGAGTCGGCTTGCCGACCATGGGTTTATGGCGTGATGCATTGGAGCCAGGGTAGATCCACACTTTTCATATTCTTTTGTATTCAGTTCTAAGCTTGCACTTTAACAATAAAGATCAGCTACTCCGGCACTTGGCCGTAAAATACCAATTGTTTTAATTGAACATTCTCGTTGAGCCAAAAGGCCATCGAAAGACCACGGGGGCAAAGTCACGCCCTCCATCCTAATCTTCCTAAGACGTCTTCACCTCTGGCATAATAGCCGGACTTACTGAGGACTCAGGAGAGTCGACGTTGCGCCTGGATAACACCCAGCCCAAGGAGACGACGCACATCAACCCTATACCACGGAGCCATCTGTAAAAGAGGACCACCGGACTATAGGACTTATTAAGTTATATAACCACAAAACTAAACACAATACAACTGGTAGAATACCCGCTGATATTTTCATTTATGCAGGAATACCTGCATATGACACCCAAAAGGAGAAACAATCGAAAATAGATCAGTTGAATAGAGATAGACATAGCTATGAAGTAAATACCAGATATAAACAAGCACCATTGGTAAAAACAACTAACCCATTTAGGAAAACAGGACACATGGAACAAATAGATGTGAAACATTACGAAGAAACAAATAGAGATGGAAAAGTTGAACATTATAAATCTAAATTTAAAAAAAAAAGCAAAAGAAAATTAATAGCAGTAAATACAATTCCAGCTCAACTCCTGAAAATCAAGTGGGGTCCGATATAATATGTTTCGTCCGTACCGTCCGTGGTCAAAGCCTAGAGGTGAACCCAATACAAGCTAAAAATGAATATCTTATATTTAAAACAGGATCAATTAATATACCTATAAATTAATGATGAATATCACTATTTTTCCGTAAACTTAACAAAAACCGACCAAACTTTTGCAAATTTAATTAACCAAGCCGAAGAATATGGTACTATAGCCCAAATCCAATATTTACCTGAAAAATTAGACAGAATAAGAATAATAAAACGCAATAAATGTGGTTTAATTAATATTATAGGTACCGCATATAAATACCTTTTTGGCACTTTAGATCAAAATGACAAAGAAGAATTAGAACAAAAAATAAGCGATCTTTCTCAACATAGTATTCAAATTAATGAATTGAATGAAGTAATAGAAGTAGTTAGTCAATAGAGGCAATAATCAACCATTTAAGCGCAATAAGTAAAGGTGTCAGAAGATTAGAACTTTTAATATTTAATTTACAACACTTTACCGAATACATTGAAGATATAAAACTGAATTATAAGTCAAATCAATTACCAACAGAATGTAGATATTCAAAAACACATAACAATATTGGAATAACTTATGTAGAACCAAACATAATTTTAACTTGGAAATTATCAAAAATTGTATTAAATGAAAACTGTATAACTAATAGAGAAATTATAATAGAAGGAGACAATATAATAAAAGATTTTAATTGTTCTTTTCAAATAGAAAACATATAAATTAGAAGCACAACACTAGACTACACACAAACGAGGCTTAATTTTAAGGGTGGGGTAGTGACATATGTAATGCTCAACCACATAACATATATCTACAACATATACCTGCCAATTTATATATTCTTTTACTTAGCAACAATAGAACATAGAACCAAGAATGCCTTAGCACATAAGATAAACAATTATTAGAACCCCAACTTCTTGGTGACAATAACAAATTCGTCCGATGTAAAAAATTTAACATAAACATCCGCAGTCTTATTCGTTATTCTCACTAGAAGGGTGAAAGCTGCTTCACGGATCAAAACTTTCCACGTATTTCAAACTTTGCTGATCTGTATCCATGCGCAATCCACTCAAGAGAGCGCCTAATTAACGTAAACATAAATGAGAGCCTATGTACGCTCAATATGAAGAAGTAAATTAGCTCAGCCAAGGGTTTGCTAAGCGTTCGCTTTGCAAATTAGATTTAGATTTTATTCATACTTCAATTGTGTAAGACGTGAATTTGTCTCCGACGTTCGCTTAAGTTTTTGATTAATAAAAATATTTTTTTTTTTATAAACCAACAAACCGCGAAGTTATAATTATATATATGTAAAAACGATATGATTGTAAACCAAGCTAATGTATTAAATGTACCACGGTCCTCGCGACAACCACATACACGATGCTTGGCGTCTTACTGATAATGATATCTGCTGTGGCATGTTTCCCCAGGAGGACAACCATCTTCTCACCGGCGGACACATCACTTGCCACCTTCACACCAACCACCGCTCCAGTTGCTACGTTTGCAGCAACCATGGCCCCGCTATGGTCGGTAGTTCAGTCTGAGAAGGGAGGAGTTACCGCCTCAGCATTTACCATCGGCGGCCCCCCACCAAATCTCTTTCGACAACCAGGGATCTAGAGTGCCCAAGAAATACTTCGTTACTACCCATTTGGAATGCCGAGTCGTCGTATCGAGTAACACTGGAATTGCTGAATCAACATAAACATCGGGCCAAACATAACCTCTTGCAACACCCAATCGCATCCGCTTCACTTCTACTTTTGGCCGATCAGTAGTTTACAAAACAAACACAATGTACGAAACCAAACCGTAAAGAACTAGAAAGAAATATAAGAGTTCATTCTGATTTATAAACTCCAACCAAACGGGTGTTATTTGGGGACAATCAACCGCTCAACTACCAAACTCAAACTCCCGGACATAATAAAGGAGTTAACTCACGCAGTAATTGAGGGACTTCTCTTTGCGCTTCTCAAAGTGCATACGTTTGAAGATGCCATCAAGCGCACTGATTAACCGAAGCGTTAGTGCTGGGTAATTATCGATATTCTATATTTTCGATGTTTTGAGAGCAAATATTCGATACTATCGATAGTATCGTTTTTTGTACGTAACTTTAAAATAATAAAAATATTAGCCATTTTAAATGTTTTTCTCATATTATATATATATTTAAATAACATCATTATGCTGAAATAAAGAAAATGTTATTGGCTTGTCTTAATGGCAAGTGAAAATAGGTATAGTTACCTTCCAATATTCTATAGGATCTGTATTTTCCTCTGAGTGGTTCAGATTTAAATACATTAAAACATTTTGCAATTTCCTACGAGATGGAAGCTTATATCGCGGATCAAATGCTTTCAGTATATCGCGAAATCCAGTGTCCTCAACTACTGAAAACGGGCGCATATCAGTGGCTATGTACTTCATGACAACTGCGTCGAGTTCGAGTTCGGCTTTCCGGCGAGAACTCGAGCCGCGTAGCCTGTAGTCACAAATGTATCAATCTTTGGTAAAGTCACAGGCACACCTTCAGCGTTTAAGGATGGATGAACACGTTTCAGATAAAAACGTGTTAGTAAATATATTACTAATTGTAAGAAGAAATAATATAATTACCCTTTCTTTTAAGATTCACTAAGAACTCCATGATTAGAGCCACCACCAACATCCAATTTCAGTAAATTTAGATTCTAAATGGATTTTATTAGAAAATATTTAATAATTAATTTTTAGCATTTTTCTTACGTCGTGCTCGTTACTGTTGTCAGTGATGTTAAAAATTTTCACAGCACCATCGATAGTGGCTCAGAAAAGTAAATAGTCGATACCTCGATAGTACAATCGATATTATCCCAGCACTACGAAGCGCCCTTCTCTGCGATTCTCAAAGGGGATAGGTAAGTGGCGGCTATAAAACGCATCGCATTATTGGAGGGTCGTTCTCTGCGCTTCTCAAACGGCCTTTGGAGTCACATTGCTATACTGTCTGATAGTTAAGCAGCCATAAAGGCGCTCAGCAAAGCTATGATAACATCTAAGCTAGTAAATGAAGGACAGCCCTAGGCAAACTAGGTGGGTCCCGGGACACAACAACATCCCGGGAAATGAGCTAGCGGACAACTTAGCCAGGTAAGGGCAGAGAACCCTCTAATTGGGCCCGAACCCTTCTGGTGTGTTGGTCACCACAGAGTACGGGGCTTACTAAAGTCAATTGCAGCCCTGAACCCTAATAAAATTCTGGCATTTATACAGTGCATTGGACTTCAGGGGGATCTTTGAGTGATGAAGGGGTAGTACAATAGATCCGACTGGGTCAGTACCCCTACAAACAGTACACCTACTAGCCCATGTTAATAATAATAAATAAAAGGTGACCGGCAACGACGTTCCACACGCAATAAAAAACTTTACGAGTGCTGATTAAAGGGACATTATTGTGGAAAATGTGACGAAATCTGGATACTAGGTATCGACGCCGATACAAACGTGTGCTATACCGGTAATTACCGCTGGCTTGTGCCATTAGAACTTGCAACATTGAAATTGATGAACGTCGTGGAAGACGCGAAGGCTTTAATCACGAGCAATGCGGTGAACGTAACGAAAGAGGAGAAGGTGGCTTTGAGAGGCGCCGTAGTTACCACCCCACCCCCTAAACCTCCACGCCTCTAACGTTGTCGGACACCGAACCGGGAAGGCGAACAACTAGAGCACCGCATCCGGCCAAGTGCTGACTTCGCGTACAAAGTTGCACAGCAACATTGTCTGCAAGGGACTCGGTCAGCCGAATGCTGAAGCGGCACAAAAATTATGTTTATGTTTACATTTAAGAACCTATGTACTCTTAAGAACAAAACACTTATGTACAAAACAGAGAGCTAGAGGAGACTTCTCCAAAAGAATAAACTTCACTCTGGTTTTGAGCTCCAACAGACTCAGTCGTGTTCATCTTTTCCCCGTTTGCCAATAACTTCCATTTGTGCCTACATATATACATATATGCACAACTAAAACCCTACATACTTACCAACCATACACACTCATCAACCAAAGGACGTAGGACGCCCCACTGGCTTCCCCCTCGTGTCCACACTGATAACTCCGTCGCAATGAAGACTTAATATCGTAACAATAACGATATCGTCGAAGACGTCCAGAGGAGGCGAGAATTTTACATTCCGCCCGAGCCGTCTAACGATGAAACAAAGATCTTTAGCAGTGGGATCGCTTCCGGCATTAATTTCTTTAATTATGACAACATACCGGTTAAGGTGACCGGCAAAGCTAAAATAACATCTAAGCTAGTAAGTGAAGTGAGGACAGCCCTAGATGAACTAGAAGCTGTCAGTAAACTCACAATTAGGTGGGTCCCGGGACAAAACAACATCCCGGGAAATGAGCTAGCGGACAACCTAGCCAGGAAAGAGCAGAGAACCCTCTAATTCGGCCCGAACCCTTCTGGTGTGTTGGTCACCACAGAGTACGGGGCTTACTGAAGTCAGTAGAGGAAGAAAAACGTCTGTCCTTCTGGAAGGATGCAGGATTCATCACCGCGATTTTCGAACCAGAGGCTGGGTACATCGCGATATTTAATGGAGAGAACGTGAGACTACAAACGGATTGCGGACCGGAGAAGACGTTGAATGGATCGGCGTTAATAAAATTTAGCCATGGTGAACAACGTCCAATACGAAGCAGTGGAGAAGCTTGGCGCAGCTGGATTGAAGCTGGATATACCGCGGATAGAGACGATCAAGAATAACAGGACCATCCAAGAGTTTGGAATACACAAGTTAAGGATGGAGGATCTCGAAACCAAAATACAGATCAACAAAGTACGATGGGGAACCACGGTCCTCGCGACAACCACATACACGATGCTTGGCGTCTTACTGATAATGATATCTGCTGTGGCATGTTTCCCCAGGAGGACAACCATCTTCTCACCGGCGGACACATCACTTGCCACCTTCACACCAACCACCGCTCCAGTTGCTACGTTTGCAGCAACCATGGCCCCGCTATGGTCGGTAGTTCAGTCTGAGAAGGGAGGAGTTACCGCCTCAGCATTTACCATCGGCGGCCCCCCACCAAATCTCTTTCGACAACCAGGGATCTAGAGTGCCCAAGAAATACTTCGTTACTACCCATTTGGAATGCCGAGTCGTCGTATCGAGTAACACTGGAATTGCTGAATCAACATAAACATCGGGCCAAACATAACCTCTTGCAACACCCAATCGCATCCGCTCCACTTCTACTTTTGGCCGATCAGTAGTTTACAAAACAAAGACAATGTACGAAACCAAACCGTAAAGAACTAGAAAGAAATATAAGAGTTCATTCTGATTTATAAACTCCAACCAAACGGGTGTTATTTGGGGACAATCAACCGCTCAACTACCAAACTCAAACTCCCGGACATAATAAAGGAGTTAACTCACGCAGTAATTGAGGGACTTCTCTTTGCGCTTCTCAAAGTGCATACGTTTGAAGATGCCATCAAGCGCACTGATTAACCGAAGCGTTAGTGCTGGGTAATTATCGATATTCTATATTTTCGATGTTTTGAGAGTAAATATTCGATACTATCGATAGTATCGTTTTTTGTACTTATCTTTAAAATAATAAAAATATTAGCCATTTTAAATGTTTTTCTCATATTATATAAGTTAACACGAGCAAGTCAGAGGGGTGCGACGACCCGCCGAAATGCCATCCAAGACCGGATGGACCAACAATAACATCGGCGACGCTGAGCCAGCCCAGTAACGCATTTCGCTTTAGCGAAAGCGATGTGCAAGGGTCAGCGTAATGCGAGGCGGGCATGTGCGCGAGTTACCACAGTCACCACACCCCCTAAACCCCCACGCCTACACCACTGAACACATCGACGCCCATGGGCACTCCGGTACAACGAACCGGGAAACGAATAAACAAATGGGTCAACAATGTATCTACAATGTATCGACATCCGGCCAAATGCCGACACTAACATCAGCAGACCAGACGGCAAGAATGCCGATGCAGCATAAGAACCTAGCATAACCCTTATATATAAGAACTATGTACTTAGATTTGTAGGCTTCTTGAGAAGAACGAAAGAAATATAGAATCACTCTTAAGTTTGAACCCAAAGCGTGAAGTTGTGTTACTGAATCCCATACAAGTGCCTGAACAAAATCTCATGCAAAGTGCCGACAGCCGACTATAAGCGAACCACCCAACATCTTTACTGCTGTTATATTTACCTCCCATCATTCGGCCCGAATGGTAACTGGCGCAGCCGGTAGGATGCTTTCCTACATCTATACATTAACTTACCTGTAAGTAAAGAAAAATGTAAAAAACAAAGCATAAGTGATAGCTCAATAAGTAAAGAATCTTAAATAAAAAGGGAAAATATATTCTGCTACAGTGACAACAAAATGTAAACAGTGAGTTGTGAGCTGCACACGGTGACGTATAAGTGCTTGGGTAAAATTAAAAAGAAAAATTATTAAAGCATAGCCAACAAACAAACCGAGTAATGTGCGCTAAATTGTGTGTAGCAAACAACGCATTGGGTCAGCAAAATAAGTAAAAAATAGCCACGGTATAACAAATTTAATAGTCTCTACCTAAAATTCCACGGCCTAGGGTATCCCCTACAATGGCAAATAGAATATCAAACATAACCATATATTACTTAATAAACTATCTTGCAATTATGTCACAACTCACATTAAATCACTGCAAATCAAATACTCTATGATATGGGTCTTATGCTATACGGCTCACGAAACAAGCGTGTTTCGTGCCGCTGTGGCATACCATCCATGCATACATATATGTATACCTAAATACACAATATGCACACAAGCTCGCGAACCTGATACTCTGTGATATGGGCTCATGCTATACGGCTCATGGTACAAGCTTGTCCCATGATGCTGTGGCAGACCACCCATGCATACATATATATATACCTAAATACACAATATGCACACAAGCTTGCAACCAACGTATATACACACATATACACCAAATTACGCACACAAGCCTGCGAACCGATACTCTATGATATGGGTCTATGCTATACGGCTCAGGGTACAAGCTTGTGCCTTGATGCTGTGGCATATCACGCATATACGCATAGATATCCAACGTATATACACATATATACACCAAATTACGCACACAAGCCTGCGAATCGATACTCTATGATATGGGTCTATGCTATACGGCTCAGGGTACAAGCTTGTGCCTTGATGCTGTGGCATATCACGCATATACGCATAGATATCCAACGTATATACACATGTATACACCAAATTACGCACACAAGCCTGCGAACCGATACCCTATGATATGGGTCTATGCTATACGGCTCAGGGTACAAGCTTGTGCCTTGATGCTGTGGCATATCACGCATATACGCATAGATATCCAACGTATATACACATATATACAATAAATCACGCACACAAGCTTGCGAACCGATACTCTGTGATATGGGTCCTATGCTATACGGCTCATGATACAAGCTTGTGTCATGACGCAGTGGCATACCACGCATATACACATAGATATTCAAACACAGTATATGTACACATGCTACAACCAATAAATACGCTTATACATATAACCATAAAATTACTGCAATACGAAAAAACAATGAGACACTTTACCCCAACCTACCCTAACAATTAAAGTTTATACGCTTCCACTCGAGTACCGAATGGCTAATGTAACACAATACCAATAGTCACGCCGTCAGCATAAACAAACAATTTACACTCTTGCACACCAAATACAATATGTGTTATGCGATTATACTTGTACATATATATACGAATACGTATATGCATAGTGAGTGGCCAAGCCTATCGAGTCAAAATTCTTTCTTTTTTATAATCGTCGACATTCACTTATGCTATGTTCCGAATACTATAAACTATGTATACAACAATTTTATAATACCAACTATATTACAGATATTGAATCACATAAAAACCATACAAAACCTATATACATTAAGAAATTTATACGCACAAATACAATACAATACATACTTATACACACTTATAAAAAATTCCACATTATATTAAAACTTGTTCGTTATTTTCTTTAATATAAATTCCACATCAGAAACAAAATTTTTTTTTAATTAGGTTAAATGTCCAAGAAATTAACTCAGAATATCAAGAAGACCGCACAGTCTGTATTAGGAGTCCCCACCCCAGTTAGCAGAACTATACGCCCCAATACCCGTTCTTCTGGGTTGCCTATTGTCCCTGAAATAATTGATCACCCTCTTACCCCGAACATGATGGATTCAGGCAATGCTTCCAATAATTCAGCTCATTCCGTTCGCCCTGGACCACCCTCTTTAACGCCCACCGTTAGTGGAATAAGCTCCCTGTCAACCACATTTAAACCTAAAGATATCATGGCTTTTGTCGAACATTTACCAACGTTTGACGGAACCCCCAGATATTTAGACAGGTTCATTACAAGCGTAGAAGAAATTCTCATGTTAATCAGAGGGGCAGATCACACGCCATATGGTTTGCTCACTTTGAGGACAATCAGGAACAAAATAGTAGACAGAGCCGACGAAGCGTTAGAACTAGCGAATACACCGTTAGTTTGGGACGAAATCAAAGGCAATCTCATTAGGCTCTACTCTAGTAAGAAGAGCGAGGCTAGTTTGCTGAGTGAAATGAGTTCATTTTCAGACCGCCAAAGTTTGGGACAATTATTCTTTGGGCTTTCAAAAATCAAAAGCCAATTGTTCTCCATACTCAAAAACACTGAACTTAACCATAACATAGTTGAGGCAAAAAGAACAGTGTATAATGAGGTCTGCCTCAATGCATTCATCACCGGACTTAGGGAGCCGCTCAAGACATTCATTCGTTTGAAGGCCCCTCAGACAATAGAACAAGCTTACGAACAATGCCAAATTGAGCAGTCCTTATACAGAACTAACAATCGCGGACCCAACGAAACGTTCACTAAAAATAGACGTGATAATCAAAACACCCGAGACCGACGTCACGACGGACGAACTAATAACGATCGTAATGCACCATACCCAAATAATAACTACAATCAACAACCCAACTCTAGGGAAACCAATCAATCCAGTACAGCAAACCCTTTTAGGACTCAGTCTGGTCGCCTCAATAATATAGAGGATGACACACCCGACACAAATTTTCAACAGGCAGCCTCCGTAACCCATCAGGGTACATAAGTCCAGCAACCCACGAGTCCTCACTCCCCTTCATTGAGATAAATCTCCCCTTTAGTCCCCATTTAAAATTCCTAATAGATACCGGTTCTACGCATTCTTTCATTGATCCTAAGCATATAGAATCAAAAGATTGCGTGGGCCTAGAAAAACCTTTAACGCTCAAAACAGCCCTAAATACCTTTGTACTTCAAAAAAAAATTTGTCATTCCTTTTCCATCTGAGTTTAAGACCCAGGGGAAAATGAATCTATTGCCGTTTAGATTCCACTCCTTTTTTGATGGATTATTGGGCATGGACTCACTTTCATTTTTAAAGGCAAAAATAGATATATTAAATTCACAATTAAAGACATCTAACACAATTTTGCCCCTAATTAACTATACCAACCAGACCTCCAACGTGTTTTGCATTACAGCCCATACTAAAACCACAATACCCTTGCCGGTACAAAATGATCAAGGGGATTTTCTCTATGACACGACTTATATTAATAAAGACCTTATCATATCAGGGGGCCTTTACAAATCAAATAACCACTTAACAACCTTCGAAGTGGCCAACTACAGAGATTCTGACCAACTCCTATATCTCGAAAGCCCTCTTAAAGGCATACCATATGTCAAAGCTGACTTTGTAGAGCTTAATAACATATCTTCTGACCCACCCAAGCTACCAGACTTAGTAAACCCCTTAGATAACTTAAAAATGGAGCACCTCAACCCGGAAGAGAAACAAAACCTAATCACATTATGTAAAGAATTCTCAGACATTTTTTTTAACGAAACAGTAAAACTCTCATTTACAAATAAAATTACGCATTCTATCCCTACCACGGACAATAATAAGTGTCTTAAAACAATCCCTCAAACCTAACAAATTGTGTGCTATATTTGCCCCTGACGATATTTTTGAAATCATTAATAAAGCTTACCCCGATTCACGTAAGGTCCTATAGATATCCGTACATTCACAAAGAGGAAGTAAAGAAACAAATTAATTCTATGCTAAACCAAGATATAATCAGATCTAGTTACTCGCCCTGGAGTGCTCCGGTTTGGGTAGTCCCCAAGAAAGCCGGGCCCAATGGGGAACAAAAATGGAGATTGGTTATAGATTATCGAAAACTCAATGATAAAACCATCTCCGATAGGTACCCAATACCAAACATAAATGATATACTAGATCGCATAGGGAAAGCCAAATACTTTACCACCCTCGATTTGGCAAGTGGGTTTCATCAAATTGAGATGAACCCAGACGACATTGCCAAAACGGCCTTTACAGTAGAAGGAGGGCATTATGAATTTATAAGAATGCCTTTCGGCTTAAAAAATGCTCCCGCTACTTTCCAAAGAGTAATGGACAGCATTTTAGGTGACGTAATAGGCCTCAATTGTCTGGTATACTTGGACGATATAATCGTTTTTTCTGCTTCCCTCCAAGAACATGTAATACATTTAACTTCAATATTTCAAAAACTTAGAGATGCAAACTTTAAAGTACAATTAAATAAGTCCGATTTTCTTAGGAAAGAAACCGAATTCCTCGGACACATCGTCACCCAAGAAGGAATCAAACCAAATCCAGACAAAATAGCGGCTATAAAGAATTTCCCTTGTCCTAAGAATAAGAAAGAAATTAAATCTTTCTTGGGGTTATTAGGGTACTATAGGAAATTATTAGAACTTGTGAAACTTGTCTAAAACTAAAGTACGATAGACACCCACAGAAAATTCCATTTCAAATTACAGAAACCCCCCTTAAACCCCTCGACATCGTTCATATTGATATTTACACTATCAACAACAACTACAATTTGACAATAATAGACAAGTTCTCTAAATTTGCAGCCGCCTACCCAATTCCTAATAGAAACTGTATTAACGTGGTTAAATCTTTAAAACATTTTATAAGCCAATTTGGCATACCAAAAAAGCTAGTTTACGATCAAGGGGCCGAATTTTCTAGCGACATGTTTAGCAACTTCTGCTCACAATACAATATCGTCTTACATGTCACATCCTTTCAACAATCCTCTAGTAACTCCCCTGTAGAACGCCTTCACTCCACATTTACAGAAATCTACCGAATAATTATAGACACTAGGAAACAACTAAAACTTAATACGGAACATGACGAGACAATGTCAGAAACACTAATTACATACAATAGCGCAATTCACTCAGCCACAGAACATACCCCGTTCGAACTATTTACCGGACGTACCCACACATTTGAAAACAACACTAAATTCAGCAACGAACATGATTACCTAGTTAAACTGAACGAATTTAAACAAAAAATATATCCACTCATCGCAGACAAATTATCGGAAAAGGCATTACAAAGAACACTTAAAATTAATGAAACAAGGACACCCCCCGCTACCCTAGAACCCGAAACATTGGTACTCAGAAAGGAAAATAGGAGTAATAAAATAACACCTAGGTTCTCATTACACAAAGTTTTACACGACCAAGGCCCAACCCTGGTTACCACTAGGAATCAAAAACTACACAAATCTAAAATACGAAGAATTATACTAAAGAAAAAATCAATTTTATTGCAGGTTCACCATTCCAACAATTTATGCTATTTCTATACAACCCCTGACTAATAATACCCCTATAGCAAAAATAGAATTGGGGCAAGCCCTTATTATAAATAGATATAAGAGAGTTAGCCATGTTATTAACCTGGAAGAATTTAGTAAATGTATCGAACAATTTCATAAAACACTCCAGACATTTAAATATGATGACACCCTAATAGATTCCCTAGCCATACTAAAATCCAAACTAGGACAGGCCCAAACAAAACTTAATGCATTAACCCCACTCAAGAGAAACAAACGCGGATTAATTAATGGATTAGGCAGTCTCGTGAAAGCTGTCACGGGCAATATGGATGCCGAAGACGCCAGAGAAATAGGTAAAGACATCGAAAATATTAAAATAGCCCTTTCGACCGTTAACACAAATTACCAAACTCAAGATGTATTCAATAATGAAATTTTAATTAGATTCGAGAACATTACAAATCATATTAATAATGAACAAGTTCTAATAACAACATTCTTTGAAAATATGCAAAATAAAATTTATAAAGAAGAAAATACCTTGGAAAAATTACAGTATATAAATAGGATTAACTATAACTTAGAATTACTACTTAATCACTTGAACGATATAATTGAAAGCATGTTATTAGCTAAAATAAATGTAATACCTAGATTAATATTAACCGAACAAGAAATATATAAAATTAAAATGTTACTGGAAAATCAAAATATTACGATAAAAAGCGAACAACACATTTACGATTTGTTAAAAATGAACACGTTAAGCTACGAAAATAACATAATTTTTACTATCCAAATACCTATTTTTGAAAAAGATAATTACAAAATAGCCAGATTAATTCCCTTACCAATTAATAATAAATACTTTGTTATGATTCCTAACTATTTAATATATAAGAATAATGTTAATAAGTACTACTTGACTCAAAACTGCCCCAAAGTAGACGACACGTTTATATGCAACAAAGACGCATACATCAACACACCGCAAAATGACACCTGCACTCAACAATTATTGGATTCCAAGAACAGCTCCTGCGATGTGCAAGAGAGAGGCCCTGTTGCAGACGTATTCGAGGCGGAAAAAGGCTATATTTTCGCATTCAACGCCAATAACCTGAAGGCTCAGCTAAAAAACGGTAGCGAAATCACTATAAATGGCTCAGCTATCATCAAATACGTGAACGAAACTATACGCATCAATGGCATAGAGTACGACAACGGAGTTGAGACAACCTTTGAGCACTTAGTCCTAATCCTACCCCCCCTTAAGGAAATGACCAGGAATAAAACTGTGGAAATACTGAGTTTACAAAACATTCACCTAGAGGCCATAGAAACATCAAATAAGATTCTGACTATCCACCAAACCGCCACACAACACGCTTGGACCCTTTACATTCTACTGGGTTTCGTCGCCATCCTCACTGTTACTGCATGGCTGCATCGACGCACAAAACACGTATTCCACGTACAGGATCACAATCACCACCTGCCTATTTACGCTCCAGCAATACCTTCGCTATGGCCGTCGCTTCAAACTGGAGAGGGAGGAGTTACCACAGTCACCACACCCCCTAAACCCCCACGCCTACACCACTGAACACATCGACGCCCATGGGCACTCCGGTACAACGAACCGGGAAACGAATAAACAAATGGGTCAACAATGTATCTACAATGTATCGACATCCGGCCAAATGCCGACACTAACATCAGCAGACCAGACGGCAAGAATGCCGATGCAGCATAAGAACCTAGCATAACCCTTATATATAAGAACTATGTACTTAGATTTGTAGGCTTCTTGAGAAGAACGAAAGAAATATAGAATCACTCTTAAGTTTGAACCCAAAGCGTGAAGTTGTGTTACTGGATCCCATACAAGTGCCTGAACAAAATCTCATGCAAAGTGCCGACAGCCGACTATAAGCGAACCACCCAACATCTTTACTGCTGTTATATTCACCTCCCATCATTCGGCCCGAATGGTAACTCGCGCTGGGTGACCGTCGAAGGCACGGAACTCCAGACGGCACGAGGCGCTGACTAAGCGCTCTGCTGGGACCGCTGCCTCCAACCGAAGACTTGGTGGCCTGAATAAATTTGATTTGCATTGAGTTAGTAAGATACCAGAATTCAGAGCAGTTGGCTCTAATAAAAAGAACCACTCAATACAAACGTATTTGGTTTAATTGGCGCCCAACGCGCTTAAGTGTCGTAAAACCGTAAAATCCGTAGTAAAAAGATCTAGAAATCAAGGTCTCGTAATCGGGTTTTCTTTGAAAACACTTCGGACTCGCGCGCTGCACAATAATAGTGAACAGCAACAAACAAACAAAATTATCTAATACAAAAACAAAACAACGCTGCACAAGCAACAGTGAAAACCGCTGCATATCAACAGTAATCAGCTAAATCAACGACAGCCAGAGGATAAACGGATCAACCAGCTACTGTCTTCGATGCATTTTTATTATACCAGTATACCAATATAACATGTAAGTGAGATCTTTATTTTCAATTTACCTCTTTTAACGTCAACCAGACATGTGTGCCAATTTTTGAAAAAAATACACATAATAAGTAACGAAATAAAACAAAAAAAAAGAGTGATTGCAATTAAAAGTTCAGGTATAGCGTTCAGGTTCATTTACAAATTTAAAAAAAAAAAACAAATGATGAAGAAGGAAAATTAAGCTCTTTCTCATACAAATTATAAAAAAAATTTAAAAAGTATCATTGTCCGATGTATAGAAACAGTAACGAAAACAACGACAGTGACGAAGACTTAATACAGAGCTATAAAGACATAAGAAATAATAGCCATCAAGGGGGTTACATTGACGGTACTGAGACCGACGAAGGTATAGAATTAAGTAACTTAATTGACGGCTTTACAGACAAAGTAAAAATGGTTAACGACCAGGAATTTCAAAATCAACATCAGGACCTTCAACAAGAGACAACAGCAACACAAGAACAGGCGAAAACCTCAGGTACCATTAGTAATAAAGATGTAATTAGACTCATGGAAGCGGCCGTAAATGGCGCACTAGAGCATCAACAAAAAATATTTTCAGAAAAGCTTAAAGAGGTTGAGAATAGGCAGAGAGTAAATGAGGGTGGACCCCTAGTGGTATACGAGCAAATACCACATAACTCAGCTATCTCTTGTAATGAACCGCTAGACTTAGTAAAGTCCATACCAAGTTTTGACGGAAAACAAGATGAGTATGTGGCATGGCGAACCGCAGCAGTTAACGCCTACGAAATCTACAAACCATATTTGGGTAGCTCTAGAACCTACCAGGCCGTAGGAATCATACGTAACAAGGTAATAGGCCCCGCGGGAGTAATGCTTACGTCACATAATACAGTACTAAATTTTGATGCTATAATAGCTAGAATGGACTGCGCTTATGCAGAACAAACTCCAATCGAGGTAACGCAACAACAAATGGTTACTATGCGTCAGGGAGAACTTCCCCTAATGACTTTTTATAATGAGATTGAGAGAAAGCTAACTCTTATTATTAGTAAGACTTTGTTGTCTTATGACACAAATACTGCCGCTATCTTAAATAATAGATCACGGCAGGACGCTTTGACCGCTTTTGTGACCGGGTTAAAAAAATCAGTCCGACATGTAGTTCTCTCAGCTGCGCCCAAAGATTTGCCATCAGCATTGGCTGTGGCTCAACGGGCAGAGTCTTGCAATGAACGAGCCTGGTTCGTTGCAAGCTTTAATAAAAATTTAGAGGACAAATCTTACAATTCAGAAAACCGTCGCCAGGGTAACCGTTTTCATAACACCCCACAAGGTAATAACCACAACAACTCCCAGGGTGTTTTCCAGAGAAATCAAAACAATAATGCACCGGGCACTAGTAACCAAACTAGAGGCTCTCAATTTTCTAAAAACCAAGGACATAAAGGCCAAACGCAACAGAACAGTGAATCAAATAATCCTCGTAAAAGCTATTCTCAAAATCTAGGTCCTGAACCAATGGACGTTGATCCCACATCACGTTCTAAATTTAGGGGCGAGCAGACAGCTCGCAGTCGTCAATGGTTGAACCATACGACCCAAGAGCAGTCACATGACCAGGAGTATAGGGTAAAGTCATCCTACGAAGCAGCGGAAATCGAGGCAGATAACACGTCCGATTCCGAATCATGTAATTTTTTAGGGGAACGTCCCTGCTCCCGTACATAATTCGTACGATAGCGGGGCGGGAAATCAGGTTACTGTTAGATACAGGAGCCTCCAAAAATTACATAAAACCTTTATCTGAATTAAAACACTTCAAACCGGTGGAAACACCATTTGAAGTTACATCAATCCATGGGCACACAAAAATAAAACAAAAGTGTCTGATCCATCTATTCAATGTTAAGTCATACTTTTTCTTGTTAAACAACCTGAACGGATATGACGGAATTGTTGGACTAGATGTACTAAAAAGGGTCAATGCAAAAATTGATCTAACAAAAAACATCATTGAGCATGATCATGGTACAGAGCAGATTTTTTACTCAAAATGCAGAAATGTAAACTTTATTAACATCAATGACGTGGACGTGCCCCTAGTATTTTCCAACGGGCCATAGATGATGTTCTGAGAGATCACATCGGTAAAACTTGCTATGTCTACGTCGATGACGTAATCATTTTCTCCCAAACAATGGAGAGTCATGTCAACGATATAAACACGGTCCTAAAAACTTTGTGCGATGCAGGCATGAGAGTGTCTGTAGAAAAATCTATGTTCTTTAAGGAGAACGTAGAATATTTGGGATTCATAGTGTCCCGAGGGGGAATTAAAACTTCGCCTGAAAAGGTTAAGGCTATAAAAGAATTTCAACCTCCATCAACACTGTTCAGTCTCAGGTCATTTCTGGGACTGGCCAGTTATTATAGATGTTTCATAAAGGGGTTTGCTAGCATCGCAAGACCTCTGACGAATATTCTAAAAGGTGACAATGGAAAAATTGGTGCAAACCACTCAAAGAAAGTCAAACTAGAGCTGACCAACGAGCAGCGAAAATCATTTGAAAAACTTAGAAACATCCTGGAGTCTGAGGATGTCATGTTGGCATACCCAGATTTCACTCAGCCATTTGACTTGACCACTGACGCCTCTGGAAGCGGCCTAGGGGCTGTTCTTTCACAGAAAGGTCGTCCAATCACCATGATCTCTCGTACGTTACGCGGAACAGAGATTTCAATGGCAACAAACGAACGAGAACTACTAGCAATAGTATGGGCACTCCAAAATCTCAGAAGCTATTTATATGGCGTAAAGAAGTTAAACATCTTCACCGACCATCAACCACTGACCGGTTCAATGTCGGATAAAAATCCGAATCCCAGGCTCAAAAGGTGGAAAGCGTTTGTTGATGAACATAACGCACAAGTGTTCTACAAGCCGGGTAAAGAAAACCACGTAGCCGACGCCTTGTCGCGGCAAAACGTAAATGCTTTAGATAACGATACACACTCCGACATCGCTACTATCCACAGCGAGGAGTCGTTGACCTACACTATAGAGTCAACGGAAAAACCTGTAAACTGTTTCAGGAACCAAATAGTGATCGAACAGGCAGATTTTCCGTCTATAAAGTCAATCATCCTTTTTAAATCAAAAACGCGTCACATTGTGCGATTTACAGACCGCACAACACTGCTTCGCTCACTAGAAGATTTAGTAAAAATAGATGTCGTCAATGCAATCCACTGCGAGCTACCTATACTCGCCTTCATTCAGCACGATTTAATCGTCGCTTTTCCCTCGACGACATTTAGACATTGTAAAAGCTTGGTCACCGATATAACAAACAGTACCGAGCAAAGGGAAATTATGACCACGGAACACAATAGCGCCCATAGAGCAGGACAGGAAAACGTAAAACAGGTCCTTCGTGACTACTTTTTTCCCAAAATGGGCCAGCTAGCGGCAGAAATCACCGCAAATTGCAGAACATGTTCCAAAGCAAAATACAATCGTCACCCAGTGCAACAAACCATAGCGGAAACACCAATTCCCGGTTATACTGGGGAAATTATCCACATAGATATATTTTCAACTGATCAAAAGCATTTTCTAACTTGTATCGACAAATTTTCAAAATTCGCTATAGTCCAACCAATCGATTCAAGAGCAATCGTAGATATCAAAACTCCGATACTACAACTAATAAATCTGTTCCCTAAAATAAAAACAGTTTATTGCGACAATGAAAGGTCTATCAACTCACAAACCATACGAACCATCCTAGAAAATAGGTATGGTATACAGGTCTCAAATGCGCCCCCCTTGCACAGCACGTCTAATGGCCAAGTTGAGAGATTTCATAGCACCCTAGCAGAAATCGCACGGTGCATCAAGATAGATCAAAACATAACCGAGACGACCGACCTCATTCTATTTGCAACAATAGAATATAACAGAACTGTCCACTCGGTTACAAATAAAAAGCCTCATGAAATAGTTCACGCTATTCCACCAGATTTTGCGGGCACAATAAGAGACAAGATCAAAGAGGCTCAAGAGAAAACACTTAGGTACTCAAATGAACACAAAGACAATAAGCAGTACCAAGTAGGCGAAAAAGTCTGGTTAAAAACCAACAGACGCCTGGGTACCAAATTAACGCCACTCTGCTCAGAAGAGGTCATTGAGGCTGATCTGGGCACGACAGTGCTTATTAAAGGGAGGGTGGTCCATAAGGACAACCTTCGTTAAGAGGGTGCCCAATTTAACTCTCTATATTTTATATTTTTCGCACTTAGGTTAGGAAACTTGCTACTCCCGTTAGTCCTACTGACAACTCCCTCTTGGACCATAAAACTAAACGAATACTCACACGCTAACCACATACCAATAATGGACGGAGATATTACTTTATGGGACGAGTACGGTTACATGGGACATACAACGAACGTTACATCGTACGAGACTTACGCAGACGAGACGAAACACGCAATGGACTTCTTCGTGAAGGAGCACATGAGACGGGTACTTGAAACGGACTTGGAACGAATAGAGACTCTTCTGGACACACTAAAGGTACGTCACCGACATGCCCGTAGTCTTAATTTCATAGGGACTGCTTTAAAAGCAATAGCGGGGACACCTGACTCTGACGACTGGGACCAGGTGAGGCTTAGACAGGGACAGCTAACGGACTCGGTAAATGGACAGATAGAAATAAACGACAAAATACAATTGCAATTAAACACACTGACCTCATCCATGAACTCTATTTTAAAATCGGACAACTTAGACACAGAACATTTGTACGAGACAATTTTGGCAAAAAACCGTGTTGTAATTCAAGAGCTTGAAAATTTAATACTTGCAATCACCCTTTCCAAATTAAACGTAATAAGTCCAATAATCCTGAATGACGTTGACGTAAAGGAGATTGAAAGTAAACATCCCACAAACGTTAGCGTGTCAGATATTTTAGAGGTAGCTAGCATAAAAACTTTTCAAAATCGAGACCTATTGTACTTTTTAATAAAATTTCCGAAGCCTTTGTTAACTTGTAGAAAACTAAGAATATTCCCAGTACAGCATGAAAATAGAATCTTAGATTTCGAGGACGGTAGCACGGTCGCGGATTGCGGTACGGAAACCTTCGCGGTCAAGGACTGCAATGTATCAGCGGGCACCACCTTCTGCAGGAGATCGAAAGCGCCAACTTGCGCACAACAACTCATCTCTGGCATGGTCGCCCATTGCAACACCCAGCCTGGACACTTGGACCCAGTCACCATGATCGACGAGGGAATGCTCATCACCAACGATGTAACGATAAATATCACCGACGAAAAGGGAATAAGCCGGATGATATCAGGAACTTACCTGGTATCATATACCGAAAAAATTAAAATAAACGGCACCCTTTACGTCAACAATATCGGAACATCAAAGAAGAAAGCCGCAGTTTCAGCCATGGCTCAAGTAAACGTTCTGAGGCACCTAGAGCGCCTTAGTCTGTCATCAATTCACGGAATGAGCGTTAAAAATCTGCAGCACATCAACCACCTCCAATCCCGACTGCCATCAGGCAACACCTGGATCTTTTGCTCTGTCTCCTCCACAGCCTCAATAACCCTGGTCATCATCTTTCTTATCTACCGTCTGAAAGCCAAACGTCAACAACCATCTAAGACCATTGAATCCGGGGACGACTTCATCTTAAGACAAGGAGGAGTTAACACGAGCAAGTCAGAGGGGTGCGACGACCCGCCGAAATGCCATCCAAGACCGGATGGACCAACAATAACATCGGCGACGCTGAGCCAGCCCAGTAACGCATTTCGCTTTAGCGAAAGCGATGTGCAAGGGTCAGCGTAATGCGAGGCGGGCATGTGCGCGCTGGGTGACCGTCGAAGGCACGGAACTCCAGACGGCACGAGGCGCTGACTAAGCGCTCTGCTGGGACCGCTGCCTCCAACCGAAGACTTGGCGGCCTGAATAAATTTGATTTGCATTTAGTTGGTAAGATACCAGAATTCAGAGCAGTTGGCTCTAATAAAAAGAACCATTCAATACAAACGTATTTGGTTTAATTTATATAACCACAAAACTAAACACAATACAACTGGTAGAATACCCGCTGATATTTTCATTTATGCAGGAATACCTGCATATGACACCCAAAAGGAGAAACAATCGAAAATAGATCAGTTGAATAGAGATAGACATAGCTATGAAGTAAATACCAGATATAAACAAGCACCATTGGTAAAAACAACTAACCCATTTAGGAAAACAGGACACATGGAACAAATAGATGTGAAACATTACGAAGAAACAAATAGAGATGGAAAAGTTGAACATTATAAATCTAAATTTAAAAAAAAAAGCAAAAGAAAATTAATAGCAGTAAATACAATTCCAGCTCAACTCCTGAAAATCAAGTGGGGTCCGATATAATATGTTTCGTCCGTACCGTCCGTGGTCAAAGCCTAGAGGTGAACCCAATACAAGCTAAAAATGAATATCTTATATTTAAAACAGGATCAATTAATATACCTATAAATTAATGATGAATATCACTATTTTTCCGTCAACTTAACAAAAACCGACCAAAGAAGAATACCGAAGAATATGGTACTATAGCCCAAATCCAATATTTAACTGAAAAATTAGACAGAGAGATGAATGGAATAAGAATAATAAAACGCAATAAAAGTGGTTTAATTAATATTATAGGTACCGCATATAAATACCTTTTTGGCACTTTAGATCAAAATGACAAAGAAGAATTAGAACAAAAAATAAGCGATCTTTCTCAACATAGTATTCAAATTAATAAATTGAATGAAGTAATAGAAATAGTCAATAGAGGCAATAATCAACCATTTAAGCGCAATAAGTAAAGGTGACAGAAGATTATAACTTTTAATATTTAATTTACAACACTTTACCGAATACATTGAAGATATAAAACTTAATTATAAGTCAAATCAAATACCAACGGAATGTAGATATTCAAAAACACATAACAATATTGGAATAACTTATGTAGAACCAAACATAATTTTAACTTGGAAATTATCAAAAATTGTATTAAATCAAAACTGTATAACTAATAGAGAAATTATAATAGAAGGAGACAATATAATAAAAGATTTTAATTGTTCTTTTCAAATAGAAAACATATAAATTAGAAGCACAACACTAGACTACACACAAACGAGGCTTAATTTTAAGGGTGGGGTAGTGACATATGTAATGCTCAACCACATAACATATATCTACAACATATACCTGCCACTTTATATATTCTTTTACTTAGCAACAATAGAACATAGAACCAAGAATGCCTTAGCACATAAGATAAACAATTATTAGAACCCCAACTTCTTGGTGACAATAACAAATTCGTCCGATGTAAACAATTTAACATAAACATCCGCAGTCTTATTCGTTATTCCCACTAGAAGGGTGAAAGCTGCTTACACAGCTTCACGGATCAAAACTTTGCACGTATTTCAAACTTTGCTGATCTGTATCCATGCGCAATCCACTCAAGAGAGCGCCTAATTAACGTAAACATAAATGAGAGCCTATGTACGCTCAATATGAAGAAGTAAATTAGCTCAGCCAAGGGTTTGCTAAGCGTTCGCTTTGCAAATTAGATTTAGATTTTATTCATACTTCAATTGTGTAAGACGTGAATTTGTCTCCGACGTTCGCTTAAGTTCTTGATTAATAAAAATATTTTTTTTTTTATAAACCAACAAACCGCGAAGTTATATATATATCGTTATATATATATATGTAAAAACGATAAAATTGTAAACCAAGCTAATAAAAAATGTGTAAGAAGGCTGATAGGTAGAATGGAGGCGGAATGCGAGACGAAGGATGCAGGATTCATCACCGCGATTTTCGAACCAGAGGCTGGGTACATCGCGATATTTAATGGAGAGAACGGGAAACTACAAACGGATTGCGGACCGGAGAAGACGTTGAATGGATCGGCGTTAATAAAATTTAGCCATGGTGAACAACGTCCAATACGAAGCAGTGGAGAAGCTTGGCGCAGCTGGATTGAAGCTGGATATACCGCGGATAGAGACGATCAAGAATAACAGGACCATCCAAGAGTTGGGGATACACAAGTTAAGGATGGAGGATCTCGAAACCAAAATACAGATCAACAAAGTACGATGGGGAACCACGGTCCTCGCGACAACCACATACACGATGCTTGGCGTCTTACTGATAATGATATCTGCTGTGGCATGTTTCCCCAGGAGGACAACCATCTTCTCACCGGCGGACACACCACTTGCCACCTTCACACCAACCACCGCTCCAGTTGCTACGTTTGCAGCAACCATGGCCCCGCTATGGTCGGTAGTTCAGTCTGAGAAGGGAGGAGTTACCGCCTCAGCATTTACCATCGGCGGCCCCCCACCAAATCCCTTTCGACAACCAGAGATCTAGAGGGCCCAAGAAATACTTCGTTACTACCCATTTGGAATGCCGAGTCGTCGTATCGAGTAACACTGGAATTGCTGAATCAACATAAACATCGGGCCAAACATAACCTCTTGCAACACCCAATCGCATCCGCTCCACTTCTACTTTTGGCCGATCAGTAGTTTACAAAACAAACACAATGTACGAAACCAAACCGTAAAGAACTAGAAAGAAATATAAGAGTTCATTCTGATTTATAAACTCCAACCAAACGGGTGTTATTTGGGGACAATCAACCGCTCAACTACGAAACTCAAACTCCCGGACATAATAAAGGAGTTAACTCACGCAGTAATTGAGGGACTTCTCTTTGCGCTTCTCAAAGTGCATACGTTTGAAGATGCCATCAAGCGCACTGATTAACTGAAGCGTTAGTGCTGTTATTGGTGTTAGTAGTGCTGTTAGTATGTTATTGGCTTGTCTTAATGGCAAGTGAAAATAGGTATAGTTACCTTCCAATATTCTATAGGATCTGTATTTTCCTCTGAGTGGTTCAGATTTAAATACATTAAAACATTTTGCAATTTCCTACGAGATGGAAGCTTATATCGCGGATCAAATGCTTTCAGTATATCGCGAAATCCAGTGACCTCAACTACTGAAAACGGGCGCATATCAGTGGCTATGTACTTCATGACAACTGCGTCGAGTTCGAGTTCGGCTTTCCGGCGAGAACTCGAGCCGCGTAGCCTGTAGTCACAAATGCATCAATCTTTGGTAAAGTCACAGGCACACCTTCAGCGTTTAAAGATGGATGAACACGTTTCAGATAAAAACGTGTTAGTAAATATATTACTAATTGTAAGAAGAAATAATATAATTACCCTTTCTTTTAAGATTCACTAAGAACTCCATGATTAGAGCCACCACCAACATCCAATTTCAGTAAATTTAGATTCTAAATGGATTTTATTAGAAAATATTTAATAATTAATTTTTAGCATTTTTCTTACGTCGTGCTCGTTACTGTTGTCAGTGATGTTAAAAATTTTCACAGCACCATCGATAGTGGCTCAGAAAAGTAAATAGTCGATACCTCGATAGTACAATCGATATTATCCCAGCACTACGAAGCGCCCTTCTCTGCGATTCTCAAAGGGGATAGGTAAGTGGCGGCTATAAAACGCATCGCATTATTGGAGGGTCGTTCTCTGCGCTTCTCAAACGGCCTTTGGAGTCACATTGCTATACCAAAGACACTAGAATAACAAGATGCGTAACGGCCATACATTGGTTTGGCACTATGCAGCCACTTTTTTGGTGACGGCCAAAATTGCTCTCTTTCCGCTCGCTCACGCTGAGAGCGTAAGAAATCTAAAAATAGAATTTGCTTGCTTGTGTGAGTAAAAATAAGAGACGAGGGCGCGTATATGTGTGCGTGTTGTGCTAGAAGACGATTTTCGGGCCGAAATACTTCTGATCGAAGAAACGAATTTACATTGTACATATTAGGGTGCCAATTTCCTAGCAATATGATAAAATTAAAAAAGTTTTTAAAAATTCGCGCCCTGACTATTATAATTTTAAAGCTTTTTAAATTTGTTTGTTCCAATCGCCGCTCGAATTAGCTACCGTTTACACATTTATATTTATGTTTTATTTATATATAAATTATATTTATGTTACACATTTATATTTTTGTTTAATTCTAATTTGTCTTTTATCTGACAATTTTTTAAAAGCGAAATATTTTTTTTAAACACTTTTAATGTTAATATTACATCATATTAAGTCAAATGACTTAATAAATATACTAAATAATTAAATATGATAACTGTTTATTGCAAAAGTAATATCAAAGACACTAGAATTATTCTAGTGTCTTTGTTTTGTTCATATCTTGAGGCACGAAGTGCGGACACAAGCACTCAACAATCATTGCCTCATTAATTTTTCACACGCCGCAAGATGAATACTCTAATGACAAATATTCTTATATAAAGTCATTTTTGAAATTTATTTTTGTGATAATATGTACATAGATTTGGCTATTTCTAATCTATTTTCAAATAATAATAACGTTAAGGCAATGCAAAACAAGAATTTTTCGCATGGTGCCAATTGATCAAAAATAATATAGATTTAAAGTCTAAGAACTTCTGAGGTGAAGGGCATATTTTGTCAAATTTACAATGCATGAGCATACGTGTGCACACATACAGTTGTCTGCTATCACTTTGTGCGTTGAAAAGAGCTGTTCGCTGTAGCGCTCTTCGCTCTCTAACAAAAATTCGAGAGAGCCTGGAGCCACCTCTAGAGCCACGGCGAAAAAATCGTGTGCCAAAAAATCGTATGGCGTTACGCATCTTGTTATTCTAGTGTCTTTGGTTGTCTGCTATCACTTTGTGCGTTGAAAAGAGCTGTTCGCTGTAGCGCTCTCCGCTCTCTCGCTCTCTATAAAAATTCGAGAGAGCCTGGAGCCACCTCTAGAGCCACGGCGAAAAAATCGTGTGCCAAAAAATCGTATGGCGTTACGCATCTTGTTATTCTAGTGTCTTTGGTTGTCTGCTATCACTTTGTGCGTTGAAAAGAGCTGTTCGCTGTAGCGCTCTCCGCTCTCTCGCTCTCTATAAAAATTCGAGAGAGCCTGGAGCCACCTCTAGAGCCACGGCGAAAAAATCGTGTGCCAAAAAATCGTATGGCGTTACGCATCTTGTTATTCTAGAGTCTTTGGCTCGACTATTTACGAGACCACCCGAGTATTTTTGCAAAAACCCATGTGTTTAATGGTAAAGCCATAAGTATTTTTGTTACTCATTCCTTTTGAGGCATTTTCCGTTTTCTGACTGTTTGCCTTCTCTATCCTCCGTTATGAGTGCCGAGTGTGATCGGCGCTCGCGACGCAGAGTACCGTATTGATTCGGGTGCGCACAACCGGGTGCTTGTCTTTGCATTTGCAGATTTATACGGTGTGTTTGTAAGTACCCGCGATGTGCGTGGCGGGTAGCACCTGCACACAAAATTGTTGGGTGTGAGTCGAGTGGCAAAAAAACCCCCGGAGGGCAAACTGTAGTTTCCGTGGAGCGGCGAGTGTGTGCGCCATTTACCTTTGTCGCGTACCCGGTTTGGTTTGGTTGGTTTAAAATCGGAATAATATATACCAAATTGCAGGACAACATAAGCTGCGAGGTGGAAATTCAATTGCTAAATGCGAAATTATGCGGAAAAACGGTCCCATAACGCCACAGGGGTCCAGCTAAATTTAGATCGATATTTCCCGTTTCGTCCCGTCCCGCTAGCTTTCGCTTTCGCTTTTAATAGACAGCGTTCGCTGGCAGCGTTCGCTATATTTAGTATAACCAAAAGCAAACAGTCAACACTCTGGGGTACACAAAACATCAGGTTACATTTCCAATCGATCCCAAAACGTGCCAGATACCCCATTAGCCGCATATTCATGTTCGGGGGTAGCTGCAGCTTGATTGCGTTGTTTTTTTCGATCTCCGCTATTTCATTAGCTTAACTGAAGAGCTGAAAAATGTAGTTTCATTTATCCTTTGTAAGCACTTGTTACGCCACGAGTTTCCAGGAAATGGGAAACAAGCTACTGTTCTATTAACTAGCGCAACTTCCTGCCCATTTCGCTAGTAAGCTTTGTAAGTTCTTTATTGTGTGTTATTTTGTATAACAACTTAATATACAGAAATTTCTTTAACAATCATGTATAGAATATGTTTATTCTATTTGATATAATAAATAACTCAAAAATACGTATAATGTGAATATATCTTCAATTTTATACAGCACAGCAAACTTTTCATTATACTAGACTAGCCTTGAAACTCCCTTTCCATATCAAGCATTACCGAACAAAAATGACAAATACCTTTATTACGCACCGATTTTTCGAAACGGCCTTCTCTGCGCTTCTCAAAGGGAATATGTAAGAAGTCATTAAAAGAATTAATTGAAGGGCTTTCCTCTGCTCTTCTCAAAGTGCATACGTTTGAAGATGCCATCAAACGCACTGATTAACCGAAGCGTTAGTGCTGGGTAACTATCGATATTCTATATTTTCGATGTTTTGAGAGCAAATATTCGATACTATCGATAGTATCGTTTTTTGTACGTAACTTTAAAATAATAAAAATATTAGCAATTTTATATATTTTTCTCATAATATATATATTTAAATAACATCATTATGCTGAAATAAAGAAAATGTTATTTGGCTTGTGTTAATGGTAAGTGAAAATACGAATAGTTACCTTCCAATATTCTATAGGATCTGTATTTTCCTCTGAGTGCTTCAGATTAAAATACATTAAAACATTTTGCAATGTCCTACGAGATGGAAGCTTATATCGCGGATCAAATGCTTTCAGTATATCGCGAAATCCAGTGTCCTCAACTACTGAAAACGGGCGCATATCAGTGGCTATGTACTTCATGACAACTGCGTCGAGTTCGGCTTATTGACGAGAACTCGAGCCGCGTAGCCTGTAGTCACAAATGCATCAATCTTTGGTAAAGTCACAGGCACATCTTCAACGTTTAAAGATGGATGAACACGTTCCAGATAAAAACGTGTTAGTAAATATATTACTAATTGTAAGAAGGAATAATATAATTACCCTTTCTTTTAAGATTCACTAAGAACTCCATGATTAGAGTCCATGATTAGAGCCACCACCAACATCCAATTTCAGTAAATTTAGGTTCTAAATGGATTTTATTAGAAAATATTTAATAATTAATTTTTAGCATTTTTCTTACGTCGTGCTCGTTACTGTTGTCAGTGATGTTAAAAATTTTCACAGCACCATCGATAGTGGCTCAGAAAAGTAAATATTCGATACCTCGATAGTACCATCGATATTATCCCAGCACTACGAAGCGCCTTTCTCTGCGATTCTCAAAGGGGATACGTAAGTGGCGGCCATAAAACGCATCGCATTATTGGAGGGCCGTTCTCTGCGCTTCTCAAACGGCCTTTGGAGTCACATTGCTATACTGTCTGATAGTTAAGCAGCCATAAAGGCGCTCAGCAAAGCTATGATAACATCTAAGCTAGTAAATGAAGGACAGCCCTAGGCAAACTAGGTGGGTCCCGGGACACAACAACATCCCGGGAAATGAGCTAGCGGACAACCTAGCCAGGTAAGGGCAGAGAACCCTCTAATTGGGCCCGAACCCTTCTGGTGTGTTGGTCACCACAGAGTACGGGGCTTACTAAAGTCAATTGCAGCCCTGAACCCTAATAAAATTCTGGCATTTTTACAGTGCATTGGACTTCAGGGGGATCTTTGAGTGATGAAGGGGTAGTACAATAGATCCGACTGGGTCAGTACCCCTACAAACAGTACACCTACTAGCCCATGTTAATAATAATAAATAAAAGGTGACCGGCAACGACGTTCCACACGCAATAAAAAACTTTACGAGTGCTGATTAAAGGGACATTATTGTGGAAAATGTGACGAAATCTGGATACTAGGTATCGACGCCGATACAAACGTGTGCTATACCGGTAATTACCGCTGGCTTGTGCCATTAGAACTTGCAACATTGAAATTGATGAACGTCGTGGAAGACGCGAAGGCTTTAATCACGAGCAATGTGGTGAACGTAACGAAAGAGGAGAAGGTGGCTTTGAGAGGCGCCGTAGTTACCACCCCACCCCCTAAACCTCCACGCCTCTAACGTTGTCGGACACCGAACCGGGAAGGCGAACAACTAGAGCACCGCATCCGGCCAAGTGCTGACTTCGCGTACAAAGTTGCACAGCAACATTGTCTGCAAGGGACTCGGTCAGCCGAATGCTGAAGCGGCACAAAAATTATGTTTATATTTACATTTAAGAACCTATGTACTCTTAAGAACAAAACACTTATGTACAAAACAGAGAGCTAGAGGAGACTTCTCCAAAAGAATAAACTTCACTCTGGTTTTGAGCTCCAACAGACTCAGTCGTGTTCATCTTTTCCCCGTTTGCCAATAACTTCCATTTGTGCCTACATATATAGTGACGTATTTGGGTGGTCCAAACCAGCCACTTCCATTATTTCAAAGAAATCAGTAATGCACTCTAGTAATTTTCCATAACGTATCCCAGCTGCGCAGCATTCGTTTATCTTTGGCAGCGCAGCCGTTCTTGTAAACATCCTAAAGCCTGACCTAAGCAGATTTGACTGCCCTCTTTCAACGCTACCTAATCTTAAGAACCCAAGAGCGAGGCTCTCCCGAAATACAAATATTGTTCAAATACTGAGGCTTCTCCTCAATCCAATTTGCATTTGATTTTTAGTCTTAAGCTGAGATCCAAAGAATAAAGTCGTGAAACTATTTCTCCTAAAAACTATTTTTTATTTCTTGGCGTTGTCCTTAGTCAACTGACGGGACATTAGTTCGACTCATAAATAAAACAACAATTTTACTGGCGCAGTCGGTAGGATACAAAAGTATCCGAAAAAAAAAGAACCTTCGAGTGGAAAATAAGTTAAATTTTATAGTCCAGTGCTCGAAACATCTCCCAAAATAAATTCGTGAAAACTCTTCAACTTGGATTATAATTCCAATTCGGTTATCCAATAATAAGTGGAAGTGAAATACGAAACAAAAATATTAAGTCCAAAGGCAACTAAGTTTTAAAACCAACATATAAAAATAAAAAATTAAAACAATATAGAATTTTAATAATACAACACAAAAATTTACAAAACAAAAAAAAACAAACAAGTGAAACTAGAAAGCTTAAAAATAATAATAACATTGAATCCGAAACAAAACAAAAAAATAAAACACAAAAGTTAAAAATTTTACAATAAAAATGTCACAACCAATTATTGCGCTGAGCGACATAAACCTTGCCGAAGCCCGTCGGCAGCTTAAAGACATTATGCCATTCAAGGGTGATCCAGAAACCCTTCACACCTTTATCAGCAGAGTGGATTACGTAATTTCGCTCTACCAAACAAATGATGTCCGACAACAGAGGATTCTACTGGGAGCCATCGAAAGGAACTTGGACGGACAAATTACACGATCTTTGGGACTTCCGAACATCGAAGATTGGCCTACCCTTAAAGCAAGACTCATCGCGGAATTTAAAATTCAAACACCAAACTACAAACTTCTGGAGAACTTCAGGGAGACACCATACAGAGGAAGCCTAAGAGCATTCTGCGAAGAAGCGGAGAGACGACGTCAATTACTAATTTCGAAACTACACCTGGAAGGTAACCAATCGGATTTTCTTATTTATATTCAGGGTATTAAAGAATCTAATAAGATACTGATAAGGAAACTACCAATACAATTATTCACTATTTTAGCCCATCACGATATTACAGACTTAAGATCCTTAATTACCATTGCACAAAATGAGGGAATTTATGAAGAACACATTAATTTTGAATTTTATGAAAAACCAGAATATCGTAATAAAAATTCAAGTTCTAACCAGAATTCGAAAACACAAAAATTCAATACAAATGTTCAAACTCAAAATCGACCAAGTTACTCACAATATTCCCAACCCTTCCAACCTAATTTTAATCAATACATTCAACCATTTAGACCTAGCTATACACAGCAGATAACTAACAACCCACCCATGTGGCACGCACCTAATTATTTCAGACCCAACCAATACATAAACCCACAACCCATTATTCAAAAAAATCATTTCCAACAATATCCCAACAAAGCCCAATTTCCCCAAACAACGCATTTTAGAGGAAATACATACCCTCGACTACAACAACCCTCTACATATAAAAATACTAACTTCCCGATTACTAAACGACTAAGACCATCGGACAGTGAACAAACTAAAATGTCTATTGACGAAATTAGATTCCAAGACGCGCATGAATTCGAACAAGTCCAACCTAATTATTACGAGCAACAGTATTTTAACCAAAATCAATACAATCCGTATCAAAATCATAGCTTCATTAATGAAGGGCAACAACAAGTCCAATCTGTACAAATTAATAACAAACAAAACCAAAATAATTCTGAACTAAACGAAAATTTTCGGTTAACAGCCCCGGAAAATACGAATACATAAAAATAGTATACAAAGGGCGCTCATACAAATGCCTTCTAGACACAGGATCAACAATTAATATGATCAATGAAAATATATTTTGTCTTCCCATTCAAAATAGTAGATGTGAAGTTTTAACATCAAATGGCCCTATTACCTTGAACGACTTGATTATGTTACCCAGAAATAGTATTTTCAAAAAAACCGAACCATTTTATGTGCACAGATTTTCTAATAATTACGATATGCTAATTGGCAGAAAATTGTTGAAAAATGCTCAATCAGTTATTAATTACAAAAATGATACAGTTACCCTTTTTGATCAAACATACAAATTAATTACTTCAGAATCCGAAAGAAACCAAAATTTGTATATCCAAAGGACACCAGAATCAATTGCAAGCTCAGATCAGGAATCAATAAAAAAATTAGATTTTTCACAGTTTCGATTAGATCACCTAAATCAGGAGGAAACTTTTAAGTTAAAAGGCTTGTTAAATAAATTTAGAAATCTTGAATATAAGGAGGGAGAGAAATTAACATTTACAAATACAATTAAACACGTACTAAATACAACACATAACTCCCCAATTTATTCGAAACAATACCCACTTGCGCAAACACACGAAATCGAAGTAGAAAACCAAGTACAGGAAATGCTGAATCAGGGATTAATTAGGGAAAGTAATTCTCCATACAATAGTCCTACTTGGGTCGTACCAAAGAAACCGGATGCTTCTGGCGTAAATAAGTACAGAGTAGTAATTGATTATAGAAAGCTAAATGAAATAACCATACCTGACAGATATCCAATTCCAAATATGGACGAAATTCTTGGCAAACTGGGTAAATGCCAATATTTTACAACGATCGATCTGGCAAAGGGATTTCATCAAATAGAAATGGACGAAGAATCAATTTCTAAAACTGCATTCTCCACAAAAAGCGGTCATTACGAATACCTTCGAATGCCATTTGGCCTTAGGAATGCACCCGCTACTTTTCAAAGGTGCATGAATAATATCCTTCGACCGTTGCTTAACAAACACTGTTTGGTGTATCTGGATGATATTATAATTTTTTCAACATCCCTTACAGAACATTTAAATTCAATACAATTAGTTTTTACAAAGCTTGCAGATGCAAATTTAAAATTGCAACTAGACAAATGTGAGTTCTTAAAAAAGGAAGCTAACTTTCTTGGTCACATAGTTACCCCTGATGGTATTAAACCAAATCCTATTAAAGTTAAAGCCATAGTTTCATACCCAATTCCGACAAAAGTAAAAGAGATAAGAGCTTTCCTTGGATTAACAGGTTATTATCGCAAATTTATTCCAAATTACGCAGACATAGCAAAACCCATGACCAGCTGCTTAAAAAAAGGAGCAAAGATAGATACACAAAAACTTGAGTACATAGAGGCATTCGAAAAACTTAAGGCTTTGATAATTCGTGACCCAATTTTACAATTACCTGATTTTGAAAAGAAATTTGTTTTAACCACACATGCAAGTAACTTGGCCCTCGGGGCTGTCCTTTCTCAAAACGGTCATCCTATATCTTTTATTAGTAGAACACTTAACGATCACGAATTAAATTACAGTGCTATCGAAAAAGAATTACTTGCCATAGTTTGGGCCACAAAAACTTTTCGACATTATTTACTAGGACGACAATTTCTCATTGCCAGTGACCATCAACCTCTTAGATGGCTTCATAACTTAAAGGAACCGAATGCTAAGTTAGAAAGATGGAGAGTTAGATTAAGCGAATACCAATTTAAAATAGATTATATTAAAGGGAAAGAAAATTCAGTTGCCGATGCATTATCAAGAATTAAAATTGAAGAAAATCATCATAGTGAAGCTACTCAACATAGTGCAGAAGAGGACAATAGCAACCTTATTCATTTAACAGAAAAACCAATAAATTATTTCAAAAAACAAATAATCTTTATTAAATCCGATAAAAATAAAGTAGAGCATTCAAAAATATTCGGTAACTCCATTACCACAATTCAATATGATGTAATGACACTTGAAAAGGCCAAACAAATTTTACTCGATCACTTTATCCATAGAAACATTACCATTTATATTGAGAGCGATGTAGATTTTGAAATTATTCAAAGAGCACACATAGAAATTGTTAATACCACCTACACAAAAGTAATTCGCAGTCTTTTTCTATTAAAGAACGTTGGTTCATACGCCGAATTCAAAGAAATCATACTTCAATCACATGAAAAACTTTTACACCCTGGTATACAGAAAATGACAAAATTATTTAAAGAAAATCACTTCTTTCCAAATAGCCAACTATTAATTCAGAATATAATAAACGAATGCAACATATGCAATTTGGCCAAAACAGAACATAGAAACACCAAAATGCCTTTAAAAATCACACCCAACCCGGAATATTGCCGAGAAAAATTTGTAGTAGATATTTATTCATCTGAGGGAAAACATTACATCAGTTGCATTGATATTTATTCTAAATTCGCTACACTTGAGCAAATTAAAACTAAGGATTGGATAGAATGCAGAAACGCATTAATGCGCATTTTTAATCAACTAGGTAAACCCAAATTATTAAAGGCAGACAGAGACGGAGCTTTCTCCAGTTTAGCTTTAAAGCGATGGCTTGAAGAAGAAGAAGTCGAATTACAGCTCAATACAGCAAAAAACGGGGTAGCAGACGTCGAAAGATTACACAAAACAATAAATGAAAAAATTCGTATAATCAATTCATCTGATGATGAAGAAGTAAAATTAAGCAAGATAGAAACAATCCTCTACACATACAACCATAAAATTAAACATGACACTACTGGACAGACACCTGCTCAAATTTTCTTATACGCTGGGCATCCCATATTAGACACTCAAAAAATTAAAGAGAAGAAAATAGACAAAATAAATGAAGACAGACAGGAATTTAATATTGACACTAATTACAGAAAAGGTCCACTACAGAAAGGCAAATTAGAAAACCCATTTAAACCAACCAAAAATGTAGAACAGACAGACCCTGACCATTACAAAATCACTAATAGAAATAGAGTTACGCACTACTACAAAACACAATTCAAAAAACAAAAGAAAAATAATAAACTCTCAATTTCACAGGCACCTGGTACCCGATAACACTATTGTTTATACTGATCACAGCTGTTCATGGACAACAAATTCAAATTAATAATATTGACACCAACCACGGATATCTCCTTTTTTCTGATAAGCCAGTACAGATACCATCCTCCTTTGAACATCACTCCTTAAAAATCAATTTAACTGAAATAGACATCGTGGTTGACTATTTTGAGCAAAGACTACGAACCGATTACCATGCACCCCAGATCAATTTTTTATACAATAAAATAAAAAGAGAACTAGCCGGAATAACCCTGAAACATAGAAACAAACGGGGTCTTATTAACATTGTGGGTTCAGGTTTTAAATACCTATTTGGAACACTAGATGAAAATGATCGAGTCGAAATACAGAAAAAACTTGAAATCAACGTCCATAACTCAGTAAAATTACATGAACTCAACGACGCCATACGATTGATAAATGACGGAATGCAAAAAATACAGAATTATGAAAATAACCACACCATCATTGACAGTCTTTTGTTCGAACTAATGCAGTTTACGGAATACATAGAAGATTTGGAAATGGCTATGCAGCTTTCCAGACTTGGACTGTTTAACCCCAAATTACTAAACTACGACAAACTTGAAAATGTGAACAGCCAAAACATTTTGAACATTAAAACATCCACTTGGATTAACTACAATGATAACCAAGTATTAATCATATCCCACATACCCATTTACCTTTCACTAATAAGCACAATTAAAATAATTCCTTACCCAGACTCCAACGGCTATCAGCTAGATTACACAGACACACAATCATATTTTGAAAAAGAAAATAAAGTTTATAATACCGAAAATAAAGAAGTAAAAAATGAATGTGTCACCAATATTATTAAACACTTAAATCCAATTTGTAATTTTAAGCCAGTACACACGAACGAAATAATAAAATACATAGAACCAAACACAATTGTAACCTGGAACTTAACCCAAACAATTCTTAACCAAAATTGCCAAAATTCAATTAATAAAATAAAAATAGAAGGAAACAAAATGATAAGAGTAACGCAATGCAAAATAGAAATCAATAATATAATTTTAAGTGAAAATCTGTTAGAACCAGAAATAGATTTGACACCACTATACACACCACTTAATATAACAAAAATAAAAATTGTAAAACACAACGACATTGTTGAGATGATTTCAGAGAACAATATTACACTTTACATACAAATGATCATTGTAATAATCGCACTAATTTTGTTGTACTCATATTTAAGATATGTATCATTTAAACCATTTATGATGCTGTATGCAAAACTTAAAATAAGAAAAAATCAAAATCAAAACACACCACAACAAACAGAAATAGAAGAAACTCCATTTCCCACACTATATCCATCAATCCCAGCCCAAGTATAGGCTTCTCTTTAAGGGAAGGGGAGTGACGTATTTGGGTGGTCCAAACCAGCCACTTCCATTATTTCAAAGAAATCAGTAATGCACTCTAGTAATTTTCCATAACGTATCCCAGCTGCGCAGCATTCGTTTATCTTTGGCAGCGCAGCCGTTCTTGTAAACATCCTAAAGCCTGACCTAAGCAGATTTGACTGCCCTCTTTCAACGCTACCTAATCTTAAGAACCCAAGAGCGAGGCTCTCCCGAAATACAAATATTGTTCAAATACTGAGGCTTCTCCTCAATCCAATTTGCATTTGATTTTTAGTCTTAAGCTGAGATCCAAAGAATAAAGTCGTGAAACTATTTCTCCTAAAAACTATTTTTTATTTCTTGGCGTTGTCCTTAGTCAACTGACGGGACATTAGTTCGACTCATAAATAAAACAACAATTTTACTATATACATATATGCACAACTAAAACCCTACATACTTACCAACCATACACACTCATCAACCAAAGGACGTAGGACGCCCCACTGGCTTCCCCCTCGTGTCCACACTGATAACTCCGTCGCAATGAAGACTTAATATCGTAACAATAACGATATCGTCGAAGACGTCCAGAGGAGGCGAGAATTTTACATTCCGCCCGAGCCGTCTAACGATGAAACAAAGATCTTTAGCAGTGGGATCGCTTCCGGCATTAATTTCTTTAATTATGACAACATACCGGTTAAGGTGACCGGCAAAGCTAAAATAACATCTAAGCTAGTAAGTGAAGTGAGGACAGCCCTAGATGAACTAGAAGCTGTCAGTAAACTCACAATTAGGTGGGTCCCGGGACAAAACAACATCCCGGGAAATGAGCTAGCGGACAACCTAGCCAGGAAAGAGCAGAGAACCCTCTAATTCGGCCCGAACCCTTCTGGTGTGTTGGTCACCACAGAGTACGGGGCTTACTGAAGTCAGTAGAGGAAGAAAAACGTCTGTCCTTCTGGAAGGATGCAGGATTCATCACCGCGATTTTCGAACCAGAGGCTGGGTACATCGCGATATTTAATGGAGAGAACGTGAGACTACAAACGGATTGCGGACCGGAGAAGACGTTGAATGGATCGGCGTTAATAAAATTTAGCCATGGTGAACAACGTCCAATACGAAGCAGTGGAGAAGCTTGGCGCAGCTGGATTGAAGCTGGATATACCGCGGATAGAGACGATCAAGAATAACAGGACCATCCAAGAGTTGGGGATACACAAGTTAAGGATGGAGGATCTCGAAACCAAAATACAGATCAACAAAGTACGATGGGGAACCACGGTCCTCGCGACAACCACATACACGATGCTTGGCGTCTTACTGATAATGATATCTGCTGTGGCATGTTTCCCCAGGAGGACAACCATCTTCTCACCGGCGGACACATCACTTGCCACCTTCACACCAACCACCGCTCCAGTTGCTACGTTTTCAGCAACCATGGCCTCGCTATGGTCGGTAGTTCAGTCTGAGAAGGGAGGAGTTACCGCCTCAGCATTTACCATCGGCGGCCCCCCACCAAATCCCTTTCGACAACCAGAGATCTAGAGGGCCCAAGAAATACTTCGTTACTACCCATTTGGAATGCCGAGTCGTCGTATCGAGTAACACTGGAATTGCTGAATCAACATAAACATCGGGCCAAACATAACCTCTTGCAACACCCAATCGCATCCGCTCCACTTCTACTTTTGGCCGATCAGTAGTTTACAAAACAAAGACAATGTACGAAACCAAACCGTAAAGAACTAGAAAGAAATATAAGAGTTCATTCTGATTTATAAACTCCAACCAAACGGGTGTTATTTGGGGACAATCAACCGCTCAACTACGAAACTTAAACTCCCGGACATAATAAAGGAGTTAACTCACGCAGTAATTGAGGGACTTCTCTTTGCGCTTCTCAAAGTGCATACGTTTTAAGATGCCATCAAGCGCACTGATTAACCGAAGCGTTAGTGCTGGGTAATTATCGATATTCTATATTTTCGATGCTTTGAGAGCAAATATTCGATACTATCGATAGTATCGATTTTTGTACGTAACTTTTAAATAATAAAAATATTAGCAATTTTAAATATTTTTCTCATATTTTATATATTTAAATAACAAACTAAATGAGAGATCAACTTAGTAATATAATGGGTACAGCAAAAAGAAAAAATTAAAGTCATAAGTTCTCATATTTTATAAATTAAATAATATAATAAACTTACTTAATCCATTTGCCAAAAGAAAAGTATGTCAGCATTTTTTGTTTTAAGGGAAGCCCTGCGTTTACTAATAATAAGTCCAGCCTTGCTGAACATACGCTCCGACTCGGTGGATGTGGCGGGGGAACACATTAAAATTTAGGTACTACATTTTTAATATTAGAATCATTATGCTGAAATAAAGAAAATATTATTTGGCTTGTCTTAATGGTAAGTGAAAAGAGGTATACAATACCTATATACAATATTCTAGAGAATCTGTATTTTCCTCTGAGTGCTTCAGATTAAAATACATTAAAACATTTTGCAATGTCCTACGAGATGGAAGCTTACATCGCGGATCAAATGCTTTCAGTATATGGCGAAATCCAGTGTCCTCAACTACTGAAAACGGGCGCATATCAGTGGCTATGTACTTCATGACAACTGCGTCGAGTTCGAGTTCGGCTTTCCGGCGAGAACTCGAGCCACGTAGCCTGTAGTCACAAATGCATCAATCTTTGGTAAAGTCACTGGTACATCTTCAACGTTTAAAGATGGATGAACACGTTTCAGATGGTCGAACAGATTTGATGTGTTTCCGCTATTACGGTAAACTTTACCACACTGTGAACATTTCGCGGTCTTACCATCAGTTCATTTAACAAAAAACTTCCACACTTTCGATTTCCCAACTCTGGATCTTTTTGCTCTACTGTTTTTTCCTCTTCAGAGTTGTTGTTGTTCTCGGATTCGCCGCCATCTAGACATACATAGATAAAAACGTATTAGTAAAAATACATACATTGTTTGTAAGAAGAAATAATATAATTACCCTTTCTTTTAAGATTCACTAAGAACTTGTCCATGATTAGAGCCACCACCAACGTCCAATTTAAGTAAATTTAGATTCTAGAATGGATTTTATTAGAAAATATTTAATATTTAATTTTTAGCATTTTTCTTACCTCGTGCTTGTTGCAACAAAAAACCATCTATAGTGGCTCAGAAAAGTAAATATTCGATACTTCGATAGTACCATCAATATTATCCCAGCACTACGGACTTGCACTGTCTCAACTACAAAACCAAACGGTTGTTTTATTAAAACTTACTCCGACTTTTCGGAACCAAACGCTCGTTTTATCGAACTCCACTCCAACACCAAGAAGGGATCCAAGGAACTCCCCAACTCCTCCACACACAGCTCCACCACTCAGGCCACGAGCGGTAACTCGCGCACTCACCGAATAGGAATTAAAGGAGATATCGGTTCTCCCTGACTGCGACAAAGAACTAAAACGGTTCGAAGGACAATGTGTGTAAGTTAACAACACGCTTTATCAAAAGCTCATAAAGAAAAGCTTAGGTCAGCGTCTGCATTATTTCCTGCACGCGCCAACATAATATAAACCAAAATATAACAAAATAAACAATATCAGAGCATTGAACTGCAGTTGCAAAACAGTTCACACGCGCACCTGCAATTTTTACGAAATATTGGCAACAACAGGAAATGGCCAAATTTATTAAGAAGTCATCAGCAGAAATGCAATTAACCAATCACAGCCGACTGCACAATTGACAAACTGTTATCAAACTTTGATTCGTCGCTGCACCATCGCTGACACCGTTGCCGCCACTGCTACAACAAATTCTGATTCACAAAAGACCAGATTAGGGAATTAGAGTAGAACTTTAATTTTGTCTTAACTTTGAACACAATCAATAAAGTACCCAAAATAAATTTGTAAAATTTATTTTTTTATTTTAATAAATTAATAATTTAACTAGCGCCCGAACAGGGACCGGTTTATAACGTAACAGAGCAAAAAGCCTCTAAGTGTTCGCGAATAAAAGAGCAAAACGCCTCTACGCTCGCGTCGTGACGAAAAACAAAAAGTGTAAGTCGCAAATAACCGTGTTCCGTTAAACAAAAGGGAAGACTCCCACCCACTGTGGTGGCCCAAAAAGCAACTCAAAGGCAACTCATCGCCTACAAAGACCAACGCCGTGTAAGGCCCGTCCCCACGGAGCCTTCCGAAAGGAGTATCGCACCTGGATCCTTAGTAGATAGAGCAAACAGGACCAAATCCAGACGATCGGGAAGGATGGCAACAATAACTTACTCGTAAGATAGTCTTAGAAAAAATTAAAAAACAAAAAAATATTAACAAAACAAATTAACAAAAAATTCAAAGTAAAATTAAGAACACAAATTACACAAAATTTAAAGAGAAAATATATGTTTATAAGAAATGAAAGTGAAGTGATCAACCAAAGTGAATAACATACCGTAAAATTATAAACAACCAACTGACTACAAAATATTGTAGTATAACAAATTCCAACTTTGCGATTCCCACGGAGGACCCTCCAAAGTAGAAGGAAGAAACCAGCTAGTGGTTTAAAAAAAAAAAAAAAATTAACGAAAATATTTCGGAATTTTGTTGAATCACTTTCACGAAGAAAAAGTATATTTAAAAACAAATTTTTTGAACAAACATTTACGATTTCTATTTGTACTAACCTGAATTAATACAATACATACAATTAATACATTTCAAATTTTAAATTAATACATTTTAAATTTTCCAAATATCCGTGACCGTTAATGGCAAATCCTAATTACTTAATCAGACCCCCCACTCTTTCAGTAAGCCAGACAGAACAAAACAGAGTCAATATGAACCAACAAGACCTTAACGCACACATTAGTAGAATAATTTCAGAAGCTATTGCTTCTCAGGTTCCCCAATTAATCAGACAACAAAATAACCCGAATAGTGACTTCTTAGACGCACCAAACCAAATTATTCAGCCTCAACATCGGGCAAATCTTAACGACTTGGACAAAATACCGGATGTAGTTAAAAGCATCCGAGAGTTTTCAGGCGACCGAGGAGAGTTTAGTTCATGGAAAAATGGAGTAAATAGAATCATAGAGAACTACGCGGCACTACAAGGCACTGCTAAATATTTCGGTATAATACATACCATAAGAAACAAAATTATTGGCAACGCAGACACAGCCTTAGAATCCTATAACGTGCCACTAGATTGGAATGCAATTTCAAAGTGCTTAACAATGCACTACGCAGATAAGCGTGATTTGAGTACATTAGAGTAGCAATTGACAGCCATTACTCAAGGTGTAAATCAAACAGTAGAGGACTTCCATCAGGTAGTTTACCGTCACCTGTCCTTACTACTGAACAAAGTTGGTTGTATGGAATTATCTCGCGAGTCAGAACAAATGATGACTAAGCTTTACAGAGATAAAGCCCTAGACACTTTTATTCGTGGATTGAGAGGAGATCTACCTCGCCTTCTTGGAATGAAGGAGGCTGAAGATTTACCTCAAGCTTTGCATCTGTGTTTGAAAATCGAGAACCAAACATACCGATCGAACTATGCTACAGGCAAAATTCAATCTACTGTTTTTCGACCAAACCAAAAACCGATACCAATGCCTAGAACCCAATATTTGAATAATTCAAATCCTCGAGCAACTCAGAACATGCCTCAAAGAGTACCGATAGCTCAACAACTTGTTCTGGATAACCATAATACTAATTGTAATTGCTCTAATTATGGTATCCAATGCAATAATAAAAATATACAAAGTACAAAACAAGTGTCTTAGAAAACGATACCGTAGCAATGCTAACGGTTTAGATAATATTTAAAGGAAATTATGAGAAAACTCAATTATGAACGAAAATATAAAAAAAAATATTGAAAAAAAAATAATAAATTAAAATATAAACGTAATATAGACTTTATCTAGATTAGAATCCAATAATATATAGTAGCATAATATGCTTCTCATATTACGCTTACACAAACTTAAACCTAACAAAAACAACGCGCATACAATCTTGCGCGTGCATAAATAAACAACATAACGTAACGAAACTTGAATCCACAAAAAAGTGAAGCGCATGATTGTTGTATAACTTCATCATTCTTTTTGCATGCACTTAAACACAAATAAATAAAAATGCTGACAAACATATTTCCGTTTCTCGTGACTCACTTCGAGCCGATCAAAACTCTGTACATTTAGTCTTAAGCTGACAGTTTTAAAATAAAGACACTCACTGAAATTATTCGTGTTTCAATTTATAATTGGCTTCAGCGTTGATCTTTGTCTTCGTCATAGACGGATCATTTATTCGACTCGCAGTCAGTAGGATGATACTACTTGATGCGATATTAAACATATTCAATTCTCTGTGTATCATCCGCTAAAGAACTACAACTTCAATATCTTGCGTCGGTAAATCGGTACAATTGGTTCAAAAAAGAAAAAAAAAAAAATTTTTCTAAACCAACAACATATCCGAAACCACAGAGTGATTGTGAAAGTGAACAACTTAAAATTGTATCAAATTTTAAGAAGACGCCTTTGAATTCGCTGAGTAGTAAATCCACAAAAGGTTACTCAAAACAAAGCGAAACAGCAAAGTGTGCAACACATGATAACAGCTAAACTAAGTGGAAAACTAAATAAACTTAATTACAACTAAGTGAACCATAATAATAACAGCTAAACTAAGTGAAAACTAAATAAAAGTAACTACAACTAAGTGAACTACAATAACAACAGTTAACCTAAGCAAAAAATAAATAAACTTAACCAGAAATAAACGAACAATAGTAAAAACAGTGAAACTAAGTGAAAACTAAATAAACTTAATTACAACTAAGTGAACCATAATAATAACAGGTAAATTAAGTAAAGACTAAATAAACTCAACTACAACTAAAATGAATTAAATGCAACTAAGTGAAACATTATAATAATAATAAGTGAGCGAACAACAAGAAACCCATGAAACACACAAACCAATAGCGAAAACGCAAACCTTATCTAAGCTACGAACCGACAAATAAACCAACAGCAAAAACACAAACAATAATCAAAATTCAAAACCAACAAACCACAATGGCAGTAGCAGCGCCAACACAAATAGAACTGTCTGACTCGAATATGATTCAAGTCGAAAGACAAATACACGCAATCAAGGTTTTCAACGGAGATCCGAACACCTTGTACACTTTCATCAGTCGCATCGACTTCATCTTGGCTCTTTATCAGACTACAGACGAAAGGCAAAAGTTAATAATCTCTGGACACATCGAACGGAACATCAATGGCGATGTTATCCGCACCCTCGGAGTGACCAACCTCAGCAGCTGGAGTGAACTCAGGACTCAACTCATCATACCTAACTACAAGCCCCAAGCACCGAACCACCAACTTCTGGAGGAATTCAGGAACACACAATGTCGAGGTAACATTCGTCATTTCCTTGAAGAAGCCGAAAGAAAACGGCAGATACTTATAAGTAAATTAGAACTAGAAAACAATATTACTGAAACCACTCTATATACTAGATTAATACAAACCAGCATCGAAAATCTAATTTAAAAACTTCCAAGCCACATTTATCTCAGAATAATAAACTGTAATATGCCAAACCTGAGATCATTAATAAACATATTACAAGAAAAAGGTCTTTACGAGGCACCAACCTCAAGTAAAGATAATGTAAAGCTAACTTCAATTCAAAGCAAAGTAACAAACACTCCCCAAAATAGGCAAATGAACAATCAAACCAGACCCCTTGCACCCTTCCAACCATTCTATAACCACGCCTATCAACCCTATCACCAAGCATATTCTCATGTACCCAGGTTTAGCACAAATCCGATACCTCAATATCAAAATAGACCTATCTACCCACAACCTAACATACCCCTGACACAAGCACCCAGACCAAACACAGCTTTTAGCCGACAAAGTATTTTTGACCAAAATCGCTTTGGACCTAGCCACACTCACATGCCTACAACATATCCACAAACCGGAAACGTACAGACTAATAATCCAATAAAAAGACAGAGACCATCAGACAGCGGACAGTCGAAAATGAGCATAGAAGAGCTAAGATACCAAGAAGTATCGTCTAACCAACCCGAATATCTTTATAACTATAATTACTATTATCCCTACTGTCCAGAATATTTTCAGCCTTATCCCTATCAATCGAACTATACCCCAGAATTAATTCCATGTCCCCTTGAACAGAACTATGACAATTCAGAAACGACAGAAGAGGAGAGACCAACAACAAATGACAACGAACCAGACGACCCCGAAGAAGCAGAAAATTTTCGGCTAGTAGCCCCGGATCAAGCCAATATATAACGATCAAACATAATAATACCGAATTGAAATGTCTAATTGATACAGGATCTACGATAAATATGCTCACGCGAAATATTTTTCAAACACCAACACGAGAAACCAATTACCTAATCCACACCAGTAATGGCCCGTTAATAATTAATGAACTTACGAACATACCACCTAACAACTAATTCCCTATTGCCCAAGAGTTCTGGATCCACCCGTTCTCAGATCATTATGACATGCTGATTGGACGCAAATTGTTGTCCGAAGCCAAAGCAATAATCGACTATAAAAAGAAAACTGCCACTCTATTTAACAAAATATACAAGATAAAAGACGGTAACAACATTACCGAACAGAACCATATTCAAATGGACCCTTCATTTCCACAAGACCCCACTTACTTAGAAACCTCCACACTTCAGGAGAACTTGTTCCGATTAGAACACCTTAACGTAGAAGAAAAACTGAAACTAACTAATCTATTGACAAAATACCAAGACATCCAATTTCGTGAAGGTGACACGCTCACGTTCACAAACCAAGAAAAACATATTATTAACACCACACACAAACAGTCGCGATCGAACACTCGACGAGTGCAGACGTGCTGCGGATCGACAGCAAATTGTTCACAGTTTTAAGTCCCGTTACTTGTGCCCAGCCACTTCGCGTCGCGTGATCTTGTCGCGCGTTTTGATTGGCCCAGCCAACGTACCTAACGGTAGTTCGCACTAACACCATCGCACACCCGAGTGTGCGTGTTATCAGCGCAAAAAACCCAGTGCTCGAAGCAGCGGTATATTTGCAAAGCAGCAGCCACGTGCTGCCTGGCTCACCGGCTTACGGTGCCCAGCTTCCCCCCCCCCCTCCTCACTCCTTATCAACTTTGGAGAAGATGGACTGGCAGACCCCCCCGCGCACCCACAAGCTTGGAACAACACCACGCAAAAAGGCTCTGAGAACACGCAAGAGCAGCTCCAGCAGCGAGGGAAGCACCTCGCATACAGAGCCGAGCGAGATAAAGCGAAAACCGGCAAAGAAAGCACAGGGAGAGGAGCTGGAAGAGAAGCCAAGCACTAGCGCAGCTCTGCGCAAGAAGCTCGCCAACAACGCCTTCGCTTTACTCTCGAGCAAAGAAGACGAGGACGACCAAGAGAGCTCTGATGACGAACCCGGACCTAAAGACGATTCCAAGCCCAAGACCCCCGAGAAACCAAAGCCCACCCCGAAGACCATCAAGCCACCTCCGATTTTTATCCCCGATGTGACCAACATCTCGGCACTCGTCAAGATGATCACGACTCTTGTAGGCCCGAAGAACAATTTTACCTACAAGACCGTGAATGGCAACAACGTACGTGTCATGATGCCGGACAAAGAGTCCTATACAGCTCTGCGTCTCCAACTTGTGGCCCAAAACAAGAGGCATCGGACTTTCCAGCCGAAAGATGAACGTGCATACAAGGTTGTCATCAAAGGACTCCACCACTCCACCGATCGTGAGGAAATCATTGAAGACCTTCGCAGACAAGGGCACGCTGTTAGAGATCTGCACAATCCCATTGGCAGAAGAACTAAAGAACCGCTGGGAATATTCTTCGCCAACCTGGAGCCTTCCAGCAACAACAAAGACGTCTACCAAGTCAAGCGGATCTGCAGGTCGGTAGTAACCATTGAACCGCCGCAGAAGTTCAACGACGTGCCTCAATGCTTCAGGTGCCAAGGATTCGGTCATACACAGCGTTACTGCTTCCTGGAATACCGATGTGTAAAGTGTGGAGGCCCTCACGAATCGAGGGCATGTGAGAAGAGGGAGGACGACAAAGCGTGCTGCTTCCACTGCCAGGCGGACCATCCTGCGTCTTTCAAGGGATGCCCTGCATACAAAAGGGCCAAAGCACTCGCTGCTCCGAAAACAAGGCCCGTCGCTAATGCAAACAAGGCGCCGCCCGTGGCATCACCAAACGTCACCTCTGGCAGGAGCTACCGAGACGCCCTCAACGGAGTGCACGCAGCACCGCAGAATCCCACAACCCCAGTCCAAACCCAAACAGAAACCCCACACTCCGGTCAGATAGAAGCGATGTTCGCTCGCATGGAAGGAATGATGGAAAGGATGATGGAGCGCATGTTCACCCAGATGACACAGCTGGTGGCCACCATTCTCAACAGCAAGTCATGCAATTAAAGCTCCACCTAGTCGTCTGGAATGCGAACGGCCTGCAGAACAGCAAGGCCATAGTCGAGCACCATCTGAAGACCCACCAGATCGATATCCTACTCGTAGCCGAAACCCACTTCTCCCCCAGATCCCACTTTCATAGGGAACTTGGAATCCCACAAGTCGCTGATGAAATCTCCAGGCTCAGCGAGAGATACCTGAAAAGGCTCGAAAACCACCCTAACCACCTCGCCACCAACCTGTTAGACAATAGCCAAACAAGCAGACGTCTCATGAGGAGACACCCTCTCGATCTTCCACAACAATAGACAACACATATAAAACCCGCCACAAATACATGTACAATAGTATCCCTTAAGCTAATGTTCCCCCGCAAAACCATTTAATTATTGTCCACTAGGACAGATTTTAAATAAATAAACGCACGCAAAAAAAAAAAAAAAAAAAAAAAAAAAACACAATATCCCCGTCTACTCTAAAGTTTATAGTTTCCAACAGACATATGAAAAGGAAGTAGAAAAACAGATCCAGGAGATGTTAGAACAGGGCATTATCCGAGAAAGTAATTCACCATACTGTAGCCCCATTTGGGTCGTACCTAAAAAACTAGATGCTTCTGGACAGCAGAAGCTTTGTATCGTAATAGATTATAGGAAATTGAACGAAATTACAATAAACGACAGATACCCCATACCGAACATAGATGAAATATTAGGGAAACTAGGGAGGTCAAATTATTTCACAACAATAGATCTTGCAAAGGGCTTTCATCAAATAGAAATAGACTCAGAGTCAATAGCCAAAACTGACTTCTCTACAAAATATGGACACTACGAGTACACACGAATGCCATTTGGTCTTAAAAATGCCCCCGCTACATTTCAAAGATGCATGAACAATTTACTCCGTCCACTTTTAAATAAATGTTGTCTAGTATACCTAGACGACATCATAGTTTTCTCCATATCTTTAGAAGAACATCCTCAAGCCTTACAGGCTGTTTTCGAAAAATTATCACAGGCAAATTTCAAATTACAACTAAACAAATGTGAATTCTTAAAACAAGAGACAACTTTCTTAGGACATGTTATCACTAAAGACGGGATTAAACCAAACCCGGATAAAATAAAAGCTATAGTAAAGTATCCATTACCAAGAAAAACTAAAGAAATTAAAGCCTTCCTAGGACTCACAGGGTATTATAGGAAATTTATACCTAACTTTTCTGACATTGCCAAACCCCTGACCAAGTGCCTAAAGAAAGGAGCAACAATAGATATAAACAGTTCACAATACTTAGAAGCATTCCAAATGTTAAAATTATTAATCTCTGAAGATCCGATCCTAAAAATACCGAATTTCGAGGGGAAATTTACATTAACAACAGATGCCAGCAATGTAGCTTTAGGAGCTTCTATCACAAGACGGACACCCTGTTAGTTACATCAGCAGAATATTAAATGAACTTTAAGTCAATTATAGCGCCATAGGAAAAGAATTATTAGCAATAGTTTGGGCCACTAAAACCTTCCGACACTCCATCTGTTAGGACGACATTTCGAAGTAGCTTCTGACCATCAACCCTTGTGCTGGCTACACAAACTAAAAGAACCTAATTCAAAATTAACAAGATGGAAAATTAGACTTTCGGAATATGACTTCGACATAAAATATATAAAAGGAAAGGAAAATTACGTAACAGACGCACTTTCTAGAGTAAAGATAGAACAAACATTTTTTGGTGAATCTACACAACATAGTGCTGAAGAAGACAGTAGCAATTTGATCGGACTATCAGAGAAAGCTATTAATCAATATAAAAGGCAATTCATCTTTACTAAAGGTCCCAATAGTACAGAAATGGAAACTTACTTCAAAAATCAAATTATACACCTTTCTTATGAAGAAATGACCCCCGAAATAGCCAAACGATATCTACTCGAATATTTCTGTTCAAAAAACAGCGCTCTTGACATCGAAAGCGATACAGATTTCGAAGTAATTCAAAAAGCATATAAAGAAACAATGAATCTAAGATATACAAAGATTTTCCGAAGCCTTATCTTACTAAAAAACATTACCACATACGCAAATTTCAGAGAAATAATTCTAAAAACACACGAAAAACTTCTACACCCCGGAATACAGAAAACTGTTAAACTTTTCGTCGAGACATACTACTTCCTAAATAGCCAACTCATCATCCAAAATATAATTAACGAATGCCAAGATTGTAACTTAGCAAAAACTGAACACCGAAATACAAAAATGCCAATGAAAGTCACCCCTAAGCCCGAACATTGCCGCGATAAATTTGTAATAGATATCTACTCCTCTGAAGGGAATCACTATTTGAGTTGTATTGACATTTATTCTAAATTTGCCACCCTTGAGCAGATAAAAACAAAAGATTGGATAGAGTGCAAAAATGCTCTAATGCGCATATTCAATCAGTTGGGGAAACCCGAAATTCTAAAGGCAGATAGAGATGGCGCATTTTCTAGTTTAGCCCTCAAACGTTGGCTCGAAACTGAAAATGTAGAATTACAACTCAATACCACAAAAACAGGTGTTGCAGATATAGAAAGGCTCCATAAAACAATTAACGAAAAAATCCGTATCATAAACAGTTCCGATGACAATGAAGCTAAACCCAGTAAAATAGAAACGATCCTTTTAGATCCACATTTACAGACACAAAACCAAACACGATACTACTGGACAAACTCCTGCCCACATATTTATTTATGCTGGACAACCAATTCTAGATACCCAGCACAACAAGGAAATAAAAACTACCGAAATAAACAAAGACCAAACAGAATATAACGTCAACGCTAGATATAGAAAAGGACCGTTGCAAAAAGGGAAATTAGAAAACCCTTTTAAATTAACAAAGAACGTCGAACAAACTGACGAAGACCATTATAAAATCACCAATAGGAATAGAGAGACACATTACTACAAAACCCAATTTAAAAAACAGAAAAAAATTAATGAACTTCCCATTTCGCAGGCCCCTGGCTGATCATAGTACTCCTCCTCACGTCTATAAAAATATGCCAAACGCAACAACTTCAAATCAACAACATTGACACTAACCACGGATACCTCCTGTTTTCCGATAAATCGATTCAAATCCCTTCAGAATACGAACATCATTGTCTTCGCGTAAACCTTTCCGATATAGATAACCTAACACACTATTTTAAAAATAAAATAACTAACTACACCAATATTCCCCAAATTGACCTTTTGTACAATAAAATGCGAAGAGAACTTTGCGGAATAACTTTACACCAGACAAATAGACAGAAACGAGGACTAATCAACATAGTAGGATCAGCGTTTAAATATTTATTTGGAACACTAGATAACAATGACCGAACAAAGATTGAAAAACAATTAGAATCAGTAGCAACAAGTTCAATAAATCTACATGGAATAAATGATATAATTCAACTCATTAACAGTAACATACAAAAAATAAAAGAATTTTTAGACGAACATAGTAACAGAGAACAGTTAATATACGAACTTATCCAATTTACCGAGTATATAGAAGACATTGCAATGGGAATGCAACTTTCGCGACTAGGACTATTTAATCCCAAATTACTCAATTACGACAGACTAGAGAACGTTGACAACAGTAATATCTTACAAATTAAAACATCAACCTGGATTAGTACTAACCAAATACTTATCATTGCACATATCCCCATTAAGCAAAAAACTGTCCACACAATTAACATAATACCTTACCCAGATAATAACGGGTACCAACTCGATCACAACGAAAAAGATACTTATTTTGAAAATTTATAATCAAAATTGTAAAGAAATAAGTAACGAATGTATTAAGAACATTATAAAAAGAACTAAACCAATTTGTAATTTTGTCCCCACAACAGTTAACCAGATAATTAAATACGTTGAACCAAACAATATCCTTACTTGGAACATAAAGAATACTATAATAGAACAAGATTGCCAAGAAACAAATAAAAATGTAACAATTAACGGCAATAAAATAATAACAATAAAACAATGTAAAATTAAAATAGGAAAAATAACATTAAACGAAAACCAGCTAAATCCCGAAATAAATCTAACCCCTTGGTACACCCCCATTGAACTAATAAAAATAAAACCAATAGAACATAAGGACATTGTAAAACTAATATCAAATAATAATATTACAGTCTCTATTATTATATCACTCATTAACCTTACATTTGGTATAGTTTGTATCTACTTAAAACTAAAAACAACAAAAACAATTATGGAAACGCAGGATACAAACCCAACTGCATTACCAAGATTATATGCGTCAACCCCAATAGAAGCATAAGCTTCCTTTTAAGGGGAGGGAAGTAGCATAATATGCTTCTCATATTGCGCTTACACAAACTTACCGATATCGCAGTACAGAGTATCCACGATTCGGTACCACCCGCCAAGCCGCCAAAACAGTCATTGCCCCTATGAGCTGATTCGAAACTGCAACTATGTTGCAAAATGCAGACACAGCACTTTGACAGGATGTGATTGCGACAATTCTCGGTTAAGAAACAAGAACCGCCGCACCAGCACTTCGATATATACATGTTGCCAACGAACTCTAGAATTCTATTGTATACATTTAGCTTAGCTTAAGTTTGGAAAATAAAAGCACAGTTAGTTCCATTTTGGACGACAAAAAACTGAGATTGATTTTTATTCGGCGGAGATCTTCTTAATATATTTCTGGGCAACCTCTTCCACACCCGGTGTACTGAGACACTGGTATCTCGCGTCGCCGCTGTGGGACCCAAAGACCACAGCGTCAGCTCCCGACAATGCTGCGCTGGCTAAGCATTGGCCGACGCTGTTATCGCAACGTCCGCTGCGGCTAGAAGGCTGACGCAGCTACTCAAGCCGGGTAGATAAGCCGGTGGATTCGTCGCGGGAAGGCAGTCCAATTCTGGCTGCGATCCGACCACGAAGAATTCTTGATCGTTCTATCAACCTAAACCTTGAAAAAATATTAAAATCCATTCATCTTCTTTTATTTGGAAATGCAGTTCTCGTTAAGGTAGTCCTTCGGACTGCCATAACTTGCATATTTTTATTTCTTATTACAAAAACTCGAGAAAACTCACTCAGAAAATACTAAAAATATAACAATTATTATTGAAGTTCCAAAACCAAAGGCATGTCCAGCACCAGCACCAGCACTAATGAAGCCAAAAAAACCTGCCCCCCGGACTGCGAAGGAGTCTGGAGCCCTCACTGCCTGGTGACTTGTGAGCAGCCATCAACATCATCAGCAGCCCAGAAATAGACAGCAGCGAGGGAGTGTCAACGTGCCACCCCCGGCGACGCCCAGCTGACACCAGGAGATGAACATCAGCAGCAGTAAAATATTAACTAATTAATTAATATAATTATATATAAGAAAAATTGTAAGACACATTGTAAAATGGAGCATATACTACTATCGGCTAACACTCCCGGTTTCGCCCTTCAGTATGTCTAAAATGGGCCTCGCTATTGATGCGAAGTCTTTGATGAAGCATCGATAATAGCTGGCTAAGCCCAAGAATGACCTTACCTCAAATACGTTTTTGGGTTCCGGAAATTCCTTTATGGTGTAGTATGTGCCTATGTAATATTAAGCACATTTAAGTATAATAGCACACTAATATATAGCAGCACTTTGTTGCTATGTTTATGTTTATGCAACCAATAAGGCCCAAGGCGGATGTAACATGATCGTACACTTGATGGCTACAAAGTATAAGTGCATGGTCAGCATTCCCACGCCGACCAAATGCACAATACATAAGTACATAGCTCGCTCTCTCGATAAGCCTAGATATATAAGATATACATAAGAAAGCCTAAGACGAAATATATTCAAAACTCACAACTCAGACACTGTAAAGACGTTGAACCAAAATATTAAAGAAAAATCAAATAAAAACCTAAGTCAGCCTAACGGCTGCAATAAAAACAAAAAGACTTGTGTTATCGATGAACGACACTTTACAATTTATTACTTAATCATCTAAGTGACATTACAGAAAGTACACTGCTTGCCAAAATTAATGTTATTCCAAAACTTATTTAAGATAAGACAGAAATAACAAAAATCAAACAAAACTTTAAAACTCAAAGTTATAGTATAAAATCCGAACAACTTATTTATAATCTGTTAAAATTGAACACACTTAACTACCAAGATAAAATAATTCTCAGAATTGAAATTCCTATTTTTCTAAATTCTAACTACGAAATGGCAAGATTAATTCCACTTCCAATAAGCTTCACACAATTTGTAATAACACCTAAGTACTTAATATATAATAACAAAAGTAGTAGTATGCTTTCAACTAAGCATAAATGCCCTGTAATAGAGGAACAATTCGTCTGCGAAATCGAGTCCATCAATAAGCTTGGAAATAAAATAGAATAATCATCACAGATTTGGAAAATATAGTAATGGGCCTAACCCAAAACTAAATATTGTAAATCCAGCTATCCTGGATAGCACCGATATAAGCGAACTCAAAGACACACAGCCCACAAATATCAGTTTGGTAGAAATATTAGAAGTATCTAGTGTAAGCGTTTTTCGAAATTACGAATTAATTTATTTCCTCATTAAAGACGCTAAGTTAGTCTATGAAAAAATCGCGTTTTACCCGGTTCAAACCCACAACCGATTCCTAGATTTCGATGACGGAAATCTGGTCGCTGAATGCGCCCCTCGGATTATAAACATCGGGGACTGCAAGACAACAGTCGAAACAACTTTCTGCAAGGAACTCCAAAGCAGCACATGCGCACGTCAAATGGTTGCGGGGACTATTTGCTTCCGGGGCACCTGAACTTAGCCACCATTGTGGACCACGCCAACATCCATCTCGTCAAGCTAGTACATACCTGGTTAATTACTCGATCAGTGTCATGAAAAAACTCGCAGTGGCGGTCATGACCAGGACCGACTAAGCCTCCCCCTATTTCACAAGCTGAGCCTGAGAAGCCTCCATCACATCGGAACTATAAAGGAAAGGTTCCTGTTGGTATCCCTCGTCGGCTAGTCCTTAATCGTGCTAGTTCTAGCCTGCGTCATCTGGCTTAGCCGTCTGATTTGGATAGCCAATCGGTGCACCAACTCAAAGAGCGGTGACAAAATAGAAGCAGGAGGCCGCCGGGACGAACTCGCCGACAATTAGTGACCGTCGTCAAACGGACACAAATTCGCTGACACGACACCTAATCGACGAGACCTAATCGCGCAGTCGAGAGTCAGAAAATTCGCCGAAGAAAAACAAAACATTAAGGTTCAGTTTTAAAGAATAACTACATCGATAAACATAGATGCAACAATTGTGAACTTAGAATAATTTGAATCAATGAAGAATAAAGAGCAATCTAATAATTTGAATCAATAAAGAATAGAAAGGAATCAAATAATTGGCGCCCAAGCAGAAAAAACAGCAGTTCAGAAACAACAGTGCAAAATAGCACAACAGAACGACAAAAAACTAGGGAGCTGCAGGGAATGCCCTCGCCCCTCCGAGGGAGAATACAGCCGGCGACAGAAAATTTCATTAATAACAAATTCGAAGGAAAAAAGAAAAAAATATGCAAGTGGGCTTTTTATCAAAAAAAAAAAAAAAACAAATTAAAAAAATTATTTATGGAATTGGTAAAATAAAATACAAACTGTAACAGTAAGTGTAAAGTCCGTCTCTTCCCAAATCTGTGAGAGGTTAAAATAGAGTATAGAGTGGTGCGAAAATAAAAACGCGTTAGTGCAAAATATTAATGGGAAATATTCCATCAGGTTCGTGCGAGACGACAATAGCGACTCGAGGAAGAGGAAGACATAATTCGGGAGTATATCTGCTATCAACAAGGGTAAAGAAACCCGAAGTGGACTTAGAAGAGAGAGCAACAACAAGCATGGCCATACACAGTAAGCCATTAAGGAAAAGTGCGGGAAGTACTCAACAAAAACAAAAAATAGAACACGACCAATCGGGTGAAGAAATCCATCACGGAAAATTCATATAATTATGAGCAGGCTCAGAGCCTGAGGAAAATAAAAAAAAATCCCCATTTCAGAAAAACCCAAAAGGGAGGCAACCATAAAACCGGCTCCCTTAGGCAGCAGTCTCGTCCGTATGTGGGAAACACTCAGAGCCAGCCGCCATCACCCGAACCAATGGAGGTTAATAGCTCATCTCGATCCTACTACTTGGCAAAGGGGCTAGTCCACACGGACTCAACAAAAAATTAACCATATGCCAGAACAGAGGTCAGAAGAGGGAGAATATAAACAGGTGGCACATGAGAGGGTTGAACAAATAGAAGACGACTTCAATACAGGCGACGTCTGGCATTATTTAGGGTAAAATCTCGCTCCAGTATATTACTCGTACGTTAGCAGGGAGGGAAATCAAATTACTTATCGATACTAGTGTAGTATATACGAACATAATAATAACAATAATAATAATAATTATGATAATAATATTAATAATAATTATAATATGAATAAGTAAACTTAGGAGCACCCTAGATCCTTAGGTCCATCCTAATCCTAAATATGCGAATTCAGCATGTGCGCTTTTAGGGGTCGCACTCGACTCCCATTGGTTATCGAGTATGAACTTCATACATACATATTGCAGAATTTGCTAGTGTCAGCACTTGGCTGTCACGAGCGATCTGCCTGTAGACCACACCAAGTTCAGTTATGAATCAGGAATAGATCAGGAATGTACACATGCTGAATAAAAACCAAATAAAGATAAATATGACCGATTGCGTTTTGACACCTATTTAACTACACTAGCACTTCAAAAAATTACATAGCACCATGCCCAGGGCATAAAGGCATTGCGGCAGTAGAAAAACCATTTAGAGTTGGATCAATTCATGACCAGACAACAATAAAACAAATGTGCCTAATTTCTTTGATGGAATCGTCGGCCTTGACTTTCTTAAACAAGTGAATGCAAGACGCGACCTTACCAAAAATATACTAGAGACTAGTAGTGGGGAAGAAAAAATCCAATTCTCCAAAACCGAAAACGTTAACTTTATCCAAATAGACGACAAATACGAATATAAAAGCAGCTTTTGACAATATGATAGGAGAAAATTGCAGATGATAGGGCTTCACCATACAAAATATGTAAATACAATGGCAACCATAAAAACAGACGGAGAGCCGGTATACTCTAAATTATACCCGCACCCCATGCGCGTAACGGAATTTGTAAACGCGGAGGTAAAACAACTTCTTGCGAATGGCGTAATAAGGCCATCCCAATCGCCCAACAACAACCCGACTTGGGTTGGAGACAAAAAGGGATTTGACCAAAACGGGGTAAAAATAAAACGGTTGGTTATCGACTTTAGAAAGTTGAACCAAAAAACCGTGGATGATAAGTACACTATTCCTTCGATTCCGACTATATTGTCAAAAATGGGTGAGTCAAAATATTTCTCACTCGACCTTAAAGACTTCATCAAATCGAGTTAGTAGAGAAAGACCGAGAAAAAAGTTTTCTCGATAAACAATGGCAAATACGAGTTTTGCAGACTACCATTCGGGCTCAAGAACGCCCCAAGTATTTTTTAGAGAGCTATAAATGACGTTTTAAGAGAAGGAATCTCGAAGATATGATATGTCGACGATGTTATTATTTTCTCAAAAACAAAAGAGGACCATGTCAATGACATACAGTGGGTCCTCGGAAAGCTGTTTGAACCAGGCAAGAAGGTATCTCAAGAAAAGTCAAAGTTTTTCAAAATAAGCGTCGAGTACCTGGGATTCATCGTTTCGCAAGGGGGTCTCCGAACCTCACCTGAAAAGGTGAAAGCCATAAAGGAATTCCCCGTTCCAAAAACTCTTTTTGACCTCAGATCTTTTCTGGGCTTAGCAAGGGTTTTGTCAAAAACTTCGCGTCAATTGCAAGCCTCCTACCGGGAATTTAAAGGCGAAAACAAGCAAGTATCGGTACAAAAAATTAATATATATATATATATATATATATATATATATATATATATATATATATTATATAAATTATATATATAGTGACATGTCCATAAGTCCCTAAGACTTAAGTACATGCCTACACACCAATACACAAGCATACCATATGAATGTACTCAATAAATATCAAATAAGCAAATATCAATGGGTTGTCATAAGATACTCCAGACAAGGCTAATGGAATTATTCACATTAGTAGACTAAACAACACGTTCCCACGTTCAAACTTCGGATTCAAAGTCCCGAAAAAAAAGTATCAAATTATAAGCCATAAAGCACTTGTATCCAAGAGCGAATGCACTTGAATCCAAGAGAAACGAAAAACAATTAAAGTCAGAAGCTTTTTCTCTTCACGATCAGAATTTAAAGTTTGGGAAAGCTCGATACCGAGGCTTGAACGTCAATCAAATCAGAATAACTATGAGAGTTCAGTTTGAGACATAATTGTAAAAGGTCGGTGTTCTTCTCAACTAAAAAGTTTTGTAATCATTTAGATGATATAATTTTTATTTCACTTATAAATATTGCAAGCATTTAATTGGCGGAGTCGGTAGGATCCAATAAAATAAAAGAGTCCTTTTAGTACGGTACTAATCAACTGAAAGATATGCTATACGACTAGCTATCCAAGATCAGCGAATTAAAATAGTGATTCGAAAATATTTTAGAGATCCGCAAAAGAATCTACGTGAATATACTATTCACAGTAAAATCCCGAGCGGTCGGTCGGAAACAAAATTAAATTTTTTAATTCCGAAACTTAAAACCAAGTTTAAAGAAAACTTAAAATCAAGTCTAACGAAAACTTAAAACCAAAATAAACTCCAGAAAACAAAAGACATCATGGCAGTCCCACAACTCTCAGAAACACATCTAAACCAACTGCTAAACCAAATCAAAGAATTAAACTACTACGATGGCGCACCTGGCAAATTATATGGATTCGTCAACCAAGTGGAACAATTGCTCAGTTTATACCCAACACAGGAAGCCAGACAGGCACACGTCATATATGGAGCAATGAAGCGGTTATTAGTGGATTCAGCCTTAGAAGTCGTAACTCAAGAAATAGCCAATACATGGATGGAAATGAAGAAAGCATTGGCAATGGCTTTCAGAGATCACAGGACCTATGTAACACTCATCAGACAACTGGAAGATATATCATACCCAGGAAGCATCTGTAAGTTTATAGAAAAATTAGAATCAAAATATTGGATTATGTTCGATAAGTTAGAATTAGAAAATAACCCTGTTGACAAATCAAACTATACAGAAATGTTAAATAAAACCGTTAAATCAGTAATAGACAGAAAATTGTCGTATAGAATTTATATGTCTTTGGCACTTAAAGATATTGACACTATTTACAAATTAAAACAAGCCTCAATGGAATTAGGCCTTAATGATGCTATTCCAGAAAATCACCGTTCTAGTAGAACGGAAATGAATAAACGTAGGAAGGGGGGAAACTATAATCAAAATAATAATCAAAAATATTACAATAATAGAAATCACAACTACAGTAATTATTATCCTAACACGAATCAGAATCATAATACACAACCACCTCAAAATTCGATTCAACCTATGATAAATCAAAACCAGTATTCACCGCGTTTCATTCCGAATAATCAAAGAGGGAATTATTATGCATTTAGACGAGACTTAACACAAGCTCAGCAGAACAACCCACTTAATAAAACTGTTAACTTCCAACCTTCGAAATCAAATAATATTAATAGACAAGGGCCAGTAAAAAGACAACGCGAGCGTCAGAGTGACCAAAGCAGGATGGATGTACATTTTCATCAGACTGCCTCGGACAATCAAATAAAAGAGAAAAGGGACACACAAGTCCCTATGTAGAAATAATTCATCATAATAAAAATTATAAGGGAATGATCAATACAGGATCATCAATTAATATCATAAGAGAAAATTTTGAGAATTTAGAAGAAAAGGAGGAAAACATAACAGTATAAGTTAACTAAGTTAACCGGACTGATCGTCCGCTGACCAGCACCGGTCAAATTGCTGACCAAGCATTTGGCCGGAAGCTCGAGCATAGCCGGCAAAGCTCTGCACTTTGGCAGAGGCCGCTATGAAGCTCTTTTCTTTGTTAGCTTTAAGCAGTTCGTTTTGGACACTCATAAAATAAAGAGCCATCGCTCATTAACCAACAACTCCGGCATTCTGTCGTTAATTTTATATTTGATCATAGCAATCTGAGTCCCTAGGCCAATTGCATTAAGGAAGACAGTCATCTTCCCAACGTAATCATCGTAAATCTCCAAGTGGATTTATCACCCTCTTCCCCTGTAAGAGAGACACCATCAGCCAACCGGCAAATCATCGGAGACTGCAGCGAGGGATCCCCCTGCAGCACCACCACATTTAATAATTTATACACTATTAAGGGACCAATAAAACTAAAGAAAAGTATAATAATAAAACCTACTTCAGTATGTCCGTCTGCTCAAAAATTCTACATTCACAAATTTTCTGGCAACTATGATTTCTTGTTAGGTCGAAAGTATCTAGAAGATTCAAAAGCTAAAATAGATTATGCCGACGAAACAGTAACACTAGGCTCAAAAGTATTTAAGTTTCTCTATAAAGAAAAGAAGGGCGAGACCGCATCCAAATGCCTTGACCCACAACAAAAGAATGATTCTACTCTAGCGGACAGAATCAAACCAAAAATGCAAAAGGTTAAGACCGAACCTAAGTGCCTTAAACCAAAGCATGAACAGCATAAGAAAGAGACTGCATTACCCAAATGCCTCATTTCAAATGTTGTTAAAGACACAGTGGACAAAGATGTGTTAAAATCCCGATCCCATGTCCGTTGACAACGATATAGTCAACTTCGCGATTAACAATGAGTTACGCGAATGTGACGAGTATAGACTCGAACACTTAAATGTAGAGGAAGTTGAATTTTTAAAGAAGGTCCTATACGAATAAAGAGACATTCAGTACAAAGAGGACGAAAATTTGACCTTCACCAGTACTATTAAACATGTGATCCAAACTCAACACGAAGACCCAGTATACCGTAAACCCTACAAGTACCCTCAAAGCGTTGACCAAGAAGTCAACAAACAAATTAAAGAAATGACAGAACAAGGGATTGTTCGCAAATCGAAATCCCCTCACTGTTCTCCTATTTGGGTGCTTCCCAAGAAGGCAGATGCCTCTGGGAAACAGAAATTCAGGTTGGTAGTCGATTACAGGAATCTAAATGAGATAACTGTTAAGGACAAATTCCCCATTCCCCGAATGGATGAGATATTGGACAAATTATGTAGATGCCAATACTTTAAAACTATAGATCTAGCTAAGGGATTTCACCAAATCCAAATGGATAAAAATTCTATTGCAGAAACAGCTTTTTCAACTTTAAAAAAAAAACACTCCAGCTACTTTTCAGAGATGCATGAATAATCTTCTGGAAGATTTAATCTACAAAGATTGTTTAGTCTATTTAGACGACATTATTGTTTATTCCACTTCATTGGAAGAACACATTTTATCCCTAAAGAAAGTCTTTGAAAAACTGAGAGAAGCCAATTTGAAGTTTCAGCTAGATAAATGTGAATTCATGAAGATGTTGTTACAACAAACGGCATAAAACCAAACCCAAATAAGACCAAAGCAATTACAAATTTTCCATTACCCAAGACACCAAAGCAAATAAAATCATTTTTGGGATTATGTGGATTCTATCGCAAGTTTATTCCTAGCTTTGCCAAAATAGTTAAACCCATGACCCTCAAATTAAAGAAAGGTGCTATAATAGACACCAAATGTAAAGACTACATCGAATCATTTAAAAGACTAAAGGTTTTCATAACTTCAGACCCGATATTAATCTATCCCGAGCTTTCAAAACCCTTTTCTCTGACAACTGATGCCAGCAATGTAGCTATTGGTGCAGTGTTATTACAAAATCACAAGCCAGTTTGCTATGCCAGCAGAACGCTAAACGAACATAAAGTCAACTATGCTACGATTGAAAAAGAATTGTTAGCTATAGTTTGGGGTACAAAATATTTCAGGTCATACTTATTTGGCCGGCCATTTGAAATATTAAGTGATCACCAGCCACTGGTATGGCTCAACAACATTAAAGAAACAAACATGAAATTGCAAAGATGGAAAATTAAACTCAATGAATTTGATTATAAAATCAAATACTGCCAGGCAAAGAAAACCATGTCGCGGATGCTCTTTCCCTCACGAAAATAGAAGAAGTTATGGTTGGCGAGGTCGCAAACAGCGCAGACGCAACTATACACAGTGCCAGTGAAGATAATCTAAATTACATATCCATAACAGAAAGACCAATAAATTACTTCTCTAGACAAATAGAGATAGAAAAAGGCGACAACGATACAACAAGTGTACAACATTTCTTTCAAAAGTTAAAGATTAAAATAGTCTATAAAGAAATGACACCTGAACTCGCCAAAAAAACCTCAAAAACCTCATTAAGGAATATGTGTGTACCAAAAAGGGTGCAATTTATTTCTCTAATGAAGAAGATTTTCTGATCTTCCAGAGGGCATTTACCGAAATTATAAGCCCTAACAATTTCACAAAACTTTTAAGATGCACCACAAAATTAATTGATATACTAACGTATGCAGAATTCAAAGATTTATTCCTGAAGAAACATAAGGAACTTTTACATCCGGGTATAGAAAAAAAAAAATCAATTTATTTAAAGAAGAATATTACTACCCTGATAGTCAAAAGCTCATTCAAAACATTATCAATAAATGTGAAATTTGTAATCTAGCAAAAACAGAACATCGAAACACGAAATTGACATATGAAACAACACCAGAAATATTTAACACAAGAGAAAAATACGTGATAGATTTTTATCTCACAGGAAATCAGATCTTCTTATCTTGCATTGATATCTATTCGAAATTTGCATCACTAGTTGAAGAAAAAAGTAGAGATTGGCTAGAAGCAAAAAGAGCCATTACTAAAATATTCAATGATATGGGAAAACCGCAAGAAATTAAAGCAGGCAAAGACTCAGCTTTTATGTGTATAGCCTTACAAAATTGGTTAAGATCTGAAGGAGTAAAAAGTTCTGTAACGATCAGCAAAAATGGTATATCAGACATAGAAAGATTTCACAAGACCGTGAACGAAAAACTAAGAATCAATGGTAGCGAGAGTTACAGGTTCCAACCGGCACACAGACCGTCCAGCGAAGCCACCCCGGCTTACTCTGGAATTGGTACAAAGTAACCAATGTATAAACAGTGGTTTAAATTAGGCCACCCAACGACCGTCCAGCGAACGGCCGTTGTCAACAGCGAGGAAATGTTTACATGACATCTCGACAGGAAACCCCCACTCCTCCGGACTGGGTAATAGGAGTACGACATCAGCAAGAATTGACCAACTCAAGAATAGACCACACTGCATTCCATATTTTCGGCAATCCGACTCACCCACATAAGAGTGTGCGACGCAGCATTTAGCTATAACACTTACACATGTAGTATTAAGACACTATGTATTTCCTATGCACTTTTCTCAGCGGAGGTCTCGTTGTGACCAGATCAGATCGATTTGATCAGATTGATTTGGTCATTCGAACAAGTATCACGCCTTCTTCTCTAAAAACCCAAAGTTGGAACTTCGGACCAAACCCACACCAAACTCTCAGAACCACCAACTACATTCAGGACATAGAATCCTGAATCATAACTGGCGCAGCCGACGACTACGAACCGGAATGGATCGCTTCTTAATGATGTTATTGTAAGCATACACATACGTACACAAGCGATGGTTATCTGTGAGTTGTAAAATTTTGTAAACTAAAAAGTTCGGAGTATAAAGTAATACAGAAAGAAGAGAAATAAGAAGGTGCGACATGGGAAGCAAAAGAGTGAAGAAGAGCAAGTTAAGTATCGTGTGGTGTTGTGATAGAAGTGATTAGTGGACAGCAATAGAAAAGGAATTATTTGGCGAGACAAGTGGGAATTTGGTGACAATATGATCAAAATAAGAGAAGAATAATAAAGGAAAAACAAATAAAAAAAAAAAGAAAAAAAAAATAAAAATAAAATGAAATAATTTAGATAAATAACAGGGGTGTTGAAGAATACGAAAGAAGTTTGGCCAAATGATTTTTTTATATAGCTGGTAGACTGAATTTGAGTCAGAAATTTTTTCGATCCCTTTTGTTTTAATTGTGCTGTTTGGACATAGTAATTGGCAGTGCTCTGCCGTCCCATCGCGGTTCTGCAGAGTACGGCCAATTTGTTTTTGTTGTGTCACAAAGAAAAGTAAATAAAATGAGATAGGTCAGGAATAGCCTCTGCAGTCCCATCGTGTGTTCTGCAGAGCGCGGTAAAGGTACATGTTGGTATGAAGTAATAAAGAAAGAAAAGAAACAAAGAAAAAAAAAAAAGAATGAAGAGAAAAGTAAAGTTATTGCTGAAACATATCTGCAGTCCCATCGCGTGTTCAGCAGATTGTGCAATATTTTTTTTTGTTTTAAATGTCAATGTTAAATGAAAAAGAAAAAGAAAGAAAAATTAAAAATATTGGAGGAATAACTCTACAGTCCCATCGTGTGTTCTGTAGGTTATCGCAATATTTTTGTTGCGAGTTGATATAAAAAACAGAAAGAAAATAAAGGAATGTAAGTCCCATCGCGTGTTCTGCAGAGGACTGCTCAAAGTGTAAGGGCACTCCCATGTCGTAGTCCTTAAGGAAGGAACTTCCAACAGTATGAAGGTAGATTGGTCATTTTTTAATAAAGATGTTTTTTCATTATGTTGCTTTAAATAATAAAGAAGGAAATGCAAATATAAGTTAACAACTAAGAGCACAGACGTTTATGTCGACCACACACTAACACTAGTTAAGTAATATAAACAATGCTGACGCGCCCCGACCGAATTCAGCGCTCTGTGCTTCGAACGGTCAGCAACAGCAAGCGGACGCCCCTTATCCGGGGTACCGAGCTATGTTGCATAAATGCTGAGTCGGCTTGCCGACCATGGGTTTATGGCGTGATGCATTGAAGCCAGGGTAGATCCACACTTTGCATATTCTTTTGTATTCAGTTTTAAGCAAGCACTTTACAAATAAAGATCTGCTACTCCGGCGACTTGCCGTAAAACATATTTTATTGATTTAACTTATCCACGCTGAGCCCGAAGGCCAGTGTCAGCAAAGGGGGCAAAGTCACGCCCTCCATCATAATCTACATAAGAAGACGTTCCGCCTGGGTAACACCAGGACCAGGGGACATCCCATCTTTGTGGACCCATACACCAATACCAGAGGACCAATACTGGACCGAAGGAAGACATTAATTTGCTGACGATCACACTCGCAAAAAACAATATGATAAATCCAGTTATTTTTAATCACAATGACCTTAAATCTATCTTCGACGAACAGCTCACAGAGGTCCCCATAGTTAGTCTTATGGATGTATCTAAGATTAAGATTTTTCAATCGAATATTTTTATCCATGTAATTGTTCAATATCCTAAAGTTAAGTTTATTTGTAAAAAAGTCCTGCTTTTCCTGTTGCTCACTACCATACCATGTTACAAATTGAAGAAAACGTCTTGGCGGAATGTTATGACGGAGTCCTAGCAGTTAGAGACCCTTACAATCGTGGACGATGGAGTAATAATCGTCAACGAGAAATTTACGAGGATTACTATCGATGACGGGCCTACAACAACCGTAATAGGGACCCACCTTATTACCTTCGAACGGAAGGCAGTCATCAACGGCTCAGTGTATTTGAACCTCAATTACGCTGTGGATAAGAACCCTGGAATCCCCGGCCTCCCCATTAATCAACATCACCGGACATGATCAAATACTGAGTCTGCCGCAACTACAGCGGATGAACGAGCACAACCTGCGGCTGATGCAGGAGCTGAGAGAGTACGTGTCCGCGGGAGGTGCACCAAAAATCTGGTTCGTCGCGGGAGTCGCCGTTAGCTTCACGTTATGCGGCTTGGTCCTGCTGCAACAACACTGCAGGCGCAAACGGGAGGCATCCCAGTTGCAAAAATCCATTGACGAATTGGCTGTCACCGAGGACGGCGTCTAATTTAAGGGGGGAGTAGTTAACAACGAACTCCCAGGTTAGCATCAGCAGGCCTATTTTTATTCCTCCTATTAATATTAATCATTTTATTACCCATAATTTATTAATATTAAGCATTTAATATTATAATTATTACTCCACTCATGTATGGTCCAACCCAAATTGGGCCCACCCTAATTGGCCCGAGAGCTGAGCCAACATATTGCGCCCTTATGGGCCGTGGCTTTGTCCCATTGGCTAGCAGCGATCGTATGACTTCTGCAAAATGTGCATGGTCAGCGGTCTGCCACGGGCATCCGGTCATGCATGAGCTTTTGTTAGTTCTTAAGTTCAGTTCTGATTTTATATTCAATTAATAAAGAGCACAAGCTCATATAACGAAACTCCGGCACTTAGCCGTTAAACCTTTTTATTACAAAATATACCGGCTGAGTCTCTAGGCCAGCGGTATTGAAGGACAGTCTCCTTCCAATGTAATCATCCTATTTCATCATAGAAACAGGACGGCCAACCGGCCCCCCACTGGACAACCAGCAACAGCCAACCGGCTACCTACACTGGGAGACAACGGCGAGGGATATATTATTGCCAACCTCCCACTCCACATAATAACTTGCATAACAACGTTTGTCATAAAGATAATTAGTTTGACTTTGTATGTAACATATAAGTTTAAAAATATACCTAAGAAAATCATTGTCAAATATCGTAAGCAGAAAGAAGAACACACGAACCTTGAACATAATGTCAACGAAAATATTCAACAAGGGAACAACATTTCATTATATCCAAATTTAATGACCTGAGGACAGGCCAAATTCAAAGGTTGGGGGAGTGACATATCCATAAGTCCCCAACTCCAATAATTATTCACTAGTAGACTAGACAACACGTTCCCACGTTCAAACTTCGGATTCAAAGTCCCGAAAAACAAAAGTATCAAATTATAAGCCATAAAGCACTTGTATCCAAGAGCGAATGCACTTGAATCCAAGAGAAACGAAAAACAATTAAAGTCAGAAGCTTTTTCTCTTCACGATCAGAACTTAAAGTTTGGGAAAGCTCGATACCGAGGCTTGAACGTCAATCAAATCAGAATAACTATGAGAGTTCAGTTTGAGACATAATTGTAAAAGGTCGGTGTGCTTCTCAACTAAAAAGTTTTGTAAACATTTAGTGAAATAAAAATTATATTTTTTTCACTTATAAATATTGCAAGCATTTAATTATATATATATCTATATATATGTATACATATTTATATTTTATATTTATATATATATAAATATTATAAAAAAAATAATTGAATAAAATAACAATGTTACGTTATTTTTTTATAAGGAGGGAGATATGGTATGCGTACATACGCATTGGCAGTGCTAGCATAAACAATAATGTTCAAGTGGAAGTGTTATATGATCGCCCACTTATGAAGCACACTGCATAAGTGCATGGTTAGCATTCCCAGGCTAACCAAATACCGCATTCTCTCTCAACTCTCTTAACATAAGTATATAATATAATATATAAAAGCCGCTTCTCTGACGTTTTCACCAGGCAGCTAAGGCGCACTTCAAGCCTAAGACGAATATTGTGTTAGCTTTAAGAGTCAGTCGAGTTTTACAACTGATACGAGCTTCACGATAAAAATAAACGGAGCTATGCTCCAGAAAAACATCTAAAGGATTTCATCTATAAAACTTGGATTGGAGGGCAAAACACTAATACTCAGATCAAACGGACTAGAAGGAATAAGTCAGAAGAGACCACCCAGACTATAGCTCGAGAGCCTCTTCAGCGTCCCATACTTGGAGTATGGAACCAAGGGCGGGGCTAAGCTATATTACCTTATAGACACCGGCGCGAATAAAAAATTGATTAGTCCAAAATATTCCGCATGATGTACCCCCCATCTTAATGCGCTTTCACCAGGCGAAGTGGTCCACACGAGTGTGAGGGCCGAAATTCGTGACACTACCGACGAGCCTGTGCATACTAAAAGTTACCCTTAACCTTCAAACATGCGAAATGAGGTTTGTTGGGGTGATGGGGGGTGCTGGTCCTGGAAAATTCCTAGTTTGCTGAAAAAAAGACCACTCGAAAAAACACTCGAAGACTTGTAGAATTAGCGCGGGCGCGATCGGGCGTATGTTTTATTGATCGTGGTTAGTTTTACACTAAAGCTTATTCTAATGCGTTGGGTTCTCCCAAGCGCAGCGGAGACTCCTCGGAGACTCTGTGGTGAAGAGCGGGAGAGCGTAAGAGGGAGTGGAGAACGTAAGAGGGAGCGGAGAGCGGGTGACAGTCCAAACCCCGTAACTCGAACAAGGTTGATAGACAAATTTATTAAATTATCTTAAATTAACAGAGGCAGCAGTTATCTATTAATCCCTACTACATACTCTATGCATAACATAAACGGACTTTATTTTCCAGAGTGGTTGCAGATTTTCGGCCAAGCAACCAGGTCATCTTCAAACTTTTTTGATTTAGTTGCTGGCGCTTTGCTTTTATGTGGTTTTTTTTGACGTTAGTCTGCGATCGAGGTGCAAGCCAAGGTACTTTATGCGATTATTTTGTGGGATTGCTGATCCATTAAATGACACTTCTGGGCAGTCACCTCTTCTTAATGCAAATGTTATTTGCGCAGATTTCAGGGCGTTGACCTTAATTTTCCAAAGAAGAAACCAGCTTTCAATAAGGCGTAGCTATGCTTGCACATCCCCTTCATAATAACGTAATATCACTCAATATCACTCAACGCTAAGAATGAGCTGTTCCAAGAACACATGTACACGCTTACTTCCTTCTACGACGTCATTGCAAACACGGACTCGCAGATAAGAATCAACGCGAGACTCTTCGACTCCACACATGAGTCGGTACAACAAATCAACAAGATGGTGGAAAGAGTTAACGCGATCGATGGGGATCTGCATGCCACTGGCTAACCAGGGTGGCGAGGTCATTAGATCATGCCAGCTTCCCAAAGCAGAAACAGTCATTTCAAACCCCCTGGACCATGAAATAGTGGAGACGATTCTGAGTGAGGTCAACAATCTCCCGTACCAAAACACGATCGAGGCCATCGAGTTATCCCGCCCGTCAGTAATGACGAATGGTACAATGTTACTGTACATCTTAGCGTTTCCAAAGGTCACATGCACCTATACTCAACCATCTCCGAGGGAAAACCAGTGATGTTGAAGTACAAGTTAGCCGTAAATCTCGACGAAACGTATGCAGTGCTTGGGGATTGTCTATCTATCGGCCACACGACTGTTTGTCAAGAAAAGGGTCTTCTCAGATTAAAGGAAAACGACTGCATCCCTTGATTTATTATTATTGACACAAAGAAACATCATCTCGTCGGTTCCTTTGTGGTGCAATTCTCAAACGAAACGATTACGGTCGGTAATCAAAACAACACCAGCTATTCCACTACCCATTTGATGGCAATGCTGGCTGTCCTAGTTCGTGTGACGGCCACGGCTTATCAACTATCACTGGAATATGTACACGAAGTGAGCTATCAGAACCTTCAAAAGTTGTCTCTAATGACCGGCAAGTTGCCCTACTCTTTGATTTCGGAGGGAATAGTGGCATTACTAATCTTCTCGTGTACTTTCTGTGGAGGAAGGTGACTTCGACCAAAGGAATCCCGAAGACCGACAGCACCCCAATCGCCTTGGAGACACTTTTGCGCCCAAGTTCAGCGTAACCTTTCCCACGAAGGCACATTGTCTAAGTATTGGCGACAGAGACACAGACGGTGCTGAGATTGGAGTTTGAAGTTTGTTTATCAACTGGGGCAGAGTGCTATATTTATGGGTTAGATAACTTGCATGTTATAGAGCAATCGATTTTATTCGCTTGCAGACAACTATGTGCGGTTCTATCGGTTGCTTAAAGAAAACAATTATTGAACAGTAAGAACAATATATGATTGATGGGCTGGCTTATAAAAGTATTTTATTATACTAAATTCAATAAAAACCAACGTGACATTTGACAGACTCTTAAATACGATAGTGTAATATTGTAGCAATCTACCCTACCAAAACAATAAATGATTGGGTATAACTTAGCGTCAATACATTGCAACACTTTGTCATAATAAATATAAATATACAAATACCCAAAAGACCAGCAAGAACTACGTATGCATTCCAGTGCCCAAGTAATACGATCTAACGCTTATACAAGTTATTGCCCTATAAGTCATTGTCCCACATCTCATATTTCAACCACATTTCTGGGTAAACACAAGCGCCCAAAATGCTGACCAAAGGTCTGCATTCTTTCCGCTGTCAACGACCAGCTAAAGTGCAATCATCTGCACTTCTCCGCCGCGTGGCCGCTGACGGCTTCGCTGCCGACGCCCATACTTGATTGCTAGGGACTAGGGAAATATTTTGTATCTTAGTTTTAGTTTCATTTAATCAATCCAAATAAACCAAACCAAAAGAAAATAATTGTAATTATTTACTGGCGCCCGAACAGGGACCAGCGAATAACGCGTATGACAGACAAAGTCTAAGTCGCGGAGAAAATAAAAATTTTTTAAATTCGTTGGTTAAATTAGTGCCGAAGAAACTCCCGTGAGTTAATAAAAAAATTCGCAGTTGGCATTTATAAAAAAAAAACTGTTGAAAAAAAAGAAAAACAGTTTGAAAGAAAAACAAGATTTTTCGGAAGAGGAAAATATTCAACGGCAGAATATTGCCCATCGGTGGATCACATCTTCTGTCAGGTCAGCCCGCAGAAGACCTTCTTTGGAGTGCTGACGTGAATCCTCAGTAGCACGAGGCAAAAAGGATGACCTTCACCCAGCCAGGAGGAGTGACCACAGCAATTTTATTGTAAGCGAAGAAAGAAATATTTTTTATAAGAAAATTACATAAAAAAAAAATTTAATTATATTTTATAACATTTTTTTATTTAAGATTTAAAAATTTAATACACTTGTACTTTAACATTTCATCGACCCCAGAACGGGTTCGACAGTGCATTTAAAAAACAAAAAAATGTTATTTCCTTTTAATTTAATTGCGTTTGTGAAAAATATAATTCAAGCTCGAATAGTTCAAATGATTTAAATTGCCAAGACCTTAACACTCGTGCCTTTTTTGTTTTGTTTAAGTTCGTTTTGTGTAAGTGTTGTCCGAGTTAAAAGCCAACACGGCAAAACCCAATAATTTAAAAAGACCACCGGTTCTCAGTTCAAATGAGAGACCGGTACCCGTAGAAAGACCCAACCTGCCTGAACGGCAGCGCATAGATATGAATGTTGAACAGTTGACAGGGTTAATAGGCCAAACGGTAGGCCAAATTTTAGCTGGACTGATAAAACAAATGAACAATGACACACTTGACTTTACTGACGTGAGTGATCAGGTCGTCGAGCCTGAACAAAACAATTTAGGGGACCCAGCAGAATTCGGCTCTTGGAAAAAGAGCGTTGATAGAATCATGGAGACTTATACCCCATTTGTGGGTACTCCAAAATATTATGGTATACTTCATACCATAAGAAATAAAATTGTCGGAAGTGCCGACGTGGCACTCGAGTCCTACAGCATTCCGCTGGATTGGAATGCCATGTCAAGATGTCTCACTCTGCATTACGCAGACAAACGAGTCATAACTACATTAGAACACCAAAGTTCAATTTTTGTCCAAGGTCACCAATAGTCGGTGGAAGACTTCCACCAAGACGTTTATAAAAATCTCTCGCTTATTTTAAATAAGCTTAGCTGCATGCAAATGACCCGAAAGCATTTCATTACAAAAATGTACAGAGATAAAGCTCTGGAAACTTTTATTAGAGGCCTTACCTCGCCTCTTAGCTATAAAGGAGCCAGCCGATCTCCCTTCAGCTTTTCAGCCGTCGAATGCTTTTGGCCATCGACAGCCTCCACCGGTCCCTCAACGAAACCTCATGAGGAGCCTTCCACAACACTTAGGCCAGCCATTCGCTGCGCCAAGACAACACATGCTCAATTTCGGTAATGCACCGTTCGCCGCACCCCGACAAAATTATCAACAACAATGGCAACAATATAATGCCCCATCCCGTCCATTCGCGGCCAAACCGCAACCAAGAGCAGAACCAAAGGACGTGGACCGCGGTATACAGACGAGAAATGTCAATTATATAAACAGACCCCATTTTGACGCCCCATTTGTTTGTTTATAATATCCAAACAATGGGCATGGGACAGCCGAGTGTCGAAATAGCTGGGCCCAGTTCAAGCATGACAGACTATCAACGGTCGATGCAAGAATATGAAACCCAGAACGATGGGCGTGGCACAATCGCGTGGCGCAATCTTCGGCAGAGACACCCTGAAAGAAATGGGAGCACAGATAGATTTAGGAAATTTGACCATGACACTTGGAAATGGAAAGAGGATTGCTATTAAGAACCGAAGGTTCGAAGCTGTTAATACAATCAGCCCCAGAATAGATCACTTGGGACAAGAACAAAAAGAAAAACTGAATCGGGTAATTATCCAGGTCTCTTTGCAGACCCAAACCAAAAACTGACCTTCACAACAAATGTGATGGCAGCAATTCGAACCACATCGGATACACCTATGTATTCGAAGTTTTATCAGTACCCCATGTCCCTAAAAGATGAGGTCAATAAACAAATAGCGGAGCTTTTGCGTGACGGAATAATTCGACCATCAAGGTCACCCTACAATTCACCAGTGTGGATTGTGCCAAAAAAAACTCGACTCCTCTGGTAAAAAGAAATACAGAGTCGTGATCGATTACCGAAAACTCAATATGGTAACAAGACAAGTCAGGTGTAAGACCTTTAAATATGACAGACCCTTAAGAGATATCGTATTCTATTATGGAGTGCCCAATTTAATAGTAATGGACAACGAAAAGTCCCTCAACCCAGCCTCTATCAAATTCATGTTGACAGACCAGCTGGGCATTGAGCTCTATAAAGCACCTCCGTACAAGAGTACGGTAAATGGTCAGATAGAAAGATTTCACTCCACACTCTCTGAAATAATGAGATGTTTGAAAGGAGATGGAACACATAGAAGCTTCGAAGAACTTCTCGATAGAGCTATCTATGAATGCAACTTCACTGTCCATTCGACCACAAGGAAACGACCCCTAGAGGTGTTCTTCAGTAGGGTAACTACCGCGTCACCGGAACAGTACGAACAAGCTAGACTGGAAAATGTAGACCGTCCTAGGAAGAAACAGGAAACTGACATTACAATTACAACATCGAACAGGACTTCAACGACGACAAGTCATATCACTTACTGGACCACGAACTGACACAGACGAAGAACCTGCTTGACACTGTGATCCTGGCAAAGACAAGGAAAACTAGATAGATAGATCTTATAGGGACGGCCTGGAAATATGTTGCCGGTAGCCCGGATCACGATGACCTTGTAGCTCTGACCGACGGGATAAACGACTTGACGGATAACAACAATAGACAAGTAATAATCAATAGACAACTGGAAAATAATGAACCTACTGATTGATGTGACCACGAAAATACAAAACTCAATCAGAAAAGATTCGACCTTAAAGGATGAGTTGGCCATAGGGCTACAGAACCAGATAAGTTAAGTTAAGATAATAGTCATCATCAAATTTGCCATTCAATGGGCAAGGCTGGGTGTTATGAACACATTCCTGCTAAACGAGTTCGAGTTGAAAGAGATCGACAGCCTACTCAAAATCAATAATATGCCGTCTTCTGCCTTAGAAGAAATAGACGACGGGCTGATATGGCTCAACGACTTCAATGGCACAGTGAACTGGAGGGACATCGAGAGACGATTGAGCGGCACTTACTTGATAACGTTCCTGAACGAGACCCTGAAAATCAACGGCCGAGAGTTCAGCAACAATGAAGTGGCTTCAACAAAACCACCACTGATACAGCTGACTCCATACGAGGTGGGACGCTTACGAATTCTCTCTCTAGAAGCACTCGAGAAGCTTCATCTGAATAATACATCCGAGTTGCGCAAACTTTGAACGCACTCAATAAAAATCAGAGTGTTCGACGCAACAATACTAATGATGATTGCTGACCTGATCTTCGTGACACATCGGTGCTGCCGGAGACAAAAAAAGTTGGTTCTTCAAATCGACGCACCTGGCATTCAAATCATTGACGCGGTGCCCAAACCACCACAGATCACCCCACCAACAATGCGTTTCAACAACATCCGGTTGCAGGCCGAATTATCAGGCTTCTGATAGACACAGGGGCCTCAAAAAATTATATAAATCCCGAACTGGCACATTGGGTGTCAGTTGACAGCCCTTTTCAAGTCAAATCAATTCATGCTAGAGTCACTTAATGACTTTGATGGCATAATTGGCCTTGACCTGTTAAAACAGGTCAATGCTCAAATAGATCTGACAAACAACGTCAATAAACATGACCATGGGATGGAAAAAATCGAATTCACTAAATGTCAACAGGTGAACCATATCCAAATTAATGACGCAGATGTCCCTCCTGCTATCAGATCCACTTTTGATAGTATGATAAAAAAAAATGGTAAAGGCATTTGCGGACGTTAACGAGTCCCTACCATACAACATAAATACGGTTGCCACCATACCAACGGATAACGAACCAGTTTACTCAAAACTTTATCCGTATCCAAAGGGCGTGTCTGACTTTGTCAATGCAGAGTTTAAACAACTTCTAGCGAATGGCATAATACGACCGTCAAAGTCTCCTTACAATAACCCGATATTGGTCTTCGACAAAAAAAAGCATCGACGATGCGGGACACAAACAAAAGCGTCTGGTTATTGATTTTAGGAAACTAAATCATAACACAACCGACGACAAAAACCCTATCCCATCCATTTTGACTATATTGTAGCATATTGGACTAATCTACCCTAAAAATACAATAAATGATTGGGTATAACATAGCGTCAATACATTGTGACACTTTGTCATAATAAATATAAATATACAAAAAGACCACCAAAAACTACGTAAGCACTCCAGCGCCCCAGTAATACGATCTAACGCTTATACATAAGCCGATCGCGGAGCGTGGGAATGCTGAGCATGCACTTTGCAGCTCAAGTGGTCAATGCCTTCTGCATACATATGTATATGTATAAATGTAAGTAAGAATACATAGATATAAGCAATGTATGTGCGGGTACCTGAACCCAACTTCAGCACACTTTGATTATTCGAATAAACCGCTTCAAGCAGAGCAGAAGCTCTGAGCTCCAGAGCCAAGTCTATTTCATCAACTACCAAAATACCGTACTACTTGTTGAACCTATCACAATATTGTCAAATTTGGGCTCGCCCGATAAAATAAAGACTATTAAGGACTTTCCCCCACCAAAAACACTATTCGCTCTTAGGTCATTTTTAGGTCTAGCACGCTACTATAGCTGCTTCATAGCGGGCTTTGCCAACATCGCAAGGCCCCTAACATATATCTTGAAAGGCGAAAATGGCAAAGTAAGTGCCAACTACTCAAGAAAGGTGATAATCGAGTTGTCACCAGAGCAAAATGAAGCCTTCGATTAAAAATATACTGGCCTCCGAAGATGTAATGTTGTCCTACCCAAATTACAAAAAGCCTTTTGACCCTCACAACAGACGCGTCTGGCTACGGACTGGGAGCGGTACTGTCTCAAGACGGCCGCCCGATAACAATGATATCGCGAAAACTGCGAGGTAACGAGGTAAATTTTGCCACAAATGAGCGTGAGCTTCTCGCCATCGTATAGGCACTTAAGAACCTCAGAAATTACTTGTATGGTGTTAAGAATCTTAACATTCACACAGACCACCAGCCATTAACCTTTTCGATATCGGACAAAAACCTGAATGCCAAAATAAAGCGTTTGAAAGCCTTTATTGATGAGCACATTGAGACTTAACGACTACTCCCACGCGGACTACATACCCATAGTTGACGGAGACGTAACAATCTGGGACTCGTACACTTACTTGGGACACACTACGAACTTGACATCTTTCGAAACTTACATCGACGAGACATGGAAATTAATAGACAAACTACCCAAAGACCATATGAGACAGGTACTGAAAACGGACGTACAGCACATAGCCACCTTAATAACATCCCTCATCAATAACATCACCGTTCACCACCGACAAGCACGTAGCATTAACATGATAGGTAGTGCCCTTAAGGCAATTGCAGGAACCCCAGATTTTGATGACTGGGAACAAATAAAATTCAAACAAAATCAGTTAATAAAATCCGAAAGCAAGCAGATAGAGATCAACACTAAAATCCAAACAAGACTCAATGACGTTTCAAGGGCCATCAATAAAATTTTGAAACCAGATGCAGAGGTCGAACATTTTTATGCAACTATTTTGGCAAAGAATATAATGATAATTACTAACCTTGAGGACTTAATCCTCACTGTTACACTTGCAAAAATAAATTTAATCAGCCCCCTTATACTAGACAGCATCGACATTAAAGAATTATTAAATGAACAACTCACCAATACTAGTACCTTTTAGAGGTCTCCCATATAAAAGCTTTTCAAAATTATGAATTATTGTACTTTCTGATCAAATATCCCAAACCTCTGTTAAGCTGTAAAAAAAAAATAGATATCCTTCCTGTCCAGCATAATAACATAATATTAGATCTAGAAGAGGGTAATACGGTGGCCTGTGGCTGTACGTGACTGCGCTGCTACTGTGAGCACCACTTTCTGCAGAAGACTACAAAATACTTCATGCGCGAGTTACCGACCCATCGGTACCATAAACCACCACGCCTACACAAGTAGGAGACATCGAACCGGGAAGCTTTGCGATACAAAGTTGCAACATAAACATCAACGACGAGTCAGCCGCCGACATCCGCCCAAAAAGCTGACACCACATTCTTTTCGCTCAGACAGGGCAACGCATACAATTCCATATACATACTCATACTTTCTGCTGTGTCAGATACTTTATTTCTAAGAATTTTAACATTGTAACACACACAACACACACACTGTTAGCTTATTTAAGACCAAGAATAAAGACGACGAGCAGTCGAGGTTGAGCAGCAAGCACTTGTGGACGTATCTACTATTTAATCTCACAACAAATATCAAATTCTCTGGAGACAGCCGAGGCTACATTCTGGACCATACAACTCCTCTCTCCTCTGTATTAAAATACCTCGCGAAGCTCCCCGGAGGTAACTCGTGTACATATCTGAGGAACGAGGTGGTCTACCTCATCGACGACGGAACTTTAACGGATCGGTGACATTTGACACAAAGAAACACCATCTCGTCGGTTCCTTTGTGGTGAAATTCTCAAACGAAACGGTTACGGTCGGCAATCAAAACTTCATCAGCTATTGACCACCCATTTAATGGCAACGTCGGCTGTCCTAACACATGTGACGGCCACGGATTATCAACTATCACTATTACAATGGCCGCCGGTCAACTGATCGGCGTTAACTTACATAAGCCGATCGCGGAGCGTGCGAATGATGAGCATGCACTTTGCAGCTCAAGTGGTCAATGCCTTCTGCATACAAGTTATCCAACCCATAAACATAGCACCCTTCCACAGTTTATAAACAAATTTCAATTCTCAATCTCGTTGGCATTTCCTTTGTCTTTGTTTTTGTCATTGCCCTTGCCACCGCTTAGCTACCCGCTAAAATAAACAACCCAAACTTAACGTAAACACAGCTTCCGCTTGGAGACCAAACCACGGCCAACTTATTGCGCTTCAATCAAAAACTGCATCGATGAGCATAATTGAATTTCACAATGCAGTGGAATAATTTCAGCATAAAGCTTTTATCGAAAGTTCAGAAAGTTTCAAAGAAAAGCTTATTGCCATGGTTGATGGGATTAGGACTCAGAATTTGAAGATCACTCTGATTCGGGAGGATAAAAAGAACGGTTTACAAAAGTATCGATAGATAAGAATAAGTGTCTTGTAATAAAGTGACAAGTTGAAAAGTTTAACACCAATAAATATATTAAAATTTAAAAATAAAAAATTATTATTTTTTAAATAATTTATACTGCATAAGTTAATTGGCGCCCAACGTGGGGCAGTGTACTTAAAAGTTCTAAATAAATATTGACGAAAATAAGTTAAATACAAAACGGAACTCGCGCCGCCAACAACCCATATTTTTAGTGGAAAAATTAAAACATCCACAACAATCCAACGACACCTAACTACTGTGACAGTGATCGTGAACAAACTTAATCGGAAATCAATAAATGCAATAATCCAATTAAGAATTTAATATAAATGGTGGACTGAATACTTAACACTAATTACGAGAACACAATAATAAAAAAATCAGAACTCAACAACAAACACAATTAAAACAAAAAAACAAACGTAAAAATCAACACCAAGAAGGAAGGAAGAGCTGAAGGCAACCCCCCGCCACAGCTAGATACAAAATTGAAGGAAGACCCCAATAAATAATAATTAAGACGACCCAATTGAAGGAAGACACCAAAATAATTAAGACAAACCTATTGAAGGAAGACCCCAACAGAAGATAATCAGGACAACTACATTGAAGGAAGAACTCCCACGGAAAGTATCGTGAGCAGATAAAAAATAACACTAAGCCTTTAAATAGAATCTAAAAATTAAGAACAAGATACCGAAAGTACTACAAGCTTTAAAATTAAACATTACAATATTTATTTTAAAACAATCTGGAAGGTTTGATAAATAGTTTTGAAAATTTAAAATTAACAATGGCAACCGGAGGTTCAGTACCAACCCTTTCTGCGGGCGGGATATCCAGCGCCAGTAACCTGACAATGGAATTAATAAATAGATTAATAAATGTACAGTTGAGTGAAGTGACCAAAAAAATTGAAGGAATAGAAGGGCAGTTAACCGCTAACAGAAATAAAGTGGAAGACTATAAGATCCAAACAATTGACCGAACCATAAAATGCGAAACTACATTAGAGGTAATTAAATCCTTACCTAAGTTCACAGGTGAAATAACACAATATGTAGGCTGGAGAGAAGGCAGAAACCGCAATGAGTCTATATAAAATTGAAAGTGAACAATATTTTATCGCCTTAACAATACTACGTAATAAAATCATGGGAGCAGCACACGATGCTCTAACCAACCATGGTACCGTTTTAAACTTTCAAGCAATTCTTTCAAGATTCTTTCAAGATTTTATTTATAACGATAAAAGACCAATCCATATACTCGAATCAGAATTAAGCATCCTTAGACAGGGACGTATGACCATTGCATAATTTTACAACGAAGTAAACAAGAAAATGACTTTACTCATAAATAAAACTATAATGACTTATGGAAAGGACAACGTTATAACCAAGGAAACAAATAAAACAATTAGAAGCAATGCTCTTAGAATTTTTATTTCTGGATTAAACGGTTCAATCTCAGAAACACTCTTCTCTCTTAACCCACCAGACTTGCCAAATGCTTTGGCAAAGTGTCAGGAACTAGAGTCTAACAACTTTAGAGCTCAATTTGCAAATAGGTATAATGGATTTAGGAATGAAAATAAAAATCAAGGAAACAACCTTAGATTTGCCTCTAGACAGAATAATATTACGCCAAATAGAATAAATAATAATTGGCCACAAAACGAGAACTTGGGAACGAATAACAATTGGAACTTTAACAATAATTCCAAAGTTCAACCACCACCAGAGCCTATGGAAGTAGACAACTCCATAAGAGTTCAAAATCGTCCGTATAAAAATTATAACCGTCCTAGGAATAATAACAGCCATTGGAATTATAATAACAACCGACACAATTTTAATATTAATTTCCAAGGAAATAATTATAACCAATACCCATCGCAAAAACCCATCACAAACGCACGACAGGTAAATCAGTCCGAAACACACCCCCCGATTAAACGGGAATCAACGGGAACAGTCAACCAGCCAGCTCAAAAAACAATGAGAGTAAATAATATCAACGAGGGCCATTTTTTAGATCAGCACCCTACAGAGGAATACCTCATATAACAAGGGTAGACAGAAAAACTAAAAGACAACTTAAAATATTAATAGATGCAGGAGCCACCGCGTGCTATATAAAAAAGGGTATTTACGAGAATAATAAATAATTATCAATAAAAAAAAGAGTATCTACTGTTCATAGATATTCAATCATAAAATATTATCATTTGATAAACATATTTGGGGAACAACATTTATTTTATGAAATTGAAGGTCTAGAATCTGATCTATTAGTTGGATTCAATCTGTTAAGAAAGATTGGAGCTAAATGCTAAAGCTAAATATCCAGAAAGGAATCATGGAGTATAAGAGAAATAAAGAGAAACTCGAATATTTTGACGAGGATAAAAACGATTTGTGTTTAATTGAGGAAATAAATATTCTTCCATTAAAAGAATATATTATTAAAAAATACTTTGATGAACAAAAGGTATTTAAAACCGAAACTGTTATTGCTGAAGGCAGTTTATATAGCTTTGGATCAAAGAATCCTGAGCACGCCGACGTTGAATTATCCGTCATTAATAAAACTAATAGTTCGGGATCTGAAAATCCTGAGCACGCCAGCGTAGATTTATCCGCTAATAAACAATATATCAGTTTGGGATCGAAAAATCCTGAACAAGCCGACGATGTTAATTCCGTCATTTTTAAATCGAATAGTTTAGGATCCACAAATCCTGAGTTCGCCGTCGTTGAGTTTTCCGACAAAGAAAAAATTCATAACCTGAATATAATTTCAAATCAAAGAAAAGATCTTGAAAATAAAGTTGTGAATAAAATTGAAAAGGAGCATTCTAAAATAAATATGCAAATTCCTTTTCGTACCGATATTCGAGGAGAAATAAATACTGACAATGACAGGGCAATTTATAGCAAACAATATCCTTATGCTATGTCGGTCTCAGATTTTGTTAATAATAAAATCGAGAGAATGCTTAAAGAGCAAATTATAAGACCAAGTAGAAGCCCTTAGAATTCACCAGTCTTAGTAGTGTCCAAAAAAGGTCAAAACGAAGATGGGTCCCCAAAACATCGACTAGTTATTGACTATAAAAAATTAAACGAAAGCACAATACCTGACAGATACCCGATGCAAGATCCGTCTGTAATATTATCTAACTTAGGGAAGTCAAAATATTTCTCAACAATTGATCTGGAATCAGGATTCCACCAAATTTTAATGAAAAATTCAGATATTGAAAAAACCGCTTTCTCTATAAATAACGGAAAATTCGAATTCTTACGAATGCCATTTGGGTTAACAAACGCCCCTAGAATATTTCAAAGAGCAATGGATGACATATTGAGAGAACAAGTCATCCATGTTTATATGGATGATATAATAATCTTTTCTAATACAATTGAACAACATTACACTGATTTAATTCAAATAATTAATATTTTACAATAAGCACATATGAAAATTTCTCTAGAAAAATCTAAATTCTTTAAATTAGAAACAGCATTTCTTGGTTATATTGTTTCTCACAATGTAATTAAAACAGATCCCGAGAAAATTTCCACAATTATGAAGTATCCGATTCCACAAAACATTAGAGAGCTTCGAAGTTTTCTAGGCCTCACCGGCTATTACCGTAAATTTGTCCGAAATTATGCAAAAATTGCCAACTCTGCATTTCGCTGACCCCAGACACAGTACCTCGAACGGACAAGTAGAAAGGGCACATTCAACATTAACAGAATTAGCTCGTTGTATAAAGGAGCAAAACAATTCAATCAGAGCATTTAATCAACAACAAACCAAAAACCTTTTGATATTCTTTATAATAAAATTGATCACGAAAACATTTCAAGAATTCTAAAGAACACACAAGAAAAAATATTAGTAACACACAATGAAGGTCGTTAAGGAAAAGAATGTCATGTAGGTCAAGTTGTTTATGAAAAGAAACACGGAGAAAGAAAAAAGCTAAAAACTAGATATAAAAAACAGGTTGTTAAGGAAAACTTACCAAACAAAGTTATAATCAATAATAGAAACAGAACTATTCACAAAGACAACATTAAGTTTTAACAAATACCATATTTTTTTTATTCTATTAAATTACAGAAAATTCATTTCTTATTACTTCCAATACCACTTCAGAAATAATTGATTACTCCAATCACGAATTCTTCCTGTTCAAGGACAAAAAGGATGTCCTTACCTATGAATCATATGGCGACTTATTCCACGTAACTAACTTAAGTTTTTATAAAGAAATAATCAATCTAGAATCAGGATATGTTAGAAAGGATACAAATATTCGGACAAAATGGGAAATTACTTACGAAATACAGATACTGGAATTAATTCTGTCACAACTGATACCAACTAGATCAAAAAGGGGAATAAATGAGTTAGGCACTGTTTGGAAATGGTTAGCTGGAACTCCGGATCACGATGATTTCATTAAAATACAGAATAAAATAAATGATTTAATTGAAAACAATAACCAACAATTTATTTTTAATTCCAAATTGTTTAAAGAGATAAAATCTTTTTCCGATCACTTTAAAAACATTTATATTGATCAAGAATTGCCGTTACGGAAACATCGTTTACGTTTATTAACATTTGACTTACAAAACCTTATTGATACTGCGCTTGCCGGAGTTATATTTTTATGAGGTGGTAGGTGCTCTTTATTTAATGGATCTCAAATATGAACTAACTTAAAAGCTAACATAAAAAGCTTAATAGCGGACTCTGCAAATGAGCTTTTGCCGGCTATGTATGAGCTTCCGGCCAAATGCTTGGTCAGCAATTTGGCCGGTGCTGGAGTGCGGACGATCAGTCCGGTTAACTCAGTTAACTACTCCCCCCCAAGATTGAGGCCGTCCTCGGCCGACCCTATTTGGGTGAGGACTTCCTTCAGTTGGGCCGCGGATCTTTTGACCCTTGTGGCTCGCTGGTAGGTTGGGCCGACACAGTATAGGAAAGCAATTAGCGCTATCTGGCTCAGTCGGTATCCGTCGACGACTTCCTCGAATTTCCTGTTTTGCTCCAAATTTCGTTCACTCAAGCGGTGAAGGTATGGGAGGCTCAGGATCTCGTGTTTCATCGAGATATTAAGGACAGGAGAGTTAGCTACTCCCGGTGCCCACACTTTGTCATAGTAAACGTAAATATACAAATACCCAAAAGACCACCAATGACTACATAAGCATTCCAGCGTCCGAGTAATACGATCTAACGCTCATACAAGTTATTGCCCTATAAGTCATTGTCCCACATCTCATATTTCAACCACATTTCTGGGTAAACACAAGCGCCCAAAATGCTGACCAAACGTCTGCATTCTTTCCGCTGTCAACGACCAGCTTAAAGTGCGATCATCGGCACTTCTCCGCCGCGTAGCCGCTGACGACCACTGATTCGCTGCCGACGCCTGCTGCGACGCTGCCGACGCCCACACTTGATTGCTAGGGACTTAGGGAAATATTTTGTATCTTAGCTTTAGTTTCAAATGAACAATTACAATAATCGGTCGCTTGCGATCTACAAAATAAAAATCAATAAAACTGTAATTATTTACTTACATAAGCCGATCGCGGAGCGTTGGAATGCTGAGCACGCACTTTGCAGCTCAAGTGGTCAAGCTATATGCCTTCTGCATACATATGTATATGTATATATGTAATAAAGAATACATAGATATAAGCACCCAACAGAACACACTTCGAATAGTTGAATAAAGAACCTCATAAAGAGCAGAAGCTCTTCTCTTGTTATTTAAAGTGTACTTTAGCAAAATACTAACATCTCCTAAATATCAAACATTACATGGCGACCGTGACAGTGTTCACGTGTGCATGAAGTTAACGATTATAATAAAAGCATGAAGTGTCCGTGGCCAAAGAAATAAAAACAATAAATTCAAACATTACAAAAGCACGAAGTGTTCGTGGCCAAAGAAATAAAAACAATAAATTCAAATATTACATGGATAAATGCATTACATACATGGAAATGCAGAAAGGACAAATCTTCTTAAAAAGCTTTTGAACATAAATGGCAGAGGAGCCACAATTCTCGAAGGCAGTACCCACTAAGCAAAGGGACTTGCCAACTCTGGAAGAGGCCCTACAGGAGAATCCAGCTAATGGACCACGCCCACTCACGATAAATGAGTACAGGGCCAGGCAGCAGAAAAAACCGCAAAATAAACATAAAAGAAGCGGTCAAAGAATTAAGCTACTTCAGCAACGGCGACTGGTCAAGGACATGACCAAGTCGGCAAAAGACGAGGAATCCCGACAACGCTACAAAGAGCGTCTTCAAACACAGGAAATAAGTTTTGCAAAGGTGCGAAACAACGCAAACGGGCTGCATAAATGCCAATGCCCCAATTTGCTTTAGATTTTATTTCTACCCCAAGCCGAGGCGGGAAACCGCTGCTTGGAAAATACTAAAATCTGTTAGGCTTTTTTTCACTAACAATGTGGTTGGAGAATTTTTTTTAATTATTGTAAAAAAAATTTGACTAATTTGACTATTTTGACTAATATAAAAGAAAATATTAATTTCATTTTTTCGATTTTCAAGAAGAAAATATTTTTCCTTCCTTTAAGCTCCAAATAGAATATCTTATTTTTTTTTTCCTTTTTTAAAGATCCGTTTCATTGAATATAGATAAAATGGGATGGTTTAGTGATTCTAGTGAGGCAAAGGATAATACTGCCAATGTAGTAAATAATGTTAGAATAATTGATCACACAGACGATATAAATGCGTTGTGGATCCTACTATTGATAATAACAATAGTATTAGTCTTGCAATTCTTGCTTACTATTTATGTAAAACATAATAAAATCATTAAGAAAAGGTACATGGGCAGGTCGAATCATTTAGATCAGATTTGAAGAAAAACAAACAATGAATAACAAATTCCATTGCAAGAATGGAATGGAGAGAAATAGCGAAATTTATAGACAAATTTCGCTATAAGTTTGACAAATCTTATAAATGCATAAATAAAGATGCAGTAATAAAAGCAGAAACGTTGAAAAACCATACAGAGATAGTAGTAAGGGAATACAATAATATAGTTACCTTAGTAAACAAGTATACAAATAGATTCACAGCTGAGCACTTTAACAAATGTATACGCGTAATAAAATCCCTAAACACAAGATTAATTAATATCAGGAAAAGAAGACATATTCTAATTAACGTGCCAGAAAGTCTAAGTCAATTGGTGGACTTCGATACCGACCAGTTTAAAGGACTGGACGAATCTATTCAATCAAGTGACGCTGAATCGAATTGAATATAAGCCAGAAACAATAACAATTTCTGAAATGACACAGACATCGACAGAATTTATCAAGCTAGCCACATCTCTGATACCAGAGTTTGATGGTAGGCACGAAAATTTACAAAGTTTTATAGATGCTCTAGGTCTATTAGACACCTTAAAAGGCACGCATGAGACAACAGCGATAAGCCTTATAAAAACTAAACTTAAAGGCCATGCAAGGAATCTTATAAGTAATGAGCAGACAATCGCTGCAATCATTACCCAACTGTCAAGTGCAGTAAAAGGAGAATCGGTAGAAGTTATATCTGCCAAGCTTCTGAATCTACAACAGAGAAATAAAACGGCTAACCAATACACCCAAGAGGTGGAGAAACTGACAAAGGCCCTTGAAGGTGCCTATATCAGTGAAGGTCTCAGCCAATCCCTTGCAAATAAATGCAGCACTACAACTATATTTGTCTTTAGTTGTTGTTTGTTTGGCTTTGGTCAACTGCTGCCCACACAGGCAGCTTTTGCATACCTAAGCGAATTGGACTGCTCATGCAGCCCAGTTTCTCACAATATAGGAATAGTACACCATACTCCACGGACTCAGAGTCCGATTGTGAAAATCAGCCTTCCCCTCTAAGACGTGCAACCGCGAATTCCCCTACAATGGCGATAGACCCAGAACAACTCAAAGCTGTAATACAGGCAGTGGTAGCCAATACTTTAGCGGACGAGGCTGCCAGGAACGAGCTCGCACAAAATGTAATGCGTCAAAAAATTGAGGATCTGGCCAGCCAGTTGGCAGCAACACGGGTCGCGCCCACCGCAGCAGTGGCCCCCGCAATCAAGGCTTACCTACCCGTAGACATAACTAGTAGCGTACCATGTGACAGGACTTTAGACGCCGTTAAATATTTGCCGGAATTCTCGGGGTCACAGGAATCATATGTTTCGTGGCGACAAGCGGCGGTTGCTGCGTATCGCATATTTAGAGATTACGACGGCACCTCTCGCCATTACGAGGCAGTGACAATTATTAGGAACAAAATTAGGGGCGCGGCCAATAGCGTTTTATCCTCGTTTGGCACCGTACTGAATTTCGATGCCATTATAAATCGGCTCGATTTCACGTACAGTGACAAACGCCCAATGCATGTCATTGAGCAGGACATGAGCACTTTAAGACAGGCAAACAACATGACCCTGTTGGAGTATTATGATGAGGTTGAGAAAAAACTCACCTTACTCACAAATAAAGCCCATATGTCTCACGAGCCATCGGCGGCTAAGATATTGTGCGAAAAATTCCGAGAGGACGCCTTGCGTATTTTCATCTCGGGACTTAAACGCAACCTCACTGACGTGCTTTTCGCGGCAAAGCCGAAAGACATGCCGTCAGCCTTGGCCTTAGCGCAAGAAGTGGAATCTAACCACGAGAGGTACGTTTTCGCAGCTAGTTTCGCAAGAAATCAAGAAGACAAAGATCGCAAACCTGCTGCAAAAGCGCAGGGTCGTCAACTCGACAAGTACGACCGCCATGACCCACAACCTAGTAATACCAAAAACCCGTATTTTAATAGGCAGCATAGGGCACAGGTCCACGCCGACCCGCAAGGTACCAAAAATTACAAAGACGACGGCCCACCGGAGCCTATGGAGGTCGATCCCTCACTTTCTAAGTTGATGCAGCAGACCCAGGCAAATACCTACCGGAACAGACGACCAGCCACCTCCGAGCGCACAGGCGCCGTGAGGAAACAACAAAAAGTTAACTTCATTACGCAGAATGCGGAAGAAAAGACAGGAGCATATGCCGCCGCCGCCGCCAAAGCGGAATCGAAAATAGACGACGATGCCATTACCGAGTATGACTCTGACTACCTCAATTTTTTAGGGGTAAATCCCTGTTACCCGTCATCAGACGAAGAGTAGCAGGGGTACCAATGAAATTCCTCTTAGACACCGGCGCATCAAAAAATTTCATCCGGCCTCGCAAAGAGCTAAAGGGTGTCTGCCCGGTGGACTCCCCTTTCGAAATTCATTCAATTCACGGCACCACCATCGTTACAAAAAAATGCTTCGTCTCGATTTTTAATTTGAAAGCGACTTTTTTCATTCTACCAGATCTTACAACATTCGACGGTATAATCGGGGCCGACCTGTTAACACAGGCCGGTGCATCACTTTGCCTCGCCTCCGCCCAACTCAAATGGGGTCAGGAAGTTGAGAAGATTTCATTCCATAAATGCACTGACGTCAACTTCACTAACGTGGAGTGCGCAGATGCACCACCTTTGGTGAAGAAGGCATTTCTAGGGATGATAAGGAGCCGAAAAAACGCCTTCGCAGATCCCAACGAGACCCTGCCATATAACACATCGGTAGTGGCCACGATTAGGACTACTAGCGAAGAACCCATTTACGCTAAATTATATCCATACCCCATGGGGGCAGCAGATTTCGTCAACAACGAAATCCAAAACCTGCTTAAAAATGGTATAATTCAAAAGTCGGTGTCTCCGTATAACAACCCAATATGGGTGGTTGATAAAAAAGGAACCGACGAGGCCGGCAATCAAAATAGACGATTAGTCATAGACTTTCGTAAGCTAAACGAAAGAACTATCCCAGACAAATACCCTATGCCAGATATCTCCATGATACTGAGCAACTTGGGCAAGGCCAAATTCTTCACGACATTGGACCTCAAGTCAGGGTATCACCAGATCATCTTAGCGGAAAATGACCGCGAAAAAACTTCCTTCTCCGTAAGCGGGGGGAAGTACGAATTCAAGAGGCTTCCCTTTGGCTTGAGAAATGCTGCCAGCATCTTCCAGAGAGCCATTGATGACATTCTCAGAGAGCAAATCGGCAAGACTTGCTATGTCTATGTCGACGATGTAATAATCTTCTCAGAAAACGAGAATGCTCATGTCAAGCACGTGGATTGGGTTTTAAAAACCATAAGCGATGCAAATATGAGAGTCTCAGTGAAAAAGTCAAGTTTTTTTAAAAAAAGCGTAAACTTTCTTGGCTTTATAGTCACCAGTGATGGCACTACCACTGACCCAGAAAAGGTCAGGGCCATTAAAGAGTTCCCTGAACCAAAAACGGTGTTTGAGGTTAGATCATTTCTAGGTCTCGCGAGCTACTACAGATGCTTCATTAAGGACTTCGCAGCCATAGCAAGGCCTATTTCGGACATCTTAAAGGGCGAAAACGGAAGTGTAAGCAGACACAGATCGCGACACATCCAAGTACAATTCAATGAGGCGCAAAAAAATTCTTTCGAAAAACTGCGCAACATTTTAGCATCCGAAGATGTTATGCTCCGATACCCGGATTACAAGAAGCCATTCCATCTAACGACGGATGCTTCAGCCTACGGTATTGGAGCAGTGCTTTCACAGGAAAACCGTCCTATTACAATGATCTCGAGGACATTAAAGTGATGAAGAAAGAGCCTGTGCTTTCGCTGACCATTTACAAAATGTATTCCGACCAAATCCCTCTACCAACACATTTATTCTCCCTCCTTTAATAGCAGCCAATCTAGATCCTCAAGAACCCTTTGAATTCCGACCATGTGAACTAGCAAAGGTTATCAAAGAGCAACTGAACCCAAGAAAATCGCCTGGCTACGACCTAATAACTCCAAGAATGCTCATTGAACTCCCAAAGTGTGCTATTCTTCACATCTGCCTGTTGTTCAACGCAATCGCCAAGCTTGGATACTTCCCTCAAAAATGGAAAAAGTCGACCATAGTAATGATTCCAAAGCCAGGAAAAGATAAAACGCAGCCATCATCATATAGACCGATAAGCTTACTAACATGTCTTTCAAAGCTGTTTGAAAAAATGCTACTCCTTCGGATTAGCCCTCATCTTAGAATAAACAACACACTTCCAACACATCAATTTGGCTTTAGAGAAAAACATGGAACCATCGAACAGGTCAACCGAATCACGTCAGAAATTCGTACTGCTTTTGAACATCGAGAATACTGCACAGCCATTTTTCTAGACGTCGCGCAGGCATTTGACAGAGTGTGGCTCGATGGACTTTTGTTTAAAATAATCAAGCTGTTGCCCCAAAACACACATAAGCTACTGAAGTCATACCTATATAACAGAGTGTTTGCAATAAGATGCGATACAAGCACTTCACGCGATTGCGCAATCGAAGCTGGAGTGCCGCAAGGCAGTGTACTGGGTCCAATCTTATACACCCTTTATACGGCGGATTTCCCCATAGACTACAATCTAACAACCTCCACGTTCGCTGATGATACCGCGATACTCAGTCGCTCCAAATGCCCAATAAAAGCCACGGCACTCCTATCCCGACACTTAACATCTGTAGAACGATGGCTTGCCGACTGGAGAATTTCAATAAATGTTCAAAAATGCAAGCAGGTTACCTTTACCTTAAACAAACAAACATGCCCACCACTGGTCTTGAATAACATATGCATTCCACAAGCCGACGAGGTAACATATCTGGGTGTTCATCTGGACAGGCGGCTCACTTGGCGCAAACATATAGAAGCCAAATCGAAACAACTTAAACTTAAAGCAAGGAACCTCCACTGGCTCATAAATGCTCGCTCTCCACTTAGTCTGGAGTTCAAAGCTCTTCTATACAACTCCGTCTTAAAACCTATCTGGACTTATGGCTCCGAGCTGTGGGGCAACGCAGAAGTAACATAGACATTATTCAGCGAGCACAGTCAAGAATTCTGAGAATTATCACTGGAGCGCCGTGGTACCTTCGGAACGAAAACATACACAGAGACCTAAAAATCAAATTAGTAATCGAAGTAATAGCTGAGAAAAAAACGAAGTATAACGAAAAGCTGACCACCCATACAAATCCCCTCGCAAGAAAACTAATCCGAGTATGCAGTCAAAGCCGGCTGCACCGCAACGACCTCCCAGCCCAGCAATAAACTTATTAGGGCATTAATGAAAAAAAAAAAACTATCACTAAGTGAAAGTTAATTAAGTTAGATTAAGATTTGAACACTTATTGTTAGTCTCTTAACACAAAGAGAAGATTCAATAAATAATAAAAAAAATTATAAAAAAAAAAAAAAAAATTAAAGGACAGGGAAATGAACTACGCCACAAACGAAAGGGAATTATTGGCCATCGTTTGGGCTTTGGCCAAACTGAGGCACTATTTATATGCGGTGAAAGATATAACTATCTTCACCGACCATCAACCATTGTCATTCTCGGTATCAGACTCTAACCCTAACGCAAAAATTAAAAGATGGAAGGGTCGCATCGAGGAAACGGGTGCGAAGGTGGTCTATAAACCGGGAAAAGAAAATTTGGTTGCTGATGCCCTGTCTAGGCAGCAAATCAATGCCATAGAAGAACAGGACGCAGAATCATGTGGTGCGACCATTCACAGTGAGATTTCCCTCACTCACACCATAGAAACTACGGATAAGCCCCTAAATTGCTTCCAGAACCAACTAATTCTGGAAGAGGCCCGCTTTCCGCTAAAACGCTCTTTCGTCCTCTTTCGAAATAAGAAACGACATACAATCAACTTCACTGACAAGGAATCATTACTCAATGACCTTGCGGACGCAATAGTCCCCAAGGGCGTAAACGCCCTCCATTGCGATTTGCACACGCTAGCAACGGTGCAGGACGACTTAGTCCGGAGATTCCCGACTACAAAATTCTGGCACTGCAAAAACCGTGTTACAGATATTTTTGGGGTCGAGGAGAAAAGGGAAATCATACTGGCAGAACACAATAGGGCCCACCGATCGGCCCAAGAAAATGTGAAGCAGGTTCTCACAGAATACTACTTCCCAAAAATGGCCAAACTGGCCAATGAAATTGTGCAAAACTGCAAAACATGCGCTAAAGCAAAGTATGATAAGCATCCTAAAAAGCAAGAGATTGGCGAGTCTCCGATTCCCTCTCATGTAGGAGAAATGCTACACGTAGACATTTTCTCACCAGACAAAAAATATTTTCTCACTTGCGTCGACAAGTTTTCGAAATTCGGCGTAGTACAGCATGTACCGTCAAGAACTATTGAGGACTTGAAACCGGCCTTGTTACAGGTCATGAATTTTTTCCCAAAGGCCAAAGTGATTTACTGCGATAACGAGCCATCGTTAAAATCGCACACGATCACGGCCATGCTAGACAACCATTTTGGCGTCAGCATCACGAATCCGCCGCCCCTTCACAGTGTCTCAAACGGGCAAGTGGAACGTTTTCACAGCACCCTACTAGAGCTCGCCAGGTGCCTAAAAATTGACAAGGGCATGAGCGATACCGTGGAGATAATTCTGTTAGCCACGACCAAATATAACAAATCAATCCATTCGGTCATCGATAAGAGGCCAGTCGACGCAATACAAGAATGCACGGACGACACACAAGAACGGATTGCTGACAAAATTAAGAGTGCCCAGACGCGCTAAAGTCTAGAGAAAATGCTTCTCGGCAAAATAGAGTCTTCGAAGTGGGCGAAAAAGTTTTGGTCAAAACTAATAGAAGACTTGGCAATAAACTCACTCCCTTGTGTGAGGAAAAAGCCATACAAGCAGACCTGGGGACCACGGTCCTCATTGAAGGGAGGGTGGTCCACAAGGAAAATTTAAAATGACTCTCTCCCTTAATTTTTAATTTTTTATTATCACTACCTATTATCAGCCGTTTGGCATACTTCGATTTAGTAGATATTAGGTCCGTTGCCAAAGGCGCGACGTTGTAGTTTTAATTGGTATTAATTTAGTATTAATTGGTGATGGGATAAACCTCGGCGAACAAGAATAAGCGACTAAAAAATACATTTCCACAGGTGCAGAATTTTCATCCTCCTCTCACTGGCATTGGTGTCAGCGCACGTCACTAACTATTCGCAAACAAGGTATATCCCCATCATAGATGAAGACATCCCGGTATGGGAGGAGCTCACATATGTGACCCACTCGGCAAATCTCTCGGAATACATGCGTGTAATAGAAGAAACAAGCAGCATGAACGAGATGTTTCCGCAGTCTCATATGAGGAAATTGCTAGAAGGGGATACCTCGCACCTTCGAGGCAAGGAGTTTCGATTTTCTAGGCTCAATGCTAAAGGTAGTAGCGGGGACGCCGGATGCCGGCGATCTAGAAAGAATTACGTTCACAGAGTGGCAGTTGACACAATCAAAAAATAGGCAAATCAATATTAATACTAGGATACAAGTCGAATCAACCAATTAACAACAACAGTAAATCAAATCCTGCAAACACATAAAAATACCCAAACTGGCTAGGAATAGAATACTAATGATGGAGTTACATAATTTAATGTTGGCTGCAACGCTGGCAAAAAACAATATTGTCAGTCCAAATATCCTAGATCATGCAGACTTAAAATCACTTCGTGACTACTTTTTTCCCAAAATGAGCCAGCTAGCAGCTGAAATTACAGCAAATTGCAGAACGTGTTCCAAATTATCCACATAGATATATTTTCAACTGATCAAAAGCATTTTCTAACTTGTATCGATAAGTTTTCAAAATTCGCTATAGTCCAACCAATCGATTCAAGAGCAATCGTAGATATTGTTTAGCTATTGAGCTTTTTCAATAGCTGTTGCGAATAATAAATAGCCGAAGAAAGTTGGTTTATTTTACGATACTGTTTATTTTGCGAATTGTTTACAGCAGCTAGGGCCGACAAAGAGCTATATCGAATGCACAAGTTTAGTCTCTTCCGACAAACGAAGAAGTGGCAATTGGCGGGACAGACAGCCGAAATGCAGCGCCCAAGCTTAACGTAGGTAGATAACAAAAAGAACAAGGAATGAGCGCCTTACAGATAAACGCGTGCGAGAACAGCTGCATCGCAAGTGCTACCACTGCCTACTTCGGCTTACAATATTACAGAGTATAAGATTAGTCTACTGCACAGTTTTGGCGGCTGCATGACCCAACATCCCCCCCCGTTGGAAGCTTGGCTTCCAACAGAGTCCTTAAGGGGAAGCAGACACAGTTTGTTCACTGCCCGCATTATTACTCCAGACGCGGTCCTCAATTCTGCAACTCGAGCGACGCCGTCTCTGCCAGGAAACAACTGCATGACTCTCGCCAAAGGCGAATCTCATTGGGGGTAGATTCTCGTCCTTAACAACGACGTTGTCCACGGCTACGCCAGGCTTTGGGGTGCGCCACTTGGAGCGCTGCTGGAGCAACGTCAAGTACTCTTCCTTCCATCGCGACCAAAATATTTGCTGAAGGAAGGAGATGCGCTGCCAAGAGTCAAGCCGATTATAGTTTAGGCCCGTTATATCTGGCTCGTCAAACGACGAAGGCGGACCACCATTGAGAAAATCCGCCGGGTGCATATGAACCTATTGAGTCCGCACAGAAACGGAACTGTCGAAAGATCCTTGATCAGCTCCAGGTGCACTGCCTTGGTTGCAAAACGTATATATACGCAGACGTAGCATTTAACCGCGGGCTTGTTGCGAGTATCCGACTTCTGAAAGAAGGGTCCACAGAAGTCTATGCCAGCAACTTAAAAAGCGTGAGATCCTTCCAAGCGCTCCTTGGGAAGGTCCGCCATTATGTGCTCTATCAGCCGCGGCTTAATCCGAAAACATCTGATGCACCTGTTCACGGCCTTGGTAACCGTCTTCCTCCCCCATAGGCCAATATTGGGATCGAATTGCACCCAGAAGAGCTCGAGGTCCGGCATGAAGATTGCTTTCATGGTAATGCGAAATAATTGCCAGAGTCACCGGATGGGACCTTGGAAGGATTTTCGGGTGGCGGCCATCAAAATCCAATGACGAATTCTGGAGGCGACCGTCTACTCTAAGAAGTCCAAATTGATCCAGGAACGGCGAGAGCGAGGTTATGGGACTAGACGAGAAAACTCTTCCCAGCGTTTTTAGGGACAGCAGGTCCTCCCATAGCTGCGCGAGTTACCACATCAGCAGTACCTACACCTACTCCCCCGCCACCAAAACCTCCACGCCAAAACTGTTAGTTCGTTGTCCTTTCTTCTTACCACATCAGCAGTCTACGTCTTCTCCGCCGTCTCCCAAAAACCCTCACACCAGAGCTGCTAGTTCGTCGCACTCTCATGTTGCAACATTGTCGGCGGAAACAGCTCAGCAAGTCGGAGACATTCCCCAAATCTGATGGGTCAGCAGATTCGCGATCACCAATCAGAGTATACAAGTTAACTAAGTTAACCGGACTGATCGTCCGCACACCAGCACCGGTCAAATTGCTGACCAAGCATTTGGCCGGAAGCTCATGCATAGCCGGCAGAAGCTCTGCGCATTGGCAGAGGCCGCTATGATGTTTTTCCCTTTGTTAGCTTATAGTCAGTTCGTTTTGGATATTCAAAGAATAAAGAGCAATCGCTCATAAAGCTTACTCCGGCAACTGTCGTTATCATTATAAATTACCATAGCTATCTGAGTCCCTAGGCCAGAAGCCAAAAGGAAGACAGTCATCTTCCCAACATAATCAGCGTAACTCTTCAAGTGAACTTACTACCTCCTACTCCCGTACGAGGAGCACCTGAAGATAATCAGCCAACCGACAACATACCAGTGACAACGGCGAGAGATCCCCTCTACGGCTCTTCACACTTACCTTGACTACCAGTGACCCAGTGACTGCGGCGAGGGATCCCCTCCGCAGTACCCCACACTTATATTAATTGGCACCCAACTCCAGGAACCCACACCACTACCCTGAATCATGTAAGTGGGATTCTCAACTTAAACACTACTCCAAACTGCGTCTAGAATTTTAAAATATTTAAAATATTTGTGCGAGTTACATAAATAAATTAAGAAAATCGGCATTTCCACTACAATAAACGTTTATATGTGTTGCGAATTAAAATTATGTTACTGTTATGAAGTTTAAATATCGAATTTTGATTTGTGGTTGACTTTGCAATCCATATTGTGTGCATTTCGTTCCGCCTTCGCGCATCCGCGGGACACTGTCGTTTCATTCGAAATTTAATTCGCTACATTGGCTTCACAGCCCTTTCAAGCTTTGTTGTTTTTGACCCACTCCACTTCGCTACCCGATACTGGCGCATGCATTGCTGTGACAATTTTGTGCCTTTTATTTATCTCTTTGTCTTTGCTGTGGCAATTTTTGTCTTTGTATATTTGTTTG